>NC_041389.1:268220109-268289400 GCF_002162155.2 Triticum dicoccoides
AAAAACAACAGTTGAATGTACATAGTACGAGACTTAATATCGATGTTTCAATTCGGTGTACATTGTAAGATTTGAACCGAGGACCAGACATATAGGTAATTATTTCAAATTCGTGCCATACTAAGTTTCGAAAAGTTGACATTGACTCAATTTGTTATGCTTTTTTGTAGGTCATATGTTTGTATCCATCCAAAAGTTTTCTCACTACCATGGTGTTCATCATATACATATGAATTTGTATTAAAAAAGTAGCATGGATACAGTGAAATGCGAAATCCACGTTAGAATTGGAGATCGCTACGTGACACACACTCTAATTCAAATAACTAATTATGTGACACACACTCTAATCCATGTTAGCGTGTGTACCGTTTCGAATTTTTTTCAAATAACTCCTCATTAATTAATTTATAGTACTCCTTCTGTTCACTTTTATAAGACCTTGAAGACATTTCAGACAATGTGCAAAACAGTTCATTTTAAGTTGTCTGAAACGACTTACAAAAGTGAGCGGAGGGAGTATCTCGTTTCGAATGACTAATTATTGCAAGGAAAACACGGGCATGGTAATACATACAGATTCGTTTGCAAATGAAAGAAGATTCATTTGCATTCTCAAATGTAGGCGCACCAGGTAGACCAAGATCGTGTCGGGGTGGACGCTGCTTCGGTGCCTTAAAGGCAACTACCTTTGGGTCACTAACATGTGGGCCAACCACCTGTTGGGCCCACATGTCATGCACACAAAGGCAGGTGCCTTAAGGCACCGAAGCATAGTCCTGTCGGGGTGGTCGCGTGTGTCGGACGGATGCGTAGCACCCAGCCACCCCCCCAAAAAGGTCGACGGCAAAATAAGTTCACGCTTCCACGTTTTGGATTGAAATATCTGGCGGCCCCAATTCCAGCCCTACAAAATCTCTCTTCTCCACCGTCCCCTTCCGCGCCCAGATTGCTCAAATCCCTAATTTGCCGCCAACCCAAGCAAAGTTTGAATCGTCCCTCGTCTCGTCTCTTTCCCCACCGTTCCCCACCACTGTGCCGGACGACGACAACGAAGACGACGGTCGCGCTTCACCACCGCACCGGAGCTACCTCATCTACACCCTCGTCCACCGCACTGGGTGGTCCACCGACAACGTTGGCCGCTGCAACCGATGTGCCTCACAGACACCGAGTTCCACCGCATCAGGTGCACTTCACCGACGCCGTCTCCCAGCTCACCGGGGCTACTTCACCGAGCACATTGTCGCACCTCCGCCCCCCGAGGCCGTTGGGGCTTCACCAACAGTCTCGTCCACCGCATCGTAGCGCTCCGCTGCCACTCAAGATCTGCATCCTTGCGCGGCCAGCCAATGCCAGTGCATCACCCTCAACGGCTCTGAAGTGACCCGCACTCTAGCTAGGCGAGCATGCCCAAACGCCGGCCCAAACTAGGTATCCACACATCACTCCCTTGTGCACTGTTCCGACAATGTTTGGATATCCTTTCACTGCTCTCTTAGCTTACACGCCTATGCAACTCTGACTTTGACTCTTATTTCTTCTGGAGATATCATCTGAAACAAGCAAATCCATCTTTTAGCGAAGCATGACAGCGCTACGGGATCTGGTACACATCCTGCACACCCATATAACCTTGTAAGTATCTGTCCTCCGGTACAACATCAAGGTCGATTCCTCTTATTTGATCAACCATTCGCCGTGTCAAAAATGCAGAGGGGGATGCAAGGAGCACAAGGCCTGCACATCCAAGCAAGTGGTAACATGGACTTGTACATGGAACATCCCAAGCGCAAGCAGAGCTGCAGTGAGCCTGTACAACGAGCTAGCATAAGTCCATGCATTTCATTTAATTCATACTGGCATTCGTGTATGATTTGTGTGTAGTGGCTGATCCACGAATTCAAGTTACCAGGGGCGAACATTTAACTTAAAAAATACGAAGGTACTTGCACTCCGGAAATCAACATAACTTGAGAAATGTGAAGCTACATGCACTTTGAAAACCAGCTAATGATCCAAAGTAGTTCAGATTATAAACACTAAATGATGCAAGCACCAAAAAACACAAAATGCAACATGGTGTACAAGGACTACAAACATGGTCTGTACCTGCTTGAATTATTCGTTCTCTGGCTGAAAATATCGAAGTGTAATTGCACGTATAACCAGTGCACAAACTGCATATCAATATATCTATCCCGTACAAGTATGCCAATAGTTTCAAACAACATATTAGAAAAGTATTTATGCTATGTTGTCATGATACGGGGACTTTCTGGTAGATGGCCTCGACGTTTCCTCAAGCTACGAAAATGCACTATAATTTGCTTGTCATCAATGCTTGCAAATCTCTCTCTCTCAACATAGTAGATCATCATTAGACACTAAATCCTTCAATGAGCTTGCAAAATGCTTGCATTAGATCCCTCATTAGACACTATATGTTCATCACCATGAGCATGTAAAATGTTTGCATCAAATCCTTCATTAGCAGTCCGTTCATTAGACACTTTAGGCTCAAGAACAACATGAGCTTGTATGTTTGCACCGGAAACTTGATTAGATACATCAAATTCAGTCAGTTCAGTATTGATTGGGGGTGTTATAAAATAATTAGAAATTGGTTTCATTTTCTCATAGATTCCCTACGTACAAGCAGTTTTACAACACCGTCAGGTTTAACTATTGGCCAGAAATTGAAGAGTTGAATTAGATATAATCAGGGATGTGATGTACCTGCTCGTTGCGCATGCTACTCTTGCAAGCTGCGACTGTCCGTTTGCGCAAGCTCGATGCCATGCCCGTGCTGCCGCCGCTGCCTCCCACGCAGGCTACACCCAGGGTTGGATGTTCATCTTCTTGTCCTTCCGTTCGCTTGAAGCACGGCGACCGCCCTATAACAAGTTCGCGAGGAAGTACTGTGTCGGTCTGTCCAGCGGCGGCTAGGTTAGGAGCGAACCAGACTGGAGGCTGGAGCGAATGAATTGGGATTTTTCCTGCTGTCGATCGATATGGGAGGCGCTCGTTTGGGCCGCGAGCCTGCTATAGGGCCTGCCTTGCACTTATGTTATTGGCCCGTCCAAATTGAAACATTTTTCTTCATTTTTTACATTGCCTGCTCGTGCATTGGGACGAACAAAACTAGCATGGGCCAACCTGGATGACTCAAACTAGGTGCACACTTTCCAGTCACCTGAGGCGGCCGCCCATACCAGCCCCTATGGTGGCGTCGCCCCTTTTTGCGTGTATGATTGGATAGTGAAAAATATTCCAGTGGCGTTTTTGATTTACCCATAGAATGGTTGAATTGCTTGTTTCTATGAACTGAGTTCGCCAATAATGTGAAGGATGCCAATCTTTTCATCCTATTGTAGATTGCTTAGATGTCGATATGCCAAAAGTAATCGCATGAAATATACAGTAAAAGCCAGTGTGATGTGTGTGGCTACAACTAGTCTGACTACACGTCCTCATATAACATATCAAGGACGCACCATCTTACCAGATTAACCATTCGACTTACCCATGCAGTGTGGGAGGAAAGAAATATTGGGACTGCGTATCCAAGCAATTGATGCCATGGACTCCTTTGTACAACCTTGTAAGCAAAAAAGAAGTTGTAGTCTGCCTGTACAAAGAACTAGCGTAAGTTCAGTTACCTGCTTCTCGGAATTTTAGTTAGCCACTTATTGCAAAATTGTTCAATTACGTCGCTTGGCTTAATTTAGTTTGCTACTGATTACATAATGCCACAGCCTGTTAATCATATTGTAGACTGCGCCTATCTATGTGTTTGATACTTACTGTTAAGAATTACCTGTTTGCCTTAACTTAAATATCTACTTGTTAAGAACTACTTTTCAGCATCCAATTGAAACTCTTTAAATTGAAACTCTTTAAATTGAAACTCTTCAATTCCTTGTTTGTTTAACTATTTCAGCATCAATTGGCCTCTCCTCGCCCAGATATTTTAAGCCTCTCCTCGCCCGAAATATTTTAATCCAATTATAACCCTCTTGTTGAGGATATTACTACTGAGTGTAAACCGCCCAGGAGGGGCCGGTTCACGCTCAACCATACCAAAGCCCATGAAGACAAGAAGACGGCGCTTTACTGATAAAGCTTAAAGGCCCAAAGCCCAGAGGCGGATTAGGGCCCATAGTGGTAAACCGTCATAGTTGTATAACTTGTGCTGTAAGATAGGGAAAGGGAGAGACCGACCGAACACTTGTATGAGTCGGCCTTGGGACTCTGTAAACCGGCCAACCTGTGTATATAAAGGGACGACCCGGCGGCGGTTCAGGGACAACGGATAACAACTCGAGACCCAGGCTAGCGTATTTGCTCTCTGGTGATCGAACCCCCAATAATCCCATCACAACTAGATGTAGGCTTTTACCTTCATCGAAGGGGCCGAACTAGTATAAACTCTCGTGTCCCTTGTCCGGTTTAACCCCTTCAGGCTAACCTCATTGCGATGGCTCCACGACTAAGTCCTTCTGCTAGGACATCTGACGTGATATTTCCATGACAGTTGGCGCCCACCGTGGGGCTATCGCACGATGGTTTCGAGTTCTTGAAGGGCAACTTTGATGGACTTAAGGGGTACGTGGTTGGCCGGATGACCAAGAGTCATCACGGTAAGCTCTACATCGACGATGCAGGTTGGGGCCCCGAGGCCGGCTCAATTGAGTACGGGTACCGGGTCCCCTTTGGTGGGATTCACGTTTTCATTGGAAAGATCGGCAAACCGGGCCCTGAGTCGGACATCTCCACCGACCTCATCGAGACGGCTCAGCGTGCAAGTCCTGCCCGGGTTCGGCCTGCCGTGAAACGTGCATTCGTAGGATTCATCCACGGAGCGGAATCTGAACCGGTGTCCGATGGTGAGACGGCCGTCTACTCAGTTGGTGAATCATCCACTGGCGAAACCGAGTCGCTATACCAACTACACGATGGCCAGTTTGAGGGATACTCCGAGGGTGACAGTGTTCCGGGTCCCCTTGAACCACCAAACCGGTTTGCGATCTTCATGGCCGGTACACAGCCCACCATGCAATCTTCGTCTACAGCAGCAATGGTCTCCGGAACGGCAGCCGCGGTAGGAGGCCCAGCGCGCCGACCGGCTCAAGTTCTGGCCGGTTTACTGGGCGCCTGGACGACATTGTTGACCACAGTGGTGACTCCGGAGACTCAAGATCAGCATAATGCGGATGTTGCAAAGTTAAAGGATCAGATAGTTCAGGCCAAAGCGGACTTGGCAGCTGAGGAGGCCAGAATGGATGAAGAACGGGCCGCTTTAGATGCCCGATCACGGGAAATCCAAGCGCAGAATTACCGGCTTACGTTGGATCAGAACGCATCAAACGAAGTTACGAGAAGGAAATACCGGTCTCGACTGCCGCAAATTTACGAGGGTCTGAATCTCTTCAGCACACCAGGAGCTGGGCCTAGAAATCCGGCAGGAGTAAACCGGACCGAGGCACCTGGGGCCGCGCCGAATCAGCCACGGACGATGGACCCGCCTCGACGGACGGACAACCCGCCACAATATGTAGCAACACCGCTGGGTCACTTTTCCAGCCCCTTGGATAACATGATTGCAGCAGCATCACGTTTGGCGGCTATTCCGATGGAGGGTGATTCATTAGCAGCGGTTGAGACTTGACGAGCCAGGGATCTTCTTCAAACCGCCGTTGTTCAGCAACAGGCTTATTCCTACAGCCGAGACAGAATACATTCAACCCCCCGTCCAAGCAAGAGTTATAGCAGGCACATGGACGAGCCGGCCGTGTCAGGCACCACGCGGCGTCGTGATGCACCTCGAGGGGCTAATCCGGCGAACGGTGGTCGGAATGCTCAGGATGTGGTGGATAATGGCAGAGTGCGAAGGGAGGCTGCTTTAGCGGCACAGTATGCAGTTCATCATCAACCCGCCCCGGTTCAGCGAGCGGCGTCAGTAGAGCGAGGGACAGGGCTTGCCTTCATCTCTTGGGGAGTGCCGTGCCTCATCCTGGCTCTCCGTAATGTGCGGTTGCCCAAGGATTTCAAAGGGCCACGCAAGGTGCCTAATTATACAGCTGATCAGCCCCCCGAGGCGTGGGTTGAGAGTTATAAGATGTCAATGGAGATGCTAGATGTGGATGAAGCAGCATGTGCAAAATACTTCACCATGATGTTGGAAGGAACGGCTCGCACCTGGTTGAAGAGCCTGCCTGCTAACTCGATGAATTCATGGGATGAGTTGAAGGCCAAGTTCATAGCAAACTTCAAAGATACATGCAAGCAGCCCATGTCCATTGTAGATCTGGCGGCCTGTGTCCAAGGAGAGAATGAATCGACAACTCATTGGGTGCGCCGGGTTTCAGAAATTTTGCATTCATTCGGCCGCATCAATCCGGATACAGCAATTGTGACGTTAGAGGGCAATTGCCGGTTTAAATCTCTAAAGATGAAGTTGGGACGGCTCAAGCATCACTGCAATGATATGGGAACTCTCATGGCAGCTCTGGTCGAGTATGCTGATTCTGATAATACCAAAGACCCTGATTCTGATGAAGAGAAACAGGAGAAGGGAAAGAAGAATACCGGTTCAAAAGGACAGCATAATCAGGCGGGCCAAGGAAACAATGGTAAGCGTAAAGCAGACAATTCAGATTTTGTGGCTAACACCAATGTGCAGGGTAATATGCAGCATCGTAAGGGTAAGCTGCCCCAGTGCGGTGGAGGAATGAATCTGGAACGCCTGTTAAACCAGCCCTGCCCAAAGCACGGGACAAAGGAGGCTCCAGCCACACACATTTGGAAGGATTGCCACATCATGAGGGAATTCAAAAATTCTGATCTTTTCCGGTATAATCAGGGTCCACCTGGTGGTTCCGGTCCAGGGTTCCATGGGCCGGGTTACGGTGGTGGCGGTTCAAGCTCAGGGTTTCAGAATAATCAGGGCAATCAGAACAATCAAGGTGGTAACCATCAACAGGGTAATCAGGGGAATCAACAACAGTCGGGTTATCAGAGCAACCCAAAGCAGTTAAACAGGGGATAGTATGATGTCTTCACTACTAGCTTGTGCAAGCGCGATCAGAAGCTCCATAAAAGGGCAGTGAACTCTGTTGAACTGGCGGTGCCCCGTTATCTACGCTGGTATGAGCAGCCTATTGTCTGGAGCAGGGAGGATCACCCACCCTGGGTTGATAATCCGGGTCACCTAGCTTTGGTGGTTGCACCTCAGGTGGGAGGTTATAAGTTTACAAGGTACTCATGGACGGAGGGAGCAGTATCAATATCTTGTACTATGAAACCTTCTAGCATATGGGGTTGACATATAAGAATCTTTGACTGTCGAACACCGTTTTTCATGGAGTGGTGCCTGGTAAATCGGCTTACCCAGTTGGTAAGATAGCTCTAGAGGTGGTGTTTGGAGATGATCATGATTCAAGGTCCGAGACGATGACCTTTGAAGTTGTCAAAATCAGGAGTCCGTACCATGCTTTATTTGGACGGCCGGTTTATGCTAAATTCATGGCAAGGCCGTGTTATGTTTATCTGAAGCTCAAGATGCCGGGTCACAAAGGGACCATTACGGTTCATGGCAGCCATAAGATTGCTCTGGAGTGTGAGAAGGTGATGCGGCATATGCTGAATCGGTTTGTGCAACGGAGGAGTTAAAGTTTTATAAGGACAACGTTGATCCGGCAGACATGACTTCCCTGAAGAAGCCCTCTACAGAACATGATCCGACCCTGAAGTTCAAACTGGCTGATGAAACTAAACTTGTTGATTTCATTCCTGGCAATTCATCCAAATAGTTTAGTATCAGCACAAATCTGGATCCAAAATAGGAAAGCGCGCTCATCGAGTTCATCCATGAGAACAGGGACATTTTTGCATGGAAGCCTTCTGACATGCCAGGTGTACCGAGGGAACTCGCTGAGCACACTCTCAATATTGATCCCAAGTTTAAACCGGTCAAATTGTTCCTTCGCCGCTTCAATGAGGAACAACGCAAGGCCATTGGAGAAGAGGTGGCCCGGTTGTTGGCTGCTGGTTTTATCATTGAAGTGTTTCACCCAGAGTGGTTGGCTAATCCGGTGCTGGTACTTAAGAAAAATGGCACTTAACGTATGTGTGTGGATTACACAGATTTGAATAAAGCTTGCCCAGCTGATCCCTTCGCCCTCCCTCGTATTGATCAAATCATTGATGCTACGGCGGGTTGTGAGCGTTTGAGTTTTTTGGATGCTTATTCTGGTTATCATCAGATCAAGATGGCAGTTAAGGACCAGGAGAAAACAACTTTCATTACTCCCTTTGGAGCCTTCTGCTATGTATCTATGCCCTTTGGGCTCAAGAGTGCCCAGGCAACTTATCAACGTTGCGTGCAGAATTGTCTTCATACTCAGATTGGGCGCAATGTTCATGCTTATGTGGACGATATTGTGGTCAAGTCCAGGAAAGCAGAGACACTCATATCTGATGTGCGAGAAACCTTTGATAATCTGAGAGTTTATAAAATGATGCTCAATCCGGCTAAGTGTGTTTTTGGTGTTCCGGCAGGCAAGCTCTTAGGCTTTCTGGTGTCTAACAGAGGCATTGAGGCTAATCCGGAAAAGATCAAGGCAATTACATCCTTGGCTAAACCGGCGTGTATCAATGATGTTCAGTGACTGGCGGGTCGTATTGCGGCTTTGAGCCGGTTTATCAGCCGTTTGGGATAGAAGGCAATTCCTATGTATCAGATGTTGAAGAAAACAGACAAAATTGTCTGGAGTGACGCGGCTAATGCGGCGTTTGAGGACTTAAAGTGGCAGTTGGTTGAACCGCCAGTTCTTGCTGCTCCGGTTGATAAGGAGCCTCCGCTGTTATATGTGGCTGCTAATGCCCGAGCTGTCAGTGTTGCCATTGTGGTGTTGCGCAAGGAGGCTGGGAAGGAATACCCAGTTCAAAGGCCGGTTTAGTATATCAGCGAAGTGCTCATTGAGTCAAAGCAAAGATATCCGCATTGGCAGAAGCTGGTGTATGGGGTGTTTATGGCAAGTCAGAAGCTTAAACAGTACTTTCAAGGTCATCCCATCACAGTGGTCAGTTCTGCTCCTTTGGGGGATATAATCCAGAACAGGGAGGCAACTGGCTGGGTTGCTCAGTAGGCTATTGAGCTTGGGCCACACAATTTGAAGTATACGCCTCGCACAACCATCAAGTCCCAGGCTCTGGTGGATTTCATCAATGACTGGACCAAGTTGCAGGCACCAAAACACAAACCGGACAGTACATACTGGACTATTCACTTTGACGGATCCAGGCAATTGGAGGGCTTGGGGGCTGGAGTTGTCCTTACTTCCCCTTGTGGTGATAAAATTCATTATGTTCTTCGCTTAATGTTCCCTTGTACTAACAATGCAGCTGAGTATGAAGCTTTACTCCATGGTCTTCGAGTGGCTAAGGAGATGAACTTAAGCCGTGTACGGTGCTTTGGAGACTCAGACTTGGTAGCTCAGCAAGTTTCAGGTACTTGGGATTCCAAGGATCCACTCATGGCGGCCTACCGACGAGAGGTGGATATTGTGGCTGGACACTTTAAGGGTATCATGTGGAGCACACTGATCGGTGCAAAAACGAAGCAGCTGCTGCTTTAAGCTGGCTGGGATCTCAGCGTAAACCGGTCCACCCAATACCTTTTTGGACGTCTTGCATAACCCGTCGGTTCAACTACCTACAGAGGAGGACCTCGCTATTCCTGATCCGGAGGCACAGTTGATGGCCGCTTTACATATCATTCCGGATTGGACGGTTCCATACTTGACATATATGAACTGGGGCGAGTTACCAGATGATGAAATTTTGGCCAGACAGATAGTCCGGTGGTCCAAGTCCATGGTCGTTCACAACGGTGAGTTACACCATTGCAGTGTTTCTGGTGCGTTCCAACGCTGTGTTTCTCCTGAAGAAGGCCGTGAGATTTTACGTGAGATCCACGAAGGAGACTGTGGTCATCACACCGGTTCAAAATCCTTGGTTGCTAAAGCTTTTCGTCATGGCTTCTATTGGTTGACGGCTCATGCTGATGCGGAGGACTTGGTCAGACGGTGCGACAACTGCCAAAAATTCTCAAGACGAGCTCATGTTCTGGCTCAGGAGCTACGGATGATTCCTATCACCTGGCCATTTGCAACTTGGGGGCTTGACATGGTAGGGCCTTTCAAGCGATCAAAAGATAAGAAGACCCACCTGTTGGTGGCGATTGACAAGTTCACTAAATGGGTTGAAGCGGAGCCAGTAAGCAAGTGTGACGTAGCCACGACGGTTCAGTTCATCAAAAAGGTGATCTTCCGTTTCGGTTTTCCACATAGCATTATCACGGATAATGACACGAACCTCTGTAAAGGCGAGATGGAGGATTTTTGTCACCGAGAGCACATCCGGCTTGATGTAGCATCTGTGGCTCATCCCCAATCCAATGGTCAAGCTGAGCGAGCTAAACAGGAAATTCCAAAGGGTATCAAGCCCCGGCTTATGGTCCCTTTGAAGCGGACGCCGGGTTGCCGGGTGGAAGAACTACCATCTATTTTATGGAGCATAAACACCACCCCAAACCGGTCTATAGGTTATACGCCTTTCTTCATGGTTTACAGAGAAGAGGCGGTACTCCCCAGTGATATTCGTCATGACTCGCCTCGGGTTGCCAATTATGTTGAAGCGGACAACGAGCAAGCACGTAAAGAAGCACTGGTCCTGTTAGATGAGAAGCGGGATATGGCTTTGGCTCGCTCGACGGTTTACCAGCAAGATCTGCGGCATTATCACAGCCGTTGGGTTAGAACAAGAACCTTTCAAGAAGGCGATTTAGTGCTCCGGCTCATCCAGGATCAGACCAATATGCACAAGTTATCCCCACCTTGGGAAGGGCCCTTTGTGGTCAGCAAGAATCTGCACAATGGATCATACTACCTCATTGACGTTCGAGAAGACTCACGCACTTTTGAGGAGGAGACCCGGCGGCCGTGGAACATAGCTCTCCTTCGGCCTTACTACACTTGAGTTATAGGCTCTTCTTATGTACATATTATGACAATGTATATATTATGATCAATATAATAAATTGGCATCCTTGCTACAAGCAGGGCCTCTGCCGTTCTTCCAATATTTCTTGGTTACAAGGGGGCTTCTGCTTCCAGAGCGATGACCCATTTTGTCCATTAAACCGGCTATTACGCCATCATACAGCTTGGGAGCTTCACACCCAAGGGGCCAAAGAGAGATCTGTTGCTACAAGCACAACTCAAACATAGGCACCCATTGAGCACAACTCACAAAGTTACTTGGGGGCTCTTTGTGTAAAGTAACAAAGAGTTTGAAAGGACCCTTGTAACCGGGTATTGACCCATGGCTTGGAAGCCTGGTGTATTCACCTAAAACCCCGGGTTAACCTGCCTTCATCAAGTAAGCCACTCCTATCCAGGTAATCCTGTCATGACCCACCGAACGTTTGACAGTTACTCTCATTGAGACCCTGAACTTGTCAAAGTTAAAACGACGAATGGTTAGTTGGAGGCCCATGTTAAAAGGCTTTGACAAATGGTTTAACTCAGCGGCCTGGCAGCCCACGAAAAGCCTCGAATTTGGGCCTGGCAGCCCTCGAAAAGCCTCGACTACAAGTTTTTATTTGCTTTGCTTTTTACAAGTTTTATCTTTATTGATCAACTTTTCAAGCAAACCGGCGTCTTTCGACACAGCCAGACTATATGTCTTCGTCTTAACCCGGCGTTTTCTTAACCCGGTGTGGCTTACAGTTATCATCTGTTAAAGCATATAATCAATGGTGAACCGACATCTTTCAATCCGGTCTGGCTTTGACTACCTGTTGCTAGTATGATCATCTGGTGTTCATCACAACCCGGTTTTACTTCTTAATACCAGCATTGCATGGTGGAAGTTGGGTATTCACCCTTACTACAAAAAAGTTGGTAAACCAACATCATAATTTCATATCACAGGTATGATTTATTTTTTGCTATTTTTACAACCTTGGCTACCTACCAGGTTGTGTATTGGGCATTATGACCCGTCCGGCGGTAAACCTCCTGGACAGATCTTTTGTTATGTAGATATAAGGATTGCATAATATTATGAAGGTATATAAGCCAACACTGAAATTATCATGGTGGATCAAACAAAGTTACATCCCAGTGCACGATGGCAGCAGATCAAAGTATTTCAACTAGCCTATTACAAGGCGCTTTAAGGCCCAAAATAAGTGATTATTCTTTGCATAGAACACAAGCTGTGAATATCAACCCAGTTGCCGGATTAAGACTCATTGCCGGGTTGACAAGAGGTTGATGGATCTTCTGGCATCGGTTCAGCCTCCTCCTCCCCATCCAGTGGCTGGAAGTCAACGGTGGTCCAGTCAATCCAGGTTAAAGCTTGAAAGACAACCTCTTCACTTATAAGTTTGGACGGATCAACGTCAGGGGCATAAGTGTGCTTACGGATTGGCGGGATAAGGTTTTGCACTTCCTTCACAGCAGTGTCAATCCGTTGGTTGTTGGCATCATAGAAGGACCGGTGAACAGTAAAATTAGCCTCTTCCGCTAATTGACTTGCCAAAGGACGCATCTGCTTTGTTAGGGCTTTGAGGGCTTCATTATCAAATTCTGTTCCATTTTCTTGTTCACCGGGATAGCCCTTAGCAATATCAATTGGATCCAGATCAGCTATCCATGCTTTGGCTCGGGTAAGTGCTAACAAAGCGCCAGCCCTGGCAGCGGATCGCTTCATCTCCTCTATCTGCGCTGGCGCCATTGATAGCCTTGCTAGTGTGTCCTTGATCAAGGTTGGTGCCGGTTTTTGTATGAGACAGCACAGATAACCCGTTGGGCACCGGTATACAGTTGCTCTATCAATGTGTATGCTGCCTTCAACTTCATCCGCATGTCAGCGCCCAGATGAACAACACGACCACCTATAGCGGTTTAAGACATTGATGTTAAACCGACTATTTCAAAGATGGTTATTCAAGAGATCTTGACAAGAGTATTTACCAAATATTGTAGAGGTCATGGCATTTACTTGGCGCTTCAACCCAGTTAGTTCTTCCGCCATCGGTTTAAGAGCTGACTCGGCGTCCTCAGCCCGCTTCAACAATGCTGTCTTTTCTATTTCCCAGCTGGCACGATCATTCTTGAACCCTTCTTTAAGTTGTTCCATGGCTGCCAAAGCGGTTTTAAGCTCATCCTTGGCCTTGGAAGTCTCTGATTGCTGGGATTTGATATTCTCTTGAAGACCGGCAATTTTGGAGTCTTTGTTGCTTATATTCGCCTGCAAAGATCTGATGATGATGATATTTTTCTCAAAGTCCCAAGCATATAACCAGTTATACACTTGGCACTTGGGGGCTAATGCGGAATGCTTTTCTCTTTCTGCTTATTTTAAAAGTCCCAAGGCTCAATACAAGTATGAATCTTGGCACTTGGGGGCTAATGCATGTTTGATCTGGGCAAATATTGGCGAGATGCGAGATTACCATCCTATCCCCAACCGACGAGATGTCCAAATTTTAAACAGGGGCTAAGTTCGTAACTTTCCCATATTTCAGACAGGCGCGTCCCAAAAACATGGTTCCCCGTACCTCTCCCTTCATTTTCCCATTCATACACCGTCGGCGCTAGAACACCCCATCCCCACACCAGCCTTCGTCCGCCACCCCATCCATCGCCGCCGTCCTCCACCACATCCATCACCACCGTCCTCCACCATGCTGGAGCGCCTACCAAGACCGCGTTGTCCACCGCTAGAGATGGATGTTTCTCATCCACGGCGACGGACCAATAGCCTTGCATCGCGTCCTCTCGCTTCATCGGCGCCGTCGTCCTCTTTGCCGGGGCCGCTCACACGACCTTATCTTCCATCGCAATGGGACTTATCCCCCGATGCACCCGTCTACCGTCGCAGATCTGCTTCAATGCCACCGACATCCATCGCACCCCGATGCCTACACGACGCCGCAAGAGAGGTGGTACTTCATATCTCCTCAACCTTTTGATCTCAACCAGAAAATAGATCTTAACTTGGTTACTGTACTTTCTTTTCAGCTCTTAGAATTTAGTTCTTAGTTCGAAGCAAACAATGGATGCTAAATATCATTTCTCCGATTTGCAGCTTCAAATCTACCATGGCACAGCCATAATACGGTTTAATTGATCATGTTTGGTTCTGTGGTGGTTTCTTTAATAGAAATCGGAGGGGAAACCCTCTTTTGCTAAAAAAAAATATGCTTAGAGTTTCCCCCTTTTATGATCACTATACGATTAGAATACGTGCTTCGTGTCATAATAACACTGCTCCACCCATCAAGCTAAACAAGCTTAGTAGTTCAAATACGAATCTGATATTATTAAAACAGAGTTGTTTAATGGGTCAGCTAAATGTTCCTAAATTAGTTTTGAAAATGCATGTTCGCCGCTCGGGTGTGTATGTGCCCACGGTGGGCCGGCCCACCCTGGGATTTTGGGTCGTCCCAGGCCCCGATTCCCCTCTGTTCTGCTGCGCGCTTCTGATCTCTACTCGCCCCCAACCGCCTGCCTCGCCAGCGACTTGCCGTCCCCGGACGACATGACTCTAGGAGGAAATGCCGGACTAACACGAGGCCAGGAGCCACTCGCCCAACAGCGTCACCGCTGCCCGGGCGCGCCGCCGTGCCTACCTTCCCAGTCCGTTCAGGGCTCAGGCGTGCAGCACCCACCAAGCCAACCCGATTTATCCTGAGATACGTCCTCAACACTCAGCAGCCACTCCTCATCACCCATTTTCTAATTGATTCATTACACATTAGGCAGGACTATTGATACGTCTCCAACGTATCTATAATTTTTGATTGTTCCATGCTATTATATTACCCCTTTTGGATGTTTATGGGCTTTATTTTACACATTTATATCATTTTTGGGACTAACCTACTAACCGGAGGCCCAGCCCATATTGCTGTTTTTTTGCCTATTTCAGTATTTCGAAGAAAAGGAATATCAAACGGAGTCCAAAGGGAATGAAACCTTCGGGAGCGTGATTTTTGGAACGAACGTGATCCAGAGGACTTGGAGTGCAAGTCAAGAAGCAGCCAAAGCTTCCACGAGATAGGAGGGTGCGCCCCCTGTCTCGTGGGCCCCTCGGGCGTCCACCGACGTACTTCTTCCTCCTATATAAGCCTGCGTACCCCGAAAACATCTAGGGGGCAGACGAAACACAATTTCCATCACCGTAACCTTCTGTATTCGTGAGATCTCATCTTGGAGCCATCGCCGACACTCTACCAGAGGGGGAATCGACCACGGAGGGCTTCTACAACAACATCCTTGCCCATCCGATGAGTTGTGAGTAGTGTACCACAGACCTACGGGTCCATAGTTATTAGCTAGATGGCTTCTTCTCTCTTTTTGGATCTTGATACAATGTTCTCCCCCTCTCTTGTGAAAATCTATTCGATGTAAACTCTTTTTGGGGTGTGTTTGTCGAGATCCGATGAATTGTGGGTTTATGATCAAGTTTATCTATGAATAATATTTGAATCTTCTCCAAATTATTTTATGTATGATTGAGTTATCTTTGCAAGTCTCTTCGAATTATCAGTTTGGTTTGGCCTACTAGATTGATCTTTCTTGCCATGGGAGAAGTGCTTAGCTTTGGGTTCAATCTTGCGGTGTCCTTACCCAGTGACAGAAAGGGTTGCAAGGCACGTATTGTATTGTTGCCATCGAGGATAACAAGATGGGGTTTATATCATATTGCTTGAGTTTATCCCTCTACATCATGTCATCTTGCTTAATGCGTTACTCTGTTCTTATGAACTTAATACTCTAGATGCATGCTGGATAGCGGTCGATGTGTGGAGTAATAGTAGTAGATGCAGGCAGGAGTGGGTCTACTTGTCGCGGACGTGATGCCTATATACATGATCATGTCTAGATAATCTCATAACTATTCGGTTTTCTATCAATTGCTCGACAGTAATTTGTTCACCCACCGTAATACTTATGCTATCTTGAGAGAAGCCACTAGTGAAACGTATGGCCCCCGGGTCTATCTCTTATCATATTTGCTTCCAATCTACTTTTATTTGCATCTTTACTTTTTGCATCTATATTATAAAATACTAAAAATATATTTATCTTATCATACTATCTCTATTATATCTCACTTTCGCAAGTGGCCGTGAAGGGATTAACAACCCCTTTATTGCGTTGGTTGCGAGTTCTTGGTTTGTTTGTGTAGGTGCGTGGGACTTTTGAGGAGCCTCCTACTGGATTGGTACCTTGGTTCTCAAAAACTGAGGGAAATACTTACGCTACTATTGCTGCATCACCCTCTCCTCTTCGAGGAAAACCAACGCAAGCTCAAGACGTAGCAAGAAGGATTTCTGGCGCCGTTGCCGGGGAGGCTTCCACCAAGTCAAGTCAAGATTCGACCTCCCGCCAACATGCGATTTCTGGCGCCGTTGCTGGGGAGGCTTCCACCAAGTCAAGTCAAGATTCGACCTCCTGCCAACGTGCGATTTCTGGCGCTATTGCCGGGGAGGTCTTCGCTCAAGTCAAGACATACCAAGTACCCATCACAAACTCATCTCCCTCGCATTTACATTATTTGCCATTTGCCTCTCGTTTTCCTCTCCCCCACTTCACCCTTGCCGTTTTATTCACCCTCTCTTTCCCAGTCTCCTCCTCTCTTCCGTTTGCCTTTCCGTTGCTATGGCCGAATCAAAAAGAACTAAGGGCTCTTTCCTAGGTTCTGGTACCTTGGATAACCCCTCTATCCTCTCTAAGCTCATAAGTAATGATGCTATAGAAAGACCCACCGGGGTCAACAATGAGAGCTTGGATAATTTTGATGAGGATGACTCCGGAATTTTTCGCTATTTACTTGATGAGTCTTTAAAAGATGCTTGGGATAGGTTATTAAGGATTCGGGCTAGCTATGTGCCACAATATCAAATTGAAGTTTACTTAAAAAGTTTCTATGTTGGCTTGCCCGCTTCTTTTAAGCAAGTTTTAGATTCTATTTTTGAAGAAGGTTTTCTTAAAGGGGATGCTATAGATACTTATGAAAAAATGAAAACCATATTTGGGCACCCTATGAATGATAAGGTTGAATCAACTACTCTCTTGTGCTTTTATCAAAATGAAACTATCAAAGAGATGAAGTCTAGTTTAGAGGCAAACTTCCGTAACGTGCTTAATCTTACTTCATCCATTAATGGCCATGTGCTTACCCTAAATAGAAGAATGAATGCCATAGAAAGGAGATATTCTTTTTCCTCTCCAAGTGTCAAAGATGGCACTCGTTAGATCTATCTTCGCTTTCATGCCTAGCTACGGGCGTTAAACGATAGCGCTAGTTGGGAGGCAACCCAATTTTTTTTTTGTTTTTGCTCCTGTTTAGTAATAAATCTTGCTTCTACCTTCTGTTTAGATGTGTTTTTATCTTTTAATTAGTGTTTGTGCCAAGTAGAACCTATAGGATAACCTATGATGATAGTTGATTTGATTCTGCTGAAAACAGAAACTTTGCGCGCACGAATATAATTTTGTTAAATCACAGAAACGTGCTTTTGCATTGATTCTTTTTGATTCTGATCAATAAACAAATTGTCCAGGACTTCCTATTGTGGTAGGATTTTTAGAGTTCCAGAAGTTTGCGTTAGTTACAGATTGCTACAGACTGTTCTGTTTTTGACAGATTCTGTTTTTCGTGTGTTGATTGCTTATTTTGATGCATCTATGGCTAGTAAAATAGTTTATAAACCATAGAGAAGTTGGAATACAGTAGGTTTAACACCCAAATAAATAAATAATGAGTTCATTACAGTACCTTATGTGGTGGTTTTTTTTTTCCACTAACGGAGCTTATAAGATTTCCTGTTGAGTTTTGTGTTGTGAAGTTTTCAAGTTTTGGGTAAAGCTTTTATGGACTATGAAATAAGGAGTGGCAAGAGCCTAAGCTTGGGGATGCCCAAGGCACCCCAAGATATTCAATAATAGCCAAAATCCTAAGCTTGGGGATGCCCCGGGAAGGCATCCCCTCTTTCGTCTTCGTTCATTGGTAACTTTACTTGGAGCTATATTTTTATTCGCCACATGATATGTGTTTTGCTTGGAGCGTCGTGTATTATATAAGTCTTTGCCTTTTAGTTTACCTTCATCCTTGCTGTACACACCTTTTGGGAGAAGCCTACTTGATTAGAATTTGCTAGAATACTCTATGTGCTTCACTTATATCTTTTGAGCTTGATAGTTTTTGCTCTAGTGCTTCACTTATATCTTTTATAGCACGGTGGTGTCTTATTTTTGTAGAAATTACTAGTCTATCATGCTTCACTTATATTATTTTGAGAGTCTTTTAGAACAGCATGGTATTTTATATGGTTACAAAATTGGTCCTAGAATGGTAGGCATCCAAGTTGGGTATAATAAAAACTATCATAGGAAGTGAATTGGATGCTATGATCAATTTGATACTTGATAATTGTTTTGAGATATGGAGGTAGTGATATTAAAGTCATGCTAGTTGGGTGATTATGAATTTAAAGAATGCTTATGTTGAAGTTAGCAAGTCCCGTAGCATGCACATATGGTTAAAGTTGTGTAACAAATTTGAAACATGAAGTGTACCTGGCTTGTGCATCCTTATGAGTGGCGGTCGGGGACGAGCGATGGTCTTTTCCTACCAATCTATCCCCCTAGGAGCATGCGCGTAGTACTTGATTTTTGATGACTTCTATTTTTTTGCAATAAGTATATGAGTTCTTTTGACTAATGTTGAGTCCATGGATTATACGCACTTTTACCTTTCCGCCATTGCTAGCCTCTTCGGTACCGTGCATTGCCTTTTCTCACCTTGAGAGTTGGTGCAAACTTCGCTGGTGCATCCAAACCCCGTGATATGATACACTCTATCACACATAAACCTCCTTATATCTTCCTCAAAACAGCCACCATACCTACCTATTATGGCATTTCCATAGCCATTCCGAGATATATTGCCATGCAACTTTCCACCGTTCCGATTATCATCATCGTGACATACTTTACTTTTGTCATTTTCAATTGCATGATCATGTAGTTGACATCGTATTTGTGGCAAAGCTACCGTGCATTATTTTTCATACATGTCACTCTTGATTCATTGGACCATCCCGGTACTCCACCGGAGGCATTCATATAGAGTCATACCTTGTTCTAGTTTCGAGTTGTAACTCATATGTTGTAATCAATGAAAGTGTGATGATCATCATTATTGGAGCATTGCCCAAAGAAAAAAAAAGAATAAAAAGAAGAAAGGCCAAAGGAAAAACAGAAAGGCCCAAAAAAAAGAAAAAAAGGAAAATAAAAAAAGAAAAATAAAAAAAAATAAAAAAGGGCAATGTTACTATCTCTTCTTCCACACTTGTGCTTCAAAGTAGCACCATGTTTTTCATATAGTGCGTCTCATAAGTTGTCTTTTTCATACTGGTGGGAATTTTTCATTATAGAACTTGGCTTGTATATTCCTACGATGGGCTTCCTCAAATGCCCTAGGTCTTCGTGAGCAAGCAAGTTGGATGCACACCCACTAGTTTTCTTTTGTTGAGCATTCATTTATAGCTCTAGTGCATCTGTTGCATGGCAATCCCTACTCCTCATGTTGACATCAATTGATGGGCATCTCCATAGCCCGTTGATTATCCTCGCCAATGTGAGACTTTCTCCTTTTTTGTCTTCTCCACAAAATTCCCATCATCATATTCTATTCCACCCATAGTGCTATATCCATGGCTCACGCTCATGTATTGCGTGAAGGTTGAAAAAGTTTGAGATTATTTAAGTATGAAACAATTGCTTGGCTTGTCATCGGGGGTATAGAAGTTGGGAAGATCTTTGTGTGACGAAAATGAAGCATAGCCTAACTATATGATTTTGTAGGGATGAACTTTCTTTTGCCATGTTATTTTGAGAAGACATGATTACTTTGATTAGTATGCTTGAAGTGTTACTATTTCTTTTATCAATATGAACTTTTATTTTGTATCATTTGGATCTGAACATTCATGCCATAATAAAGAAAATTACATTGAGAATTATGCTAGGTAGCATTCCACATCAAAAATTCTACTTTTATCATTTACCTACTCGAGGACGAGCAAGAATTAAGCTTGGCGATGCTTGATACGTCTCCAACGTATCTATAATTTTTGATTGTTCCATGCTATTATATTACCCCTTTTGGATGTTTATGGGCTTTCTTTACACATTTATATCATTTTTGGGACTAACCTACTAACCGGAGGCCCAGCCCATATTGCTGTTTTATTTTGCCCATTTCAGTATTTCGAAGAAAAGGAATATCAAATAGAGTCCAAACAGAATTAAACCTTCGGGAGCGTGATTTTTGGAACGAACGTGATCTAGAGGACTTGGAGTGCAATTCAAGAAGCAGCCGAAGCTTCCACGAGATAGGAGGGCACGCCCCCCTATAGGGCGCGCCCCCCATCTCATGGGCCCCTCGGGTGTCCACCGACGTACTTCTTCCTCCTATATAAGCCTACGTACCCCAAAAACATCCAGGGGGCAGACAAAACACAATTTCCACCACCGTAACCTTCTATATCTGCAAGGTCTCATCTTGGATCCTTCGCCGGCACTCTGCCGGAGGGGGAATCGACCATGGAGGGCTTCTACATCAACATCCTTGCCCCTCCGATGAGTTGTGAGTAGTTTACCATAGACCTGCGGGTCTATAGTTATTAGCTAGATGTCTTCCTCTCTCTTTTTGGATCTCGATACAATGTTCTCCCCCTCTCTTGTGGAGATCTATTCGATGTAAACTCCTTTTGCGATGTGTTTATTGAGATCCGATGAATTGTGGGTTTATGATGAAGTTTATCTATGCATAATATTTGAATCTTCTCTGAATTCTTTTATGTATGATTGAGTTATCTTTGCAAGTGTCTTCGAATTATCAGTTTGGTTTGGCCTACTAGATTGATCTTTCTTGTCATGCGAGAAGTGCTTAGCTTTGGGTTCAATCTTGCAGTGTCCTTACCCAGTGACAGAAAGGGTTGCAAGGCACGTATTGTATTGTTACCATCGAGGATAACAAGATGGGGTTTATATCATATTGCTTGATTTTATCCCTCTACATCATGTCATCTTGCTTAATGCGTTACTCTGTTCTTATGAACTTAATACTCTAGATGGAGGCAGGAGTCGGTCGATGTGTGGAGTAATAGTAGTAGATGCAGGCAGGAGTCGGTCTAGTTGTTATGGACGTGATGCCTATATACATGATCATGCCTAGATAATCTCATAACTATGCGCTTTTCTATCAATTGCTCGACAGTAATTTGTTCACCCACCATAATACTTATGCTATCTTGAGAGAAGCCACTAGTGAAACCTATGGCCCCCGGGTCTATCTCTTATCATATTTGCTTTCAATCTACTTTTATTTGCAACTTTACTTTTTGCATCTATATTATAAAATACCAAACATATATTTATCTTATCATACTATCTTTATTAGATCTCACTTTCGCAAGTGGCCGTGAAGGGATTGACAACCCCATTATTGCATTGGTTGCGAGTTCTTGGTTTTTTTGTGTAGGTGTGTGGGACTTTTGAGGAGCCTCCTACTGGATTGATACCTTGGTTCTCAAAAACTGAGGGAAATACTGACGCTACTATTGCTACATCGCCCTCTCCTCTTCGAGGAAAACCAATGCAAGCTTAAGACGTAGCAACTGTCATTAGGGTTTGTTGTGTGCTCAGTGCTACCTACACTTAATGGTTTAGATGTATTTAGGTAATCTTTAGTACCTCTAAAGTTCATAGGGTTTTCAAAATTCTGGCCCTCGGAACATACACTAGTCATTTTGGATTGTTGGTCGTAGTGACATTGACCCAGATTACTACTGCAAGCCAGGTTTGTTGACAATTTCACTTGTCTTACTAATTCGATATAATATCCAATTATTAACATTGATTAGTTGCAAACAATAAGTGCTAGACAAACTTATTCATTCATATTTTGGACGGTCTCTTACTGCAGTTACAATTCTGCATACCTGTCCTAGTAAGCTGTAGGATCGAAAGTATGTCTAGGGGGGGTGATTAGACTACTTGACCAAATAAAAACTTATCCTTTTCCCAATTTTAGTCTTTGGCAGATTTTAGCTATCTTAGCACAAGTCAAGCAATCTCAACACAATTCAAGCAAGCATGTAAATAGTATATGAGCAGCGGAAAGTAAAGCATGCAACTTGCAAGAATGTAAAGGGAAGGGTTTGGAGAATTCAAACACAATTGGAGACATGGATGTTATTGTCGTGGTTCCGATAGGTGGTGCTATCGTACATCCACGTTGATGGAGACTTCAACCCACGAAGGGTAACGGTTGCGCGAGTCCACGGAGGGCTCCACCCACGAAGGGTCCACGAAGAAGCAACCTTGTCTATCCCACCATGGCGGTAGCCCACGAAGGACTTGCCTCACTAGCGGTAGATCTTCACGAAGTAGGCGATCTCCTTGCCCTTACAAACTCCTTGGTTCAACTCCACAATCTTGTTAGAGGCTCCCAAGTGACACCTAGCCAATCTAGGAGACACCACTCTCCAAGAAGTAACAAATGGTGTGTTGATGATGAACTCCTTGCTCTTGTGCTTCAAATGATAGTCTCCCCAACGCTCAATTCTCTCTCACGGGATTTAGATTTGGTGGAAAGAAGATTTGAGTGGAAAGCAACTTGGGGAAGGCTAGAGATCAAGATTCATATGGTAGGAATGGAATATCTTGGTCTCAACACATGAGTAGGTGGTTCTCTCTCAGAAAATGCAAGTTGGAAGTGTAGGTTTGTTCTGATGGCTCTCTCCACAAATGAAGAGGAGGTGGAGGGGTATATATAGCCTCCACACAAAATCTAACTGTTACACACAACTTGCCAAACTCGGTGGGACCGAATTGAGAAACTCGGTCATACTGATTCAGCCAATCTAGTGACCGTTAGGGTTTTTGGTGGGACCGACATGCAACTCAGTAGGACCGATATGATTAGGGTTAGGGCATAACATAATCTCGGTGAGACCGATTACACAAACTCGGTGGGACCGATTTTGGTAATAAGCTAACCAGAGAGTTGGTCAGGTAAACTCGGTGGGACTGGTTCGCTCATTTCGGTGGGACCGAAATGTTACGAAAAGGAAAGAGGGACTTTACATTGCAATCTCGATGGGACCGATCGCTCATCTCGGTGGTACTGAAACGTTACGAAGGGAAACAGAGAGATTACAATCCCATCTCGGTGAGACCGAGATCCCTATCGGTGAGACCGATTTGCCTAGGGTTTGTGGCAGTGGCTATGACATTTGAACTCGGTGGCGCTGGATAGAAAGAATCGGTAGGGCCGAGTTTGACTTTTGGTTTAGGTCATATGTGGATGTGGGAAAGTAGATGAGCGTTTTGGAGCATATCACTAAGCACTATGGAGCAAGAACCTCATTAAGCAACACCTCATCCCTCCTTGATAGTATTGGCTTTTCCTATAGACTCAATGTGAACTAGGATCACTAAAATATAAAATGTAGAGTCTTGAGCTTTGAGCTTGAGCCAATCCTTTTGTCCTTAGCATTTTGAGGGGTCCACTTTTCTCATCCATGCCATGCCATTCACTGAGCTTTTCCTGAAATATTTATCTTGGAATAATGTTAGCTCAATGAGCTATATGTTGTTAGGAATTACCAAAACCACCTAGGGATAGTTGCACTTTCAATATCCCCCTTTTTGGTAATTGATGACAACATATAGATCAATGCTTCGACAAATGATAATTATAGTGAAAAACATTGTCGCTTTGAGAAGTATGTGATAAGCAAGAGCTTCCCCTAAATTTGTGCATGGTTTAAGATTTGCTTTGGACTGCAAATGCACAAGGAATTAGGCTCATGGGTTACTCTTCCATGTCACATACATCTTGGTGGAGCGCTCAAAATGATAATAATTGAATACATGCACTCATCACCAAGCAAAGTGAATGATCATATAGAGATAAAAGGATAATGTCATCCAACAAGCATTAATGTAGCATATGATCAAACACATGATCATCCAAGTATCACACAGACATAAAGTATCTCAAGCAAGCAAATAAAGTTCAACCACCAAAGCAAGAGAGAATAAAGGCAAACACTCTCTCTCGAAGCCTATGATCTATACATTTTTCTACCCCTTGGGCAACAAGTTACCAAAAAGTTCATAGAAAATGCATAGCACTAAATCGTCGCTCAGGCTTGGTATTCAGGTGGTGGTGTAGAGGTGGCTCCTTGGACGAAGACTTCAGTAGATGTGGATGGAGCTGGTGGAGTAGGTGCTCGAGCTGGTTGCACTAGGGTTGTAGCTGGTGCAGATGAAGTGGCTCTGGTGTCTGTCACTAGCACTACAGCTGATCTCTGAGCTCTAGGCACTCTGGCAAATGCCTCAGTGGTTGTCTTGCCCTTCCTCTCCTGCATATCATCCTGGAGTTGCTCAACAACACACTGGATCTCAGTTACCTTCACATCCAAGTCATAGAACTTCTGCTCCATGATCCTCTCCAGGCTCTCCTGGTTTTGAGTCAGGGTGGCCAGTCCCTTCTCAATCCTCAGAGTGGATTCAATCAAGTAGCCAAGCTGATCCTGTTTGCTCTTCAAAAAGTACTAAGATGCCTCTTCCATTGTTGGCATATTGGTAGCCTTCTCTGTCCTTGACTTCTCCTTCTTTGCTTGTGCTTGCACAGAAGATGGTTCGTCTTCATCCATAACCACTTGGTTGTCCTCAAAGTCTGGATAGATAGGCATGTGATCCTTGTCCAACAAGTATGTGCCAGTGCCCATCTTGGAGTTTATCAGCTCCTGGATCTGTGGGGAATACCCACAACTTCTCTTTTGGTCAGCAGCTGTCCTCTTGATAGTTTCAACTATAAGACTCATGACCTTGAACTTTTGTGGCACATCAAATAAGTGTGGCAGATTTATTGCATGGCCACTGATCATGTTGTGATCACCTGACTTGGGCAAGAGAGTGTGCCTGAGGAACTAGTTGATGGTTGGCAGTCCTGACAGAAGGTAATGTATTGATCCAAACTTATGTGTTTCAACAGCAGCATCTGGGATCTCCTTGTACATATGTGCCATATTGTTGTGATCCATCTTCTTCTTGGCATAGACATAAAAGTCATCCTCTTTCTCCTTAGGTGCATTGATCAGATTAGCCCATTCTTCAATTGATGATTGGTACCTAGTACCTTCAGACATCCATACTATCCTGCCATCTAGATAAAGTGTGTTGTGGAGTAGAATTGCATTATTAGCTCATCATTCCACTTTGTGAGCTTCTGCCCAACAAAGTTTGCGACTCCACAAGCACTGAAGCTGTCATACACACCAGGATAGTGTTCTCCATTCTCCTTGATGTACTTCCAGTCCACCCACCTCATGTCACACACTATTGGCTTCTTGTCCAGCAGCACTATCTCATAGAAATCCTGTTGTTCCTTTGTATGGAACTTGTAGTCCACAACAGTTCTCCTCCTGACTGCATAAGGATCACTCAACCTCCACTGTCTGAGTCCTGCATCCTTTCTTAACTTCATGTTATCAGCTACATGATAGACATCAGTATGATCTGGAATTTTTGGCTTCAATTTTCTCAAGACATGCTCTTCATCATCTTCCTCTTTAGCAATAGTTTCAGGCACTGGGGCCTTGTTCTTCTCAGCAACAAATATGTTCCTGGTATTCCTCTTAGGTGCAGTCTTGGGCTTGGAGGCAGCCTTGGGTGCTTCTTTGGGCTTTGATGAAGCAGTCCCTGACCTGATAACATCACCCATAAGCTTTTGAGCTTTGGGTGCTGGTGCAGCAACCTCTTCTTCTTCTTCAGAGTCTCTCCTCATAGAGGGATTGCCAAGAACCTTGGCAGTAGTGGTTCCGACTCTCTTTTTCTTCTTATCTTGGCCAACAGCTTCATCTTCTAACTCAATGGTAAACTTCATGGTTTCCCCAGTGGCAACCTTCCTAGGTTTGGAAGTGGGAATCCTTCTTGCAAGTGCCTTCTTCTGCATTCCTGGCTTAGTGGCTGCACCTGAGCCATATTCTTTCTTGAGCACCTTCTTCTTGGAAGTGGCCTCATCCTCAATAGCCACATAGTCTTCATCCTCAGATTATGAGGTTTTCTTCTTTGTGGCCCTGGTGGCAGCTTTGGGTAAGTTGCTTGGGGTGCTCCTGCTGCCGTCATCATAGCTGCTCGAGGGACTAGTGCCCTCACTCACTTGAACCTGCTCCTCTTCCCTGTTTTGGCTGTCACTCTGATCAGACATATTGCAAACACTGACTGCAGACCCTGTGAATAGATATAGATGAGATAGAGTGGATGAGCATCACAAAATATAGAGATTTTTGCAAAAGAATGAGTCAAAAACTTAGTTTTAGTTTTCCACAGAAAGCATTTTGGATCTACCGATTTGTAAACTCGGTGATACCGAAGCAACTTTTGGAACCTAAACTAGTGAACTCGGTCAGACCGAGTCACAGTTTGGTGGCACCGAGACTGCTAGGGTTTCACAAAGTCCTGAACTCGGTCACACCGATTTGCAATTCTCGGTCAGACCGAGAATCACATGTGCAATGGCCTTAGCCGAATCGGTGGAACCGAGTTCTACAACTCGGTGGGTCCGAGATGGTTTCGGAGGAAACCTAACCCTAAATTTTCAATTCATCTCTAATCTACGGAGTGTTTTGACTAGATAAGATAGTTTCAATTGTCGCAAGATTCATGGCGAACACAATGTGCTAAGAATCAGATAGGGATAGCACAGTGATTGAGTCCATACCCTAGTTCGGCGATGAACTCGCTACGGCGGCAACGGCGGTGATGATTCCCGTTGACAGCGGCGGAGACCAGCGGCAGGAGGCAGCCGGCGACAAGGAGGACGATCCAGCGACCCTGGAGGCAGAGCGGGCTAAGCGCGGGTGAAAGAGTTCGGAGAAAATTTCCAAAGTTTTGCCCGTGCGTATATATAGCCCGACCCTGTCGGTGTGACTGAGTGGAACAACTCGGTGGCACCGAGATGCATAACTGCTAGCAGTTACAGCAACTCGATGTGACCGAAAAGTTCAAATCGATTGCACCGAGATTAAAAACCTAGATCGACTTAGTGATCTCGGTATGACCGAAATGGAAGAATCGGTCAGACCGAAACACACAAAGAAGTTTTGGAAGTTTAAGTCTATGACAAATCGGGGACTCCGAGTGCTCCTCACACAGAGTGGTTCAAATCTGACTTGATGAAATTTTGTGATGTAGCATGAATAAGTTTGAGACAAGAAAAGCATAGATAGCTAGAGAAGGTTCTTAGGCATTCTTGTCCATCCACTTGGCAAAATAAAAAGAAACCTATCAATCAAAACAACAAGTGGATGTCCTCGAATGAGCAAAATATGCAACCAACATGCTCACACAATAAAATGGCAAATGAAATATGTGGCAAAGCATGCACAACCAATTCTAGCATCTATCAAGCAATTGGCGATGACTAGGTCATCTATATATGAGTATATTGACTTAGGAGTCAAATGAGAACATTTGATCAAAGGTCATACTCATCGTTTAAGCTCAAGTGGGGTTACCACTTTTACATAATGCATTGATGTGTTCACACCATTAGAGTTGCTTTGACTCAATTCTTAGAGTAAAGCTCCCCCTAGATGTGAGATCCCCCCTTAGAGGGATGAACTAACCTTGGGTTCTGTCGATGGTGACTTCATGTAGGTGTTGAAGATGTGGATGGTCAATGTTGATGTAGATCATTTGGAGCAATCCTTTGGAGTGAGTTGCACTTTCAATACCTACACGGGTTAGTCCCACAAGGAACAAACAAGGATATCCATAGACATAGAGTGATGCACACACAAGATGATGTCTATGAAAGCATTAGGTTACCTTGTCCCTTGTCTTACCAACAAGAGGGTTTGTGACTCCTTGAACTAGTGCAAGATGTGGAAGTTGATTGCACTTGTTGCCAAAATGATATGAGTGAAATATGTTGGCGGAGTCACCCTCAAGAACTCTCTAGTTCTTCTTCTTCGGGACCCACATCATCTTGATGGGAATCCTTGGAGTTGTAGTTGTACTTGATGAAGTAGAACTTGACGCAGTCTTGGGAACCCACTTGACCAAGGCCTTAGGAGCTTCTTCAAATGCATCAATCTCCTCTTGAAGCTTATCCTTGCCTTTTTGCTTGTGGTCTTGTGGTGGAAGATCATCTTGAGCTTGTGTTCCTTTGAAGGAAGTAGGATCATACTTCTCTTGTTGAGGAACAAACTTCGTTTTGGGGTATTGATCTTCTTCCCACTCAACTCCATTGGCATTGAACTTTCATTCAAAACCAACACCTTGGTTCTTCCGGTGCCTTCCTTGCTTGCGTAGAATTTCCTCAAATTGCTTACTCCCGGCAAGGCTCTTGTAAACACCTTTCTCTATAATTCCCTTCAATAAGCTATTTTCTTGCTCAAGTGTAACTTGGCTAATAGAATCATTAGTGGAATCAAGAGAACTACTAGAAGCAACAACATTGGATTTAGCATGATTATTGTTACTACTAGAGGAAGAATCCTTCTTGTTCTTGTTACTAGACTTGACTTGAGGCATGTAAGTAGATAAGAGTAAACGCTTGGCAATGTAAGAAGAACTTTTCTTATGAAGATCATCATTGATTGCCTTTAAGACCTCATGCTCTTGCTCAAGGTTGAGCTTTTCAAAGCGTAACTTCTCATGAGTCCTTAAAAGTTCTCGATGATCTTCTAAGATAGTTTCATGAGCTAACTTAAGAGTGTTTAGTTCTTTAGTTAGAAGCTCAATCTTCTCCTTATCATTGTCATTCGTTTTATCTTGATTAGCATGATTAATTGACGTTTCATCATAGTATTCATCACTAGAGTTGTCAACAAGTAAATCATCATCACCTAACAAGTCATCTTCATCACTATTGAAATCAACATACTCGGGGTGTGTTACCTTTGGGCCTTTAGCCATGAAGCATCTTCCAAGTCCTTCATTTGGTGAATCAAATATGTCGTAGGAGTTGGTTGACACAAGTGCTAGACCGGCAACACCTTCATCTTGAGTATATTCGGAGTTGGAGTGATAGCTTCTCTCGGAGTGATTATCAGAGTCGGAGCCGGATACCCATTAACCAACATGAGCTTGATGTCCTTCCTTTCCGAATCCTTGCTTCTCTGGGTTGTTCTTCGTTCATAACGATCATCTCTACTCCTCCTCTCTCTTGGTGGTGATTCTTCTCTTCTACTTCTCCTTTTAGGTGATTCTTCTCTTCTTTTGTAGGGTGTCGTACACACATTGGAATAGTGTCCGGGTCTTCCACAATTGTAGCAATTACGCTCTTGACTAGAAGATCTTTTGTCATTGTAGGACCTTGACTTGGAGCTTTTCTCTTTGCTTCTACTCTCGTAGAACTTGTTGAAGTTCTTCACCATTAAGCTCAATTCTTCATTGAAGGTTTGTTTCTCACTTGATGATGTGGGGGCTTCACATGAGGCTTTGTAAGCACCACTTGACTTGTTGTGAAGTTCCTCCTTATCCTTGAGTGACATCTCGTGAGCAACAATTCTTCCAATGACTTCCGTTGGCTTGAGATCTTTGTAATTGGGCATCATTTGGATCAATGTGCACACGGTATCATATTTTCCGTCAAAAGCTCTTAGGATCTTCTTGATGATGAATTTGTCGGTCATCTCTTCACTTCCTAAGCCGGCAATCTCATTTGTGATAAGAGCAAGCCTAGTGTACATTTCAGCGACACCTTCACCATCCTTCATTTTGAACTTGTCAAGTTGACTTTGAAGCACATCCAACTTGGATTCCTTGACGGAGTCGGTACCTTCATGCATATCAATCAAAGTATCCCAAATTTCCTTTGCATTCTCAAGACGGCTGATTTTGTTGAATTCTTCGGGGCACAATCCGTTGAAGAGGATATCACAAGCTTGAGCGTTGTATTGCAGCATCTTCAACTCTTCCGCGCTAGCTTCACGGTTCGGTTCTCTCCCATCAAAGAATTCACCTTGCAAGCCAATACACACAATAGCCCAAACGGCGTGGTTATGTCCAAGAATATGCATTTTCATCTTATGCTTCCAACTAGCAAAATTAGTACCATCAAAGTAAGGACCTCTACGGTGATAGTTTCCCTCGCTAGACGCCATACTCTCCTAGGTTGTGAAACCAAGGCTATGACCACCAAAAGCTATGGAAATCAAAGCAAATGGAGACCAAAGCTCTGATACCACTTGTAGGATCGAAAGTATGTCTAGAGGGGGGGGGTGATTAGACTACTTGACCAAATAAAAACTTATCCTTTTCCCAATTTTAGTCTTTGGCAGATTTTAGCTATCTTAGCACAAGTCAAGCAATCTCAACACAATTCAAGCAAGCATGCAAATAGTATATGAGCAGCGGAAAGTAAAGCATGCAACTTGCAAGACTGTAAGGGAAGGGTTTGGAGAATTCAAACGCAATTGGAGATACGGATGTTTTTGTCGTGGTTCTGATAGGTGGTGCTATCGTACATCCACGTTGATGGAGATTTCAACCCACAAAGGGTAACGGTTGCGCGAGTCCACGGAGGGCTCCACCCATGAAGGGTCCACGAAGAAGCAACCTAGTCTATCCCACCATGGCCGTCGCCCACGAAGGACTTGCCTCACTAGTGGTAGATCTTCACGAAGTAGGCGATCTCCTTGCCCTTACAAACTCCTTGGTTCAACTCCACAATCTTGTCGGAGGCTCCCAAGTGACACCTTGCCAATCTAGGAGACACCACTCTCCAAGAAGTAACAAATGGTGTGTTGATGATGAACTCCTTGCTCTTGTGCTTCAAATGATAGTCTCCCCAACACTCAACTCTCTCTCACAGGATTTGGATTTGGTGGAAAGAAGATTTGAGTGGAAAGCAAGTTGGGGAAGGCTAGAGATCAAGATTCATATGGTAGGAATGGAATATCTTGGTCTCAACACATGAGTAGGTGGTTCTCTCTCAGAAAATACAAGTTGGAAGTGTAGGTTCATTCTGATGGCTCTCTCCACGAATGAAGAGGAGGTGGAGGGGTATATATAGCCTCCACATAAAATCTATCAGTTATACACAACTTGCCAAACTTGGTGGGACCGAATTGAGAAACTCGGTCAGACCGATTCAGCAAATCTAGTGACCGTTAGGGTTTTCGGTGGGACCGACATGCAACTCGGTACGACCGATATGATTAGGGTTAGGGCAACATAATCTCGGTGAGACCAATTACACAAACTCGATGGGACTGATTTTGGTAATAAGCTAACCAGAGAGTTGGCCAGGTAAACTCGGTGGGACCGGTTCGCTCATTTCGGTGGGACCGAAATGTTACAAAAAGGAAACAGGGAGTTTACATTGCAATCTCGGTGGGACCGATCGCTCGTCTCAGTGGTACCGAAACGTTACGAAGGGAAACAGAGAGATTACAATCCCATCTTGGTGAGACCGAGATCCCTATCGATGAGACCATTTGCCTAGGGTTTGTGGCAGTGGCTATGACATCTGAACTCGGTGGCACCAGATAGAAAGAATCGGTAGGGCCGAGTTTGACTTTTGGTTTAGGTCATATGTGGATGTGGGAAAGTAGTTGAGGGTTTTGGAGAATATCACTAAGCACTATGGAGCAAGAACCTCATTAAGCAACACCTCATCCCTCCTTGATAGTATTGACTTTTCCTATAGACTCAATGTGATCTTGGATCACTAAAATATAAAATGTAGAGTCTTGAGCTTTGAGCTTGAGCCAATCCTTGTGTCCTTAGCATTTTGAGGGGTCCACTTTTGTCATCCATGCCATGCCATTCATTGAGCTTTTCCTGAAATATTTATCTTGGAATAATGTCAGCTCAATGAGCTATATGTTGTTAGGAATTACCAAAACCACCTAGGGATAGTTGCACTTTCATAAGCTCACAAGTAAATGACTGATTCACTACATCTATGCTTGCCTTGTCATATTTGTTGTCAATATTCTTTTAGGGTGGACCACCCTGTTTCTAAATACTGGAACCATAGACATGTGTGAATAGTATTTCCCTATGTGATCTCTTCCATCATGTGTGGGCAACGAACACTGCATTGTATAGAAAGGAAGTGTCATTTCCAGCTTTTACATAGTTTTCGATCTTTTACATGGAATACAATCTGCCTACTTGCTTTGTGTCGCACTACCAACACTCCACCCTTGAAGCTAAACATTATGCCACTCATAATTGCTTAGTTTATTTGTTCAAATACGAATTTCATATGATTCTAATGTTCCTACTTCAGTTTTGAAATGTGTGCCTGCCTGTTATAGAGACATAAGGGGTTTGTATTTCTGTGTGTGGTCTTGTCAGCACGGTTGGGGAGGTGAACTTTGCATATGCAGGGGTTTATAGGGAGACACTCTTCGAGTTGAATCCGCAATGCATTCTATAGATAATCTGACTACTTTTTATGTTTTCATGAATCTCAGATTCTGAACAGCATCATAATGATTATGAGCTTGCGCGCATGAAAAGCATAAAGCAGAACAATGCCATGGTTGTCAAACTTGGCATTAAGGGACTGAAATCAAGTCTGGATGTAATGCAATGCAAACGCTCTCCACCTACAGATTCATGCTCAGAATATGATCCTAACAGTGATTCTGAGCTAGAGGGAGACCTAAGTCAATGTAGCTCCCTAGTGGAGGAGTCAGAGGAAGATGCCCTATCTTATTCACCCATCAAGGTACTTGCTCTAACTTTCCAAGGTTACATTGCTCGCACATATCTTGCAACTGATGCTTTGCATTGCTTCTACTTTGTTGAACTGTCATTAGCTTAGTTTACACATCGTGTATGTGGATACGCCCTGCCTATCCATTTTTAGTACATATTCCATCTGTCATCATACCATATTTATCCATTCAAATGATGTTCTTGTGTATCAGACGTTCAAAAGGAAGAGGGCGATTGCTGACCGTGGAGGAGCACAAGCAAAGTATTTGGAAAAGGTAGTGGCACCTGATAAATCAAATAGCCCATTAGGTGTAGTTGCAATATCACCTGACCCACAAAACACCCCAACTCTAGCAGACTCTAGCCCTACTACACTGGTCATTTCTGATGCCCCAACTCAGCAGACCTCAACTGCAGCAAACAATATGATTATGCCAATTGACATAGCACCAGCTGTACGATGCAAAACCCCCATTCCAGCAAAGAGTACACCAAATCCAGTTGCCAAATCCCTTTTTGAACCAGAGAGAGCCCCAATTGCAGCAAATAGGACCCCTATTCCATTTCTTCCCAGTTTAGAAGATGAAGCTTATGTCGTTGTCAGGAACTTTGTGCGCATCTTTCTTTCATGGAAAGATTATACCGCAGACATAGAACAATTTCCAGTCTTGCTCCGCAACTTACGCGTAAGTAATGTACTAATGTTATTCATGGTCATTACTGCATATGTTTCTACTGACAGAAGACACAAGATTTCATTCTTTTAAATAGGCAGGAGCAAACTGGATTGTGATGACGAGCAAGGGTTGGTTGCGCTTTTTGAGCACTCGTTGATGAAGTATCGTTCCTACCTGAGGCAAGCGCACTTCGACGGCAAGCCTCTGAATGAAATTTCTGTAAAGTCTCCGGTGCTACATTTATCCGACAGTGACTGGAATAATCTTGTTACACATTGGTCTCGGCTGCAGCGTAAGGTACTGTCTGTGATATCACATCACAATTTGAACTACATTTCTGCATTTGCCTTAATGTCTCACTTGTACGAAAACTGTTAGTAGAAGAACATTCGTTCTCAAGGGACCACAGAATCTCGGAACTATACTGCATACTGCATTGCTCTTGTGAGTACCTCTTGCCCTGTATGACCATACTTACTTTCATAGTTGTTTGATTATGTAGCATCACTGCACATGTTAGCCTCGTAATCGTCCATTTGGTGGACATTATAAGATCCGTATAGACTCTTACATAAATTTAGAATCAACCCAATGCTTTTGAAGAGGTTTAGCTCTGCAGTCCTCTTGTAAGGATTTAACGTGGTCTATCACTGTACTTACATTAACAGCTACTCCCTCCGTCCCATAATATAAGAACATTTTGTGCAGTACACTAGTGTTCAAAACACTCTTGTATTATGGAAAGAGGGATTGGTTCATTTTGTAGCATTCTGCATCTTATCTCCCTCGCCCACCATTTACTAAAAAAGATAAGATCTATATTTAATCTTACCAACAAGTAGAATACACAGACAATGCCAGTGCAGAAGTGTAGCCCATTGCTCTTGTCAGTACATTTTGTCCTGTAACGCTTGTACTTCCAGGGATTGGTAGTTGATTATGTAGCATCAATCTACATCTTATCTTCATTATCCTCTATCCCTTCCAGTATTATCATATCTATAATTACTCTCTACAAAATGTAGAGTATAGGCAATGCTTATGAAGAAGATTCTGTCCTGAAATTCTTGAGTTATCCTTCCCTTGACATGGAGAAGGGCATTATAAAGCCGGTGTTAACTGTTAATGTAAGTCAGTCCTTCTAAAGCCTTTATCCTCAACTGCTGTTTAATTTTCTCATACTCCCTATCGTTTACTGTTGTTTAGTTTGCTATTTCTACCAAAATGCATGTTCGCAAGAACCGTAAGTTCTAAGTTTAATTGTAAAACCAAATTCCTTTTTCATACCATGCAAATTACTTAATACTCCCTATATGTATGCTTGTTTTTGTGGATCTATAATCTAGTGTGTGGTGAAGCAGCCCACGTTTGCACCTTGTCATCTCCTGTTTTATCTTACCGATGTGGCTGATGATATGAACAACATGCCATGCACATTATCCAAAATAGATACAATGATTTTCTTTGCCCTTCATCTATACTTGTTATGTTGACATGGTAATCCAGTAGTGTGGTGAAGATCCCCACATTATGAACAATGCCAAATTATGCTATTGATATTTTGAACTTACTCTTTATTTTCTAATTTGAAATAGGATGGAATTGACAGCACAATTATCATCTTTGTTTATACACGTGCAAAACCTATCATCTCTCTGCTTTGTTTTAGGGTGATATGTCTGATGGCATGCACAAGTCTGCTGAAGGCTGTGAGACAAACCCAACATATATTGCAGCAAAGAAGGCAAAACATCTTGAAGATAGCGAGACAACCCCAAAGTCTTGTCTTGATGCAGTGTTCAAGTTACTTGAGACTAACAGTCAGACAAGCTCACAGAATTCGTTGTCTGAATCAGTTCGACTTCTTCAGTCCCAAGTTCTACCAGAAAGGCATTCTGCAACTCAACTTCGACTTGAAGTCCTATCTCTAAGAAAGATTGCGGAGAACACCAATGAGAACCTCATCGCTAAATAGCTACACCTGGAAGCTATGACCGACATGCTAGGCCGGTCTCACAGCCTTGCTCAGCAGCTTGCGCAGCAGTTCCCCCGCAAGGCTAACCTTTCTTGAACTATCTTGGAAGTGGTCTCGGTTCAGTATTATTTTGTTATGCTGCAATGGTGCCCAGTTTTTGTAATCTGCTTCTTCGTTGCGCTTTATGATCACTGGTGGCAAACTTTGATGCCCAGTGGATGTAATATACCTTAAATCCTTTATTGTATAGTGTAGGTTTATTCTTAGTTACTATGCCATAATTTCTTTATTGTATAGAGTAGGTTTGTTCTTAATTCCTACTAGTTACTGCCATCATTCGCTATCTGGAAAAATCAGATGTAGTCGACCGGGCCGAAACATTCGACTCTAATGGGCCAGGTTTTTAGCGGGCCACAATTGGGCCGGCCCGCGTCTTTCTTGGGCCCGAATGATTGGGGCCTTCACACATTGCGCCAGGCCCAAACTTACACCGGCCTATATTTTAGTTGGGCCTTTTGTCGACCCAGCGCTTAGTTTGGCCTAGGTAGCGTTGGGCCATTAACAGGCTGAATATTGTACTGGCCTGTTACGGCCGGGATGAAACCACGGGCCTTTAGCAGGCCAAAATGCATGTTGGGCCTCAATTTTCACTAGTCGTCGACGGGCCTTAAGCAGGCCGAAATGTAGACCAGGCCTTTTGGGCCCAGTTAGCTCACGGGCCGTTACCAGGCCGAAACATATCGCGGGCCTTAGTTGGCCCACTTATATCATGGGCCTTTAAGAGGCCGAAAGCTTAGTACAGGCATCAATGGGCCGAATTACGCGACATGCCTTTAACAGGCCCAAAGTCATGTTGGGCTTAACTGTTGCCACCTTTAGCATGGGCCGTTAGTGTGCCCGATGTCCCGTCGGACCATATATGGCCCATGGGCAGCACGTGCCATTCCTAGGCCGAAAGTCACACCAGGCTGAAATGGGCCTATGTCTACATCAGGCCGCTAACAGGCCGAAAGTCACTGGGCTGTAGTTGGGCCCAAATATTCGGTGAACAATTAACGGGCCAGATCTGGCTTTGGGCCGCAAATGGGCTCAAATTTGGGTGAATAGTTAACGGGCCAGATCTAGCTTCGGGCCGTAAATGGGCCCAAATATTGGGCGAACAATTAACGGGCCAGATCTGGCTTCAGGCCGTAAATGGGCCTTTATTAAGCACGCCGTTATTGGGCTGGCCCACTAGTACCTGACTAAGTACTACGGGCCTTTGACTGGGCCGACCTTTTTAACCTATATGGGCCTCTGTTGGGCCCAACCACGTGTCGACGTATCATAGGCATGTCTCCTCCAATGGACGGGCGACATCTGGCCTACTGACGAGCTGACAGGTGTTCCCTTCGGCCAATCAGAATTTTACACGTGGAAATTTCCCATTGGTCCGGGCTGTTAAGGGTTATCGGATCCAAAATCCGACCCGATAGCTTAACGGCGTTCCATTATGGTGGATGCCACGTGTCGGTCACCCTTGACGAAAGCACTTCTATGACGCGTGATTTATCGTCATGGAAGTGGACACTTCCGTGATGATAATTTTGGTAATGTCATGGAACACTTCTACGACAACACATGTATGACTATCTTGATTCTGTCATAAAATCGTCATGGATGTACATGCATGACAAAAAACATGACCTACTGTGACAAACACGTATCATCACGGAAGTGTATCTTTTTTGTAGTGACGATTAGATCGTAGAAACTTTATTTTCTTGTTACGATGATTCTCCACTTCACTCTGAAATTCTGTGAACTTTTCAAATGTTTCAGACTTGTGTTTCATTAAGTAGATATACCCATATCTGCTCAAATCATTTGTGAAGGTCAGAAAATAACGATACCCGCCACGAGCATCAACACTCATTGCACCGCATACATCGGTATGTATTATTTCCAATAAGTCACTACCTCGTTCCATTGTTCCGGAGAACGGAGTTTTAGTCATCTTGCCCATAAGGCATGATTCGCAAGTATCAAATGATTCATAATCAAGTGATTCCAAAAGTCCATCTTTATGGAGTTTCTTCATGTGCTTTACACCGATATGACCCAAATGGCAGTGCCACAAATAAGTTGCACTGTCATTATCAACTTTGCATCTTTTGGCATCAATATTATGAATATGTGTATCATCACAATCAAGATTCAACAGAAATAGACCACTATTCAAGGGTGCATGACCATAAAAGATATTACTCATATAAATAGAACAACCATTATTCTCTGATTCAAATGAATAACCGTCTCACACTAAACAAGATCCAGATATAATGTTCATGCTTAACGCTGGCACAAAATAACAATTATTCAGGTCTGAAACTAATCCCAAAGGTAGATGTAGAGGTAGTGTGCCGACGGCGATCACATCGACCTTGGAACCTTTTCCGACGCGCATCGTCACCTTGTCCTTGGCCAATCTTTGTTTAATCCGTAGTCCCTGCTTCGAGTTACAAATATTAGCAACCAAACCGGTATCAAATACCTAGGCACACTACGAGAATTAGTAAGGTACACATCAATAACATGTATATCAAATATACCTTTGTTCACTTTGCCATCCTTCTTATCCGCCAAATACTTGGGGCAATTCAGCTTCCAGTGATCAGTCCCTTTGCAGTAGAAGCATTTAGTTTCAGGCTTGGGTCCAGCTTTGGGTTTCTTCCCGGGAGTGACAACTTGCTTGTCATTTTTCTTGAAGCTCCCCTTCTTTTGAGCCTTGCCATTCTTCTTGAAACTAGTGGTCTTGTTAACCATCAACACTTGATGCTCCTTTCTGATTTCTACCTCCGCGGCCTTTAGCATCGCGAAGAGCTCAGGAATAATCTTTTCCATCCCTTGCATATTGTAGTTCATCACAAAGCCTTTATAGCTTGGTTGTAGTGATTGAAGAACTCTGTCAATGACACAATCATCTGGAAGATTAACTCCCAGTTGAGTCAAGTGATTATGGTACCCATGCATACTGAGTATGTTCTCACTAACATAACTGTTCTCCTCCATCTTGCAGCTATAGAACTTGTTGGAGACTTCATATCTCTCAACTCAGGCATTTGCTTGAAATATTAACTTTAACTCCTGGAACATCTCATATGGTCCATGACGTTCAAAACGTTTTTGAAGTCCCGATTCTAAGCCGTAAAGCATGGCACATTGAACTAACGTGTAGTCATCAACCCGGGACTGCCATGCATTCACAATGTCTGCGGTTGCTGGGGCAGGTGGTACACCTAGCGGTGCATCAAGGACATAATTCTTCTATGCAGCAATGAGGATAATCCTCAAGTTACGTACCCAGTCTGTGTAGTTGCTACCATCATCTTTCAACTTAGCTTTCTCTAGGAATGCATTAAAATTCAAGGGAACGGTAGCACGGGCCATTGATCTACAACATATATATGCAAAAAAACTATCAGGACTAAGTTCATGATTAAATTAAGTTCAATTAACCATATTACTTAGGAACTCCCACTTAGATAGATATCCCTCAAGTCATCTAAATGATACGTGATCCAAATCAACTAAACCATGTCCGATCATCATGTGAGATGGAGTAGTCATCAATGGTGAACATCTCAATGTTGATCATATCCACTATATGATTCAGGTTTGACTTTTTGGTCTCCAGTGTTTCGAGGCCATATCTGTATATGCTAGGCTCATCAAATTTAACCCAGTATTCCACATGTGAAAAACTGGCTTGCACCTATTGTATTTGAATGTAGAGCCTATCACACCCGATCATCATGTGGTGTCTCAGCATGAAGAACTTTCGCAACGGTGCATACTCGGGGAGAACACTCATACCTTGAAATTTTTAGTAAGGGATCATCTTATAATGCTACCACCGCACTAAGCAAAATAAGATGCATAAAGATAAACATCATATGCAATCAAAATATGTGACATGATATGGCCATCATCATCTTGTGCTTCTGATGTCCATTACCAAAGAAACGTCATGATCTCCATCTTCACCGGCTTGACACCTTGATCTCCATTTGTCGGTGTTCTGGGAATGGGGGTCCCCAGACTTGCCTGCCTGCGGCCTACAGCGTGGCTTGAGTGGGGGCCCAGTACGGTCCATCTTCATCAGCACAAGACTCAAGACCCTCGCGAGGGGCCAAGCCTCGCGGGGGGAACAACACAAGGCTTCCTCAGTGACGGCCTCGCCAGGCAGGCTCGCGAGGAGGCCGAGAGATCAAGGCATGGTACCTCACGAGGTGCTCTTGACGCAAGTATTGACGATCGAGGCCAGGCGGGCGCCGGCTTGCGCAGTGTCCTTGTTTCCTCTTTGGTGCAAAGGGGGCAAGCACAGGCGTGGAGTACCAAGGCATCAGGCAAAGGTTGCCATTTTAGTGCAACGAGACCAGGACCAGTGGAACGGCAGGATGGAGGTCACTGTGGAGCCCAAGACGGCATCATCACCAGTGCTTTTGGCAGCTGAAGACCAACTTTAGTCAGGATAACTTGTACTGGATGTTCCCCTTCGAAATGGCCGTTGTTGGCACCCTTCCTGCTCAATATTTGGGAAGAGGCCCAGGGCCTCTATAAATAGGACTAGCCGCCACAGTAGATCGGATCCAGACCTTGGGAAGACTAGAGAGAGAGAGAGGTGATCGAACTCGCCCGAGCAGTTCATCGCACCAGCTCAAGAACACCTCTCACGAGGCTGTTCTCCCTTTGTACTGTTCATCATCAGCCCTTGAGGCAATCCACCACACCACACACTGGAGTAGGGTATTACACCACAACGGTGGCCTAAACCAGTATAAATCTCGCGTCCCTTGTGTTTTTCATTGTTTCCAGCTTAGATCTCATGAGGCGATCGGACGTAGATCGGTAGGGGAGAGATCTTCGTGCGCACCCAAGTGTTCGAACCTTAAGGGTCTGCCGGAACCCAACATCCGACATTTGGCGTGCCAGGTAGGGGTGCACCGGAGCTCTCCCTTCCGTCGACCCGTTCCCCATCAACACCGCGCTCTACCCTCATGGCGGCCAATGCACCGCCCGCTCCAACTGTCAACGCCGGCGCGGAGACCAGGGGACTCCGAGCCCTGGCCCCCGCCTTGCGACAGGTGCAGTGGCTGCGCAAGTTCAAGCCGGACATGCCGCCGCGCTATGATGGTGCATCAGACCCGCTGGCCTTCCTGCTGGCATATGAAGAAGTCGTCCTCAAGGCTAGAGGCGATGACAGGGTCATGGCGAACTGGCTGCCCGAGGCCCTCACCGGCGTCCCGCGCATGTGGCTGCTCCACCTGCCGGCGGCTTCTGTGGCCTCCTGGGAGGAGTTGTTTAACCTCTTCCTCGCCCATCATGCCGCGCCGGCACCCCCAGTCGTCGTGGCCATCCTGGGCGGATCGCAGGCACCTGATAACCCACAAGTGTAGGGGATCGCAACAGCTTTCGAGGATAAAGTATTCAAGCCAAATTTATTGATTCGACACAAGGGGAGCCAAAGAATATTCTTGAGTATTAACAGTTGAGTTGTCAATTCAACCACACCTGGATAACTTAGTATCTGCAGCAAAGTATTTAGTAGCAAAAGTGGTATGATAATAAAGGTAATGGTAGCAAAAGTAAAGATAAATGTTTTTGGGTTTTGGTAGTAGTTGTAACAGTAGCAACGGAAAAGTAAATAAGCGAAGAACAATATATGAAAAGCTCGTAGGCAATGGATCAGTGATGGATAATTATGCCGGATGCGATTCCTCATGCAATAGTTATAACATAGGGTGACATAGAACTAGCTCCAGTTCATCAATGTAATGTAGGCATGTATTTCGTAAATAGTCATACGTGCTTATGGAAAAGAACTTGCATCACATCTTTTGTCCTACCCTCCTGTGGAAGCGGGGTCCTAGCAGAAACTAAGGGATATTAAGGCCTCCATTTAATAGAGAACCGGAACAAAGCATTAGCACATAGTGAATACATGAACTCCTCAAACTACGGTCATCACCGAGAAGTATCCCGATTATTCCCTTGACTTTGGGGCGGCCACCTCCTCCTCCTCCTCCTAGGCGACTCCTAGGCGACTCCACCGCCGGTGGCCACTCCGGCCCCGGCGTCCACCTCCCTGGCCATCCAATGGCGCCTCCTCTCCTTGACTTTGCTAGAGGTAAGGCCTTTCAACTTGGCATGCGCCAAAAGTTTGGCCATCCGGTGGTTTTCTCTCCTAGTTTTCGCCAACGTGAGTTCAAGCTTGTGGTTTCTTTTGGTCGGGCGTGCTTTCGTTTGGATTGTCACACTGTGAGCATTGTGCTACAATCTTCATTTGGTGGCTACCCTCAAGGGTTTAGGGTTAAGTTTTTCCGGGACCGTTCTTTTCAGTTCTTGGTTGCCTCAAAATCTGTGGGGTTTGAACTCTACAACAGTGGTCGTATCTCTGAGAGGGATTTTGAGCTGGTTTTTAGCCTCTGGGGTGAAGGAGGTCCAAATTGGCGCCGAGAGGAGCGTCTGTTCTACCAAGAAGAGCAAAATTCATGGCCGTTAGTTACCCGAGGGCCTTCCCGTTCTTCCTCCCAAAATGGCTCTGGCGATCGCCGGAGGGAGCTGCCCCACCGCGTTTTAGTTTTCCAACGGTTGGCGGGGTTACCGGACTCTTCTTCGGATTTGCATGTCCCTGCTATTGATGAAGGGCGCATTGAGTGCAATATTTCACCCCCGATCAATGATCGCGTGGTTCATGGGGAGGAGGGCGCGAATTCTGGATCTTCAAATTCGGTTATTACTTGCTACGGCTGCGGCAATATGGGCCACATGGCTTGGGCTTGCCCTGAGCCCCGTCTCACGGGCCTTTGGCCGTTCTTTAGGGTGGCTTCATTTCCCTCCCCTCCTGCTACGGCTTGGGCCCCTGGGGTGGTGGATGACTGGTTTATGGCTGTTGGCCCAGCCCAACCGGTGATTCGAGCTTCTCTTTTAGACAGCTCTTTGAGGGCATGTACCCAAACTTTTAGCCTAGATTCCCACTTGCCTCTTCGTCTCCTCCCCTGCCTTCCACTATTCAACCTCGGGCTCGTCATTCTACCACCTCGCAGTCTTCGGAGCTTGCTTCCGGCGTTGAGCCAGCCATGGCCAACATTCCATTTGATCCTCAGCCTTTTGTCCCCCATGGCTTCAATATCCTCAACGTCGAAGGCTGTAATGGAGTGGCAAGGGTGGTTCTCCCACACCGTCAGAAGCGACACGAAGATTGGGCCATCGTCACCATTGAGCCGCTTCCGGATGAGGTACTTTTTCCGAATGTGCAAGAAGTTCTAGATGAGTTCTTTGCGGATGTTCAGCAAGTGCAAATCAGAGAAATGCAGCGCTGTCCGTTGGGGGAAGCATATGTGCGTTTTGTCAATCCTAGGGACAGGGATAGATTAGTGCTTTAGAGTCCTCACCAGTTTGGAGATGTTTTTATCTCTTTCCACAACCATGATAATGGCCGCAACTGCAGAAGAACTCAGTTTAATAGAACAGTTTGGCTGCTCATCCTTGCAGTCCCGTTTGATTTTCACAATTATGAAGATATTGCCAGGGCTGTCAGTCATTTTGGGCGACTAGTTTCTTGGGAGAATGATCCTCTTCATATGGGTAGAGTTATTGCAAAAGCTAAAGTTCGAGATCTGGACTCCATCCCTAAAAGTGTCAGATGGTCTGAAGGTGAAGTTTTTGATGAAGATGCTTGGTCCTCTTCAGTGGAAATTCTTTTGCAGTAGATGATGGGTGGGGCCCCAGCCGATGAGGACCCAATCCCACCTGACAATATGGACCCTCATCCTCTACCAGGCAACAATAATGCTTTCCCTGGTTTTCATATTAATCCACGACCTGTTCAGCAAGATGATATGGATGCAGATGAAGGGCACTGGGCTCTGCAGCCTCCTGTTGTTAATAATGTTGAGGTTCAGGATGAATTTGATTTTCTGCAAGGTGTTCAGCAAGAAGAAATTGCTTGGGCTGATGGTGAGGAGCTTCCACCACCATTGGAGGGTCACAGCAGCATGACAACAACTGTCTCATTGTCTGAAGGTTTTTCTTCTCATACAAGTGAGGAAGTGAATCAACTTCCACCTATGCAGCAAATTCAGGGCAATGGTCCTGAGCTTTTGATGCTGGACTACCAAGAGGAGGAGCAAGATGTTCCTGCAATCCCAGTTCCTCAGGCCCCTCTTGCTTTAGCTGTTCCTCAGGAAGATTTATTACCTGCAGTTCCAGAGGCGGACTCACAGATTCAGCCAATCTTGGAGGAAGTGAACCAACCTTCTGAGCCAGTTAATGGACAGATCCCTGCTGTGCTTCAGGACCTGTCTCTGGACCCTAACAGAGGCTTACCTGCTATTATGGAAGCAGCAGGCCAAGACAAGGAACACTTTCAGTTAGAAGCTGTTAATTTGGATGGGGAAGCAGGTGCTAGCTCTCCATCAGTGAACCCACATCTTATGGATCCTATTGGGGCTCAAAATGCTGGAAAAAAGGTAATTGGATTGCCCAAATTGAGGAACACTTTGAGTTTGCACCCTCCTTACTTGGTTTGAAATCTATTCAGCTAAAGGCTCTAGCTAATAAAGATACTATTCTGTCAGAAGAAGGTTTGGTGATTTGGAAGGAGAATTTTGCTCAAAAACCTTTGGAGGATGTTCCTTCACTTTCTGTTCAAGTCCTAGTAAGTTGGTTCAATTTTATTGTGCACTTACTAATGACACCAGACAAGTTTAACTGGACACTCAATATGCTTAAATCTCCTTTGTGGGAATTACTTGCTGAAGTAGAGGGCACAGAAAATTCTTATACCTTTCACATTCCTGATAAATGTATTGCTACTAAGGCTCCTACTTGCAAGCAGCTCATGGCTCAAACACATCAGCAGGATACAAACAAGGAAAATGAAGGAGATTCTTCCAACCAGCAGGACTTGGACTCCTTGGCCCTTCTTCGACCTTCTGGGGCTGAAAATTCTAAGAAAAGAAGGGGAGGAAAGACACGTCTTATAGAAACAGAGGTAAGGAGGAGTGATAGAATTAAAAAAGATAATGCTGGGTTTAAAAGAGATTCTTGCTCTAATAATAAGTGTCTGCCATGTAATGTTGCTCCTCTAGTTGTTCAGAAATCAGTGGTTAAGAATCTCAGAACCTCATTTTGCAAGGTGGCTGATCAGGAATTGGAGGGAATGCTCTCTAAGAAGCCCAAGAGAAGGGTGGGAGAGGACTTGGCTGGGATGCTCCCATCCAATGAGGATAGGCAGGACAACCCCAAAAGTGTTTAGATGATCAAATTAGGTGCTTTTGTTGAGGAGAGAAAAGGGATTAAAGTCATGAACTGTATGATTGTTCCTTTTGGTTGTAACTGCACCTTCTGGGCCCTATGGACTTGCTGTAATAGTTCATGTTCTTCTGTCAATGCACTTTCCTACTTTCACTCCACCTGGGTAGTTACCTATTTTCATATGTTGTGGATGATGTGGTTGCTGTATCTGCTGAATTTACTGTCACTGATGCCTTGTTGGACTGATTTCCATGGGTGCTGGCCAAGTGGTGGTGCTTGGTCCATGTTTTCTCTCTTTAGCTGTTTTCCATGAATAGTCACAATAGAAGCTGGAATATTCTCAACTGGAACATTAGAGGGATTAATTAACCTGATAAATGGCTTGCTCTAGGGCAAAAAATTGAAGAAAGTGCATGTGCTATTCTGTGTCTTCAAGAAACCAAGAGGGAGCATTCTGATGCTGCTTACATTAAGAACTTTTGTCCCAACAGGCTCAATAAATTTGCCTTCCTGCCCTCAATTGGTGCTTCTAGAGGTCTTCTAATCACATGGAATGGCTCACTATTTGAGGGAGAGGTCATCTCCCAGAATAGATTCTCTCTCTCAATTAGTTTTACTAGTCTTTTGTGCAATCAATCTTGGGTCTTAACCAACATATATGGGCCTTGTGTGCAAGCAGACAAACTTGAATTTATAAATTGGTTTTCCAACATTCATATGCCTCTGGACACAAATTGGATTCTAGTTGGAGATTTCAACTTTATTAGGGCCCCTACTGATAGAAACAGACCTGGTGGGGATGTTAATGAAATGCTTCTCTTTAATGAAGCCATCAGTAATCTGGGTTTAATTGAGCTCCCTCTACATGGCAGAAAATACAGCTGGAGTAACATGCAACAGAGTCCTTTGTTGGAAAAGCTGGATTGGTTCTTCACCTCTGCCTCTTGGATGACTGCTTATCCTGATACAGTTGCTATGCCTCTTCCCAGGCCTATCTCAGATCATCTTCCATGTGTAATCAAAATTGGGACTTCCATTCCAAAGGCTAGGGTCTTCAGATTTGAAAACTACTGGTTAAAGCACTCTGACTTTAAAGAGGTTGTATCTACAGCCTGGAATATTCTTGTGGGTAATCTTGATGCAGCAAAAAGCCTAAATGCCAAGTTCAAAAACCTTAGAAGGGCTCTCAAGCTTTGGGCCAAAAACCTGTCTTTCCTGAAATCCAAAATTGCTGCAATTAATGAGGTTATTTTCTTGTTTGACTTGTTTGAATAATTCAGAGACTTGGGGGATTTTGAGTGGAATTGCAGGGTGATCCTAAAAGAACAATTGCTCATATTACTGAAGAACCAAAAAATCTATTGGAAGCATAGAGGTAAGATCAAGGGCGTTAAGCTTGGTGATGAAAACACCAAATTTTTTCATACAAAGGCTTCTATAAATCACAGGCATAATCACATTGTTATGCTAAAAAATGAGGATCAAGTGGAAATAACAGACCATGCAGGGAAAGCTGCCCTGCTGTGGAATGCCTTCAAGAGCAGATTAGGAAGGTCACAACAAACCACTATGCACTTTCATTTGCCTTCTCTTCTGCAACATCAAGCTAGTCCTTCAGACTTTGAACAGCTGGAAATTCCTTTCACTGAGGAAGAAATCAATGAAGTGGTCAAGCAATTGCCTACAGACAAGTCTCCTGGACCTGATGGATTTAACAATGAGTTTTTTAAGAGTTGTTGGGATATTATAAAACCTGAAGTCACTAGACTGATACATGAGTTCTATGCTGGGCAAATTTCTCTAGAGAGCATCAACACTTCTTTCATAACTCTAGTCCCCAAGGGGCCTTCTCCCAGTACTGCTAATGATTTCAGACCTATATCTTTACTCAATTGCTGCCTCAAACTCATCACCAAATTGCTTGCAAATAGGTTGCAGAAAGTGATCCTCAAAATGGTTCATATAAATCAGTATGGCTTCCTTAAGGAAAGAGCTATTCATGACTGTCTTGGTTGGGCTTATGAGTACCTACATCAATGCCACAAGTCTAAGGAGGAAATTGTTGTGCTGAAACTTGATTTTGAAAAGGCATTTGACCTCATTGAACATTCTACAATCATTGATATCCTCAGAGCAAAGGGTTTTGGAGAAAGATGGATTGGATGGATTAAAATGCTATTTACTTCTGCTTCATCACAAGTGCTTCTCAATGGCATTCCTGGGAAAAAGTTTTATTGCCTGAGAGGTGTAAGACAAGGGGATCCTCTCTCTCCTCTTCTTTTTGTGCTGGCTGCAGACCTCGTTCAGTCAATCATGAATAGAGCAATGAACTTGGGTCTTCTCACTCCACCTTTGCAAGTACAGTCGTGTCCAGATTTTCCCATAGTTCAGTATGCAGATGATACCCTGATTCTCATGCAAGCTGATGCCCCACAACTCCATTGTCTTAAAGCCCTTCTTCACACATTTGCAGATGCTACTGGATTAAAGGTCAACTATAGTAAATTAAATCTGATACCAATCAATGTGAGTGATGAAAAAATGGAAATATTGACTGGTACATTGAACTGTTTGAAAGGTTCATTCCCCTTCACTTACCTGGGCATGCCTTTAGGGCTTCAAAAACAAATAGTGGAACAATGTTTGCCTTTAGTGAGCAGAATTGCAAAAAAATTGGTGGGCCAATCTTCTTTTATGACTCTTGCTGGAAGGTTACTGCTAGTCAAGTCAGTGTAAATTCACTTATTATATACTTCATGGGCTGTCTTGATGTTCCTATAACTATCAAAAACCAGGTTAACAAATACTTGAGACATTGTCTTTGGAGGGGACCAGATTTGGAGGATCACAGACCAGCTTTGGTAGCTTGGTCCACTGTTTGTAGGCCCAAAAATCAGGGGGCCTTGGAGTTATGAACATCTTTGTTCAAAACCAAGCCCTTCTGCTCAAAAACCTCCACAATTTCTACAATAGAGAAAACATCCCTTGGGTCAATCTAATTTGGGAGGCTTATTATGACAATGGCATCCTACCAGGACAAATATGGGAAGGGTCATTCTGGTGGAAATGTAACTTGAGGCTCATTGATAGTTACAAATCCATGGCAAGATGCACAATAGGTGATGGTAAATCTGCTCTGTTTTGGTCTGACCTATGGCACACTAATTGTCTGGATCAATTATTCCCTCATCTTTACTCCTTTGTCAGAGATCAGAACCTTTCAGTGCAAAATGTTCTTATGTTTGAATACTTGGAAGATCTATTTCACCTACCATTGACTCAGGAGGCTTTTCTGGAATTTGAGCTGATGGAAGAGATTTGTGACACCCTCAGAAGATCTGCATCCAATGAGCACTTGGATACTTGGAATTATATGTGGGGTAATAATATTTTTTCTGTGGCTAAAGCATACAAAATTTTGATAGGTGTAAAAATTGTACCAGCATAGTTCAACTGGATTTGGAAATGTTCTGCCCAGCCAAAACACAAGGTCTTCTTCTGGAGACTTCTTCATGATAGACTCAATACCAGGAATCTGCTTAGAAGGAAAACTTTTCATCTTGACAACTATAATTGTGCTACTCTCCACTGCCGGCAGGAAGAAACACTTCAACACCTATTTTGGACCTGCCCTTTGCTTCTGATTGCTGGGATATACTCTGCCCTAACAGACAAAGAAACCTCTCCATCATGGAAGCCATTCCAGACTTAAGGAACAACATCCATCAACCTTTTTCTATGGAGATCATTATCATTGCATCTTGGGCCATTTGGATAGTCAGGAATGATAAGATTTTCAGTAACATTCCAACCAGCATTGATAGATGGAAGTTCATCTTCCTCTCAGAACTACACCTGCTCAAATTCAGAATTAAGGAGAAGTTTTCAGCTTCTTTCTGTTCCTGGTTGGACACCCTTGTCCTGTAATTTTTGTAGTCTTTCTAGTTTTTTTAGTTTCTTAGTTCTTTTCTTGTTGGTTTTTTAGACTAGTTTTCCTTCTTGGGGGCTTATCTCAAGCCTTGTATGTCTGTACTCTCTTTTTATTTTTAATAATAAAAAAAAATTGCAGTGGGGTTTTGCCCTATTGTGTACAGTCAAAAAAAAGTATCCCGATTATTGTCACTTCGGGGTTGTCGGATCATAACACATAATAGGTGACTATAGACTTGCAAGATAGGATCAAGAACACACATATATTCATGAAAACATAATAGGTTCAGATCTGAAATCATGGCACTCGGGCCCTAGTGACAAGCATTAAGCATAGCAAAGTCATAGCAACATCAATCTCATAACATAGTGGATACTAGGGATCAAACTCTAACAAGACTAACTTGATTACATGGTAAATCTCATCCAACCCATCACCGTCCAGCAAGCCTACGATGGAATTACTCACGCACGGCGGTGAGCATCATGAAATCGGTGATGGAGGATGGTTGATGATGACGACGGCGACGAATCCCCCTCTCCGGAGCCCCGAACGGACTCCAGTTCAGCCCTCCCGAGAGAGATTAGGGCTTGGCGGCGGCTCTGTGTCATAAAACGCGATGAAACTTTTTCCCTGATTTTTTTCTCCCCGAACGTGAATATATGGAGTTGGAGTTGAGGTCGGTGGAGGTCCAGGGGGCCCACGAGATAGGAGGCCGCGCCCTAGGGGGGCGCCCCTGTCTCGTGGACAGCCTGTGGGCCCCCTGGTCTTGATTCTTTTGCCAAAAATTCTTATTAATTCCAAAAAGTGCCTCCGTGGATTTCCAGGACATTCCGAGAACTTTTCTTTTCTACACATAAAACAACATCATGGCAGTTCTGCTGAAAACATCGTCAGTCTGGGTTAGTTTCATTCAAATCATGCAAGTTAGAGTCCAAAACAAGGGCAAAAGTGTTTGGAAAAGTAGATACGTTGGAGATGTATCAACTCCCCCAAGCTTAAACGTTTGCTTGTCCTCAAGCAATTCAGTTGATAAACTGAAAGTGATAAAGAAAAACTTTTACAAACTCTGTTTGCTCTTGTTGTTGTAAACATGAAAAGCCAGCATTCAAGTTTCAGCAAATATAAAGAACTAACCATACTCACAATAACACTTAGCTCTCACAATTACTCATATCAATAGCATAATCAGCTGGCGAGCCATAATAATAAAACTCGAATGACAACACTTTCTCAAAATAATCATAACATGATATAACAAAATGGTATCTCGCTAGCCCTTTCTGAGACCACAAAACATAAATGCAGAGCACCTTTAAAGATCAAGGACTGACTAAACATTGTAATTCATGGTAAAAGAGATCCAGTCAAGTCATACCCAATATAAACTAATAGTAATGAATGCAAATGACAGTGTGCTCTCCAGCGGGTGCTTTTAATAAGAAGGGTGATGACTCAACATAAAAGTAAATAGATAGGCCCTTCGCAGAGGGAAGAAGGGATTTGTAGAGGTGCCAGAGCTCAATTTTAAAATAGCGATTGAATAACATTTTGAGCGGCATACTTCGCTGTCAATGCAACAACTATGAGATGGATGTATCTTCCATACTACATGCATTATAGGCAGTTCCCAAACAGAATGGTAAAGGTTTATACTCCCCCAACCACCAAAAAACATCAATCCATGGCTTGCTCGAAACAACGAGTGCCTCCAACTAACAACAGCCCTGGGGGAGTTTTGTTTAACTATTTTGATTTGCTTTGATCTTTTTGGATCATGGGACTGGGCATCCCGGTTACCGGTCCTTTCTCGTGAATGAGGAGCGGGGTCCACTCCTCGTGAGAATAACCTACCTAGCATGGAAGATATAGGCAGCCCTAGTTGTAACATGAGCTGCTCGAGCATACAAAACAGAATTTCATTTGAAGGTTTGGAGTTTGGCACATACAAATTTACTTGGAACGGCAGGTAAATACCGCATATAGGAAGGTATAGTGGACTCATATGGAACACCTTTGGGGTCTATGGAGTTTGGATGCACAAGCAGTATTCCCGCTTAGTACAGGTGAAGGCTAGCAAAAGACTGGGAAGTGACCAACTGAGAGAGCGACAACAGTCGTAAACATGCATTAAAATTAATTTACATCGAGTACAAGCATGAGTAGGATATAATCCACCATGAACATAAATATCATGAAGGCTATGTTGATTTGATTCAACTACATGCGTGAACATGTGCCAAGTCGAGTCACTCAATTCATTCAAAGGAGTATATCATCCCATTATACCACATCATAATCAATCTAATAACATGTTGGAACGCAAGGTAAACCATTATAACTCATAGCTAATCAAGCATGGCACAAGCAACTATAATCTCTAAATGTCATTGCAAATATGTTTACTTCATAATAGCCAACTCAGAAACGATGAACTCATCATATTTACAAAAACAAGAGAGGTCGAGTTCATACCAGCTTTTCTCATCCCAATAAGTCCATCATATATCGTCATTATTGCCTTTCACTTGCACGACCGAACGATGTGTATAATAATAAGAGTGCACGTGCATTGGACTAAGCTGGAATCTGCAAGCATTCAACTCAAGAGAGAAGACAAGGTAATATGGGCTCTAAGTTAAATAAACAATCATGCATATAAGAGCCACTAAGCATTTTCAATATGGTCTTCTCGACCCCCAAAGGAAGGAAAAGAAAATAAAACTATTTACACGGGAAAGCTCCCAACAAGTAAGAAGAAGAACTAGAAATCTTTTTGGGTTTTCATTTTAATTTCTACTACAAGCATGGAAATTAAACTAACTAATTTTTGGTTTTTTCTAAAGTTTGTCAAACACACAAGAAGAAAACTAGAAAAAGAAATTTAAACTAGCATGGATAATACAATGGATGAGTATGAGCACCGACGACTAGTGTGTGAACATGAATGTAAAGTCGGTGAGAAATACGTACTTCCCCAAGCTTAGGCTTTTGGCCTAAGTTGGTTTAATACCAATGACCGCCTGGCTGATATCAATAAGTGAAACTGGGGTTGTACTGAGATGCAGAGGCAACAGCCTCCTGAGCAGCAGCGTGTTGGCGAGCTGCCTCCATTCCCCTCTCATATTCAGTTGCTTCTTCCCTCGTGACAACATATCTTCCTTTTTCCTGATAATCAAAAAGGTAGGGAGCAGGAAGAGTAACAGGGACGACGTTGCGTCTGTCATAGATTAGTCGATAATGGAGGAATTGTTCATTCCTCTCAAGAAAATGATGATCGAACATAGCTTCTTTATCCAAATAAACAGGAGGTATAATCATATCCCCCTCTCGTGGGGCTATATTAAGAAAATTAGCCACACGGGTTGCATAAATTCCTCCAAATAAATCCCCCTTCTACTATTATTCTGCAACCTACATGCAACTATTGCCCCCAAGTTATAACCTGACACATGACTCTTGAGGACACAAAGACCAGGGACACACATGTGACATGCTTCGTCCTTACCGTTAATGCATCTACCAATAAAGAGAGCAAAATAATGTATAGCAGGAAAATGAATGCTCCCTATGGTAGCTTGTGCTATGTCCCTAGATTCTCCCACAATAATACTAGCAAGAAAATCTCTAAATTCAGTTTTGCAAGGATCATTAATATTACCCCACTGCGGGAGTTTGCAAGGAGTTGTGAAATCCTCTAAATCCATGGTATAAGATGTATCATAAATATCAAACAAGACACTAGGAGAATTACGCGCACAGATATATTGGAACCTCTGCACAAAGGAATCAGTCAATTGATAGTATTGAGGACACTTATCTTGTAAGAAGTCCTCCAGCTCGGAATTACGCACATACGCGTCAAATTCTTCCTTGAAGCCTGCTTCGACCATAAAATCATCGGATGGCCACTCACAAGCTCGTACATTTGCGTCCCTCGGCAATTCAACATCTTGCTCACGTATAGCAATCCTTGGCCCTTTCTTTGCCGAGGAACCACCTTGGTACATTCTTCTAAGCATATTTCTTTCTCTGAAAATTTCAGAAATTTTAGTAACTTCAAAATAAAAGTGAATAAAGCTAAACAAGATTGGTAGCAACTACTCCTACAAGTGCCTAGAGCCTATATCATGCATTGGAATTGCTTGGGACCTCAAAAGTTTAACATGCAAGCTCAAGAACATGGTCACCTATGCAGCAAAAATTTGCAATGAATAAAGCACTAGAACAAAAACTAATTGGACCAATGGAGGAGCCACATACCAAGCAACAATCTCCCAAAGCAGTTTTGTGAATGGAGCTTTGAGCTATGAGATCGAAAATTGCAGCAAAACGACCTAGAACTCGTGCTTGAGCTGGATGGGGATTTTTTTTGGGTAGAAGATGAAGTCTGTGGGTGCTGGCATAATTGGAGGGGGGCCACCAGGGGCCCACGAGACAGGGGGCGCGCCCTATAGGGGGGGGCGCCCTCCTCTCTCGTGGCCTGGTGCTTGCCCCTCCTGCAGTGATTTCAGTTCCTAAAATCCTCAAATATTCCAGAAAAAATCATACTAAATTTGCAGGGCATTTGGAGCACTTTTATTTTCGGACTATTTTTTAATGCACGAATAATTCAGAAAACAGACGGATAATACTATTTTTGCTTTATTTATTCTAAATAACAGAAAGTAAAAAGAGGGTACAGAAGGTTGTGCCTTCTAGTTTCATCCATCTCGTGATCATCAAAATGAATCCACTAACAAGGTTGATCAAGTCTTGTTAACAAACTCATTCTGAATAACACGGAACCGGAGAAATTTCGAATAACACTAAGTTACCTCAACGGGGATATGAAAATCCCCAATAATAAGAATATCATACTTTTTCTTGACAGTAGGGAGAGGAAATTCAAAATCTCCAAAAATGATAATTGGAACTTTTTCAATAGAATTGATGCTATGAACTTGAGATTGTTTCCTCGGAAAGTGTACCGTATGCTCATTACCATTAACATGAAAAGTGATATTGCCTTTGTTGCAATCAATAACAACCCCTGAAGTATTAAGAAAAGGTCTACCAAGGATAATAGACATACTATCGTCCTCGGGAATATCAAGAATAACAAAGTCCGTTAAGATAGTGACATTTGCAACCACAACAGGCACATCCTCACAAATACCGACAGGTATAGCAGTTGATTTATCACCCATTTGTAAAGATATTTCAGTAGGTGTCAACTTATTCAATTGAAGTCTACGATATAAAGAGAGAGGCATAACACTAACACCGGCTCAAGAATTACGTAAAGCAGTTCTAACATAATTTCTTTTAATAGAGCATGGTATAGTTGGTACACCCGGATCTCCAAGTTTCTTTGGTATTCCACCCTTAAAAGTGTAATTAGCAAGCATGGTGGAGATTTCAGCTTCCGGTATCTTTCTTTTATTTGTGATGATATCCTTCATATACTTAGCATAAGGATTTACTTTCAGCATATCAGTTAAGCGCATACGTAAGAAAATAGGTCTAATCATTTCAGCAAAGCGCTCAAAATCCTCATGATCCTTTGACTTGGATGGTTTAGGAGGAAAGGGCATGGGTTTCTGAACCCATGGTTCTCTTTCTTTACTGTGCTTCCTAGCAACAAAATCTCTCTTATCATAACATTGATTCTTTGATTGTGGGTTATCAAGATCAATAGCAGGTTCAATCTCTACATCATTGTTTTTGCTAGGTTGAGCATCAACATGAACATTATCATTAACATTATCACTAGGTTCATGTTCATCGCCTGATTGAGTTTCAGCATCAGAAATAGAAATATCATTGGGATTCTTAGGTGTGTCTACAATAGGTTCACTAGAAGCATGCAAAGTCCTATCGTCTTTCTTCTTCTTGTTTTCAGAAGAACTAGGTACCTCTAGATTGTTTCTCTGAGAATCTTGCTCGATTCTCTTTGGGTGGCCTTCAGGATACAAAGGTTCCTGAGTCATTCTACCAGTTCTAGTAGCCACTCTAACAACAAAGTCATTTTTATTATTTAATTCCTCAAGCAAATCATTTTGAGCTTTAAGTACTTGCTCAACTTGACTAGCGACCATAGAGGCATATTTGCTAACGAGGTGAAGTTCATCTCTAACTCTAGCCATTTATCGCTTACGCGTCCTATCTCAAAAGCATTATTCTTTAACTCTCTACCAAAATAAGCATTAAAACTTTCTTGTCTAGCCATAAAGTCATCAAATTCATCTAAGCATGGGCTATGAAATTTAGTAGAGGGGATTTCAACTTTATCATATCTATAGAGAGAATTTACCTTTACTACCTGTGTCGGGTTATCAGGACAATATGGTTCTTCAACAGGCGGTACATTAAGACCATGTATTTCTTCAATAGGTGGTAAATTCTTAACATCTTCAGCTTTAATACCTTTTTCTTTCATTGATTTCTTTGCCTCTTGCATATCTTCAGGACTGAGAAATAAAACACCTCTCTTCTTTGGAGTGGGTTTAGGAATAGGCTCAGGAGTTGGCTCAATTGGTTCAGGAATTGCTTCAGGAATTGGCTCAGGAAGAGGCCAATTATTTTCATTAGTCAACATATTATTCAATAGTATTTCAGCTTCGTCGATTGTTCTTTCCCTAAAAACACAACCAGTTCAACTATCCAAGTAGTCCTTGGAAGCATCGGTTAGTCCATTATAAAAGATATCAAGTATTTCATTTTTCTTAAAAGGATGATCAGGCATAGCATTAAGTAACCGGAGAAGCCTCCCCCAAGCTTGTGGGAGACTCTCTTCTTTGCTTTGCACAAAATTATATATTTCCCGCAAGGCAGCTTGTTTCTTATGAGCAGGGAAATATTTAGCAGAGAAGTAATAAATCATATCCTGGGGACTACGCACACAACCAGGAGCAAGAGAATTATACCAAGTCTTAGCATCACCCTTTAATGAGAATGGAAATATCTTAAGGATATAAAAATAGCGAGACTTCTCATCATTAGTGAATAGGGTAGCTATATCATTCAACTTGGTAAGATGTGCCACAACAGTTTCAGATTCAAGGCCATAAAAAGGATCAGATTCAACTAAAGTAATAATCTCAGGATCAATAGAGAATTCATAATCCTTATCAGTAACACAAATAGGTGAAGTAGCAAAAGCAGGGTCAGGTTTCATTCTAGCATTAAGAGACTGCTGCTTCCATTTAGCTAATAGTTTCTTAAGATCATATCTATCATTGCAAGCAAAGATTTCCCTAGCAGCTTCTTCATTCATAACTTAACCCTTAGGAACAACAGGTAATACATAATCATTGGGAGAACCTTCATCATCACTATCATCAATAATAGGTTCTTCAGTAATTTCATTCCCCCCAACTCTAGCAAGTCGTTCATCAAGAAATTCACCTAATGGCAAAGTAGTATCACGCACAGAAGTAGTTTCATCATGCATAGCAGAAGTGGCATCATCCATAATATGCAATATATCAGAATTCATAGCAGTAGCAGGTTTAGGTGTCGCAAGCCTACTAATAACGGAAGGAGAATCTAGTGCAGAGCTAGATGGTAGTTCCTTACCTCCCCTCGTAGTTGAGGGTAAAATAGTAGTCCGGTCGTCTTTCAAGTTCTTCATAGTAATCAACAGATATAAATCCCAAGTGACTCAGAGAGTAGAGCTATGCTCCCCGACAACGGCGCCAGAAATTAGTCTTGATAACCCACAAGTGTAGGCGATTGCAACATCTTTCGAGGGTAAAGTATTCAACCCAAATTTATTGATTCGACACAAGGGGAGACAAAGAATATTCTTGAGTATTAGCAGTTGAGTTGTCAATTCAACCACACCTGGATAACTTAGTATCTGCAGCAAAGTATTTAGTAGCAAAAGTGGTATGATAATAAAGGTAATGGTAGCAAAAGTAAAGATAAATGTTTTTGGGTTTTGGTAGTAGTTGTAACAGTAGCAACGGAAAAGTAAATAAGCGAAGAACAATATATGAAAAGCTCGTAGGCAATGGATCAGTGATGGATAATTATGCCGGATGCGATTCCTCATGCAATAGTTATACCATAGGGTGACACAGAACTAGCTCCAGTTCATCAATGTAATGTAGGCATGTATTCCGTAAATTTTCATACATGCTTATGGAAAAGAACTTGCATGACATCTTTTGTCCTACCCTCCCGTGGAAGCGGGGTCCTAGCGGAAACTAAGGGATATTAAGGCCTCCTTTTAATAGAGAACCGGAACAAAGCATTAGCACATAGTGAATGCATGAACTCCTCAAACTACGGTCATCACCGAGAAGTATCCCGATTATTGTCACTTCGGGGTTGTCGGATCATAACACATAATAGGTGACTATAGAATTGCAAGATAGGATCAAGAACACGCATATATTCATGAAAACATAATAGGTTCTGATATGAAATCATGGCACTCGAGCCCTAGTGACAAGCATTAAGCATAGCAAAGTCATAGCAACATCAATCTCAGAACATAGTGGATACTAGGGATCAAACCCTAACAAAACTAATTTGATTACATGGTAAATCTCATCCAACCCATCACCGTCCAGCAAGCCTATGATGGAATAACTCACGCACGGCGGTGAGCATCATGAAATTGGTGATGGAGGAAGGTTGATGATGACGACAGCGATGAATCCCCCTCTCTGGAGCCCCGAACGGACTCCAGATCAGCCCTCCCGAGAGTGATTAGGGCTTGGCGGCGGCTCCATGTCGTAAAACGCGATGAAACTTTCTCTCTGATTTTTTTCTCCCCGAACGTGAATATATGGAGTTGGAGTTGAGGTCGGTGGAGGTCCAGGGGGCCGACGAGATATGAGGCCTGATGTCTACTACACAACCTTCTTCTTGTAGACGTTGTTGGTCCTGCAAGTGCATAGGTTTGTAGGACAGTAGCAAATTTCCCTCAAGTGGATGACCTAAGGTTTATCAATCTGTAGGAGGCGTAGGATGAAGATGGTCTCTCTCAATCAACCCTGCAACCAAATAAGAAAGAGTCTCTTGTGTCCCCAACACACCCAATACAATGGTAAATTGTATAGGTGCACTAGTTCGGCGAAGAGATGGTGATACAAGTGCAAAATTGATAGTAGATATAGGTTTTTGTAATCTGAAATAATAAAAACAGCAAGGTAACTAATGATAAAAGTGAGCGTAAACGGTATTGCAATGATAGGAAACAAGGCCTAGGGTTCATACTTTCACTAGTGCAAGTTCTCTCAACAATAATAACATAGATAGATCATATAACAATCCCTCAACATGTAACAAAGAGTCACTCCAAAGCCACTAATAGCGGAGAACAAACGTAGAGATTATGGTAGGGTATGAAACCACCTCAAAGTTATTCTTTTGGATCAATCTATAAAAGAGTTCGTACTAGAATAACACCTTAAGACACAAATAAACCAAAACCCTAATGTCACCTAGATACTCCATTGTCACCTCAAGTATCCGTGGGCATGATTATACGATATGCATCACACAATCTCAGATTCATCCAACCAACACAAAGTATTTCAAAGAGTGCCCCAAAGTTTCTACCGGAGAGTCAAGAACGTGTGCGAACCCCTATGCATAGGTTCATGGGCGGAACCCGCAAGTTGGTCACACAAACATACATCAAGAGGCACATGATATCCCATTGTCACCACAGATAAACACGGCAAGACATACATCAAGTGTTCTCAAATAAAGACTCAATCCAATAAGATAATTTCAAGAGGGAAACTCAATTCATCACAAGAGAGTAGAGGGGGGAGAAACGTCATAAGATCCAACTATAATAGCAAAGCTCGCGATACATCAAGATCGTGTGAAGTCGAGAACATGAGAGAGAGAGAGAGATCAAACACATAGCTACTGGTACATACCCGCAGCCCCGAGGGTGAACTACTCCCTCCTCGTCATGGAGAGCGCCGGGATGATGAAGATGGCCACCGGTGATGGATTCCCCCTCCGACAGGGTGCCGGAACGGGCTCCCGAGAGGTTTTTGGTGGCTACAGAGGCTTGCGGCGGCGGAATTCCTAATCTATCTTGATTTTTGATGGTTTTAGGGTACGTAGGGTTATATAGGAGAAAGAAGTCAGTCAGGGGGGTGCTCGAGGGGCCCACGAGATAGGGGGCCGCCACCCTGTAAGGGGGGCGCGACCTATCTCGTGGCCTCCTCGAGGATCTTCTGACGTGGACTCCAAGTCTCCAGGATCATATTCTTCCAAAAAATCACGCTGCCGAATGTTTTATTCCGTTTGGACTCTGTTTGATATTCCTTTTCTTCGAAATACTGAAACAGGTAATAAAACAGCAATATGGGCTGGGCCTCCGGTTAGTAGGTTAGTCCCAAAAATGATATGAATGTGTAAAATAAAGCCCATAAACATCCAAAAGGGGTAATATAATAGCATGGAACAATCAAAAATTATAGATACATTGGAGATGTATCGAGCATCCCCAAGCTTAATTCCTGCTCGTCCTCGAGTAGGTAAATGACAAAAACAGAATTTTTGATGTGGAGTGCTACCTAGCATAATTCATAATGTAATTTTCTTTATTGTGGCATGAATGTTCAGATCCAAATGATTCAAAATAAAAGTTCATACTGATAAAAGAAATAGTAATACTTCAAGCATACTAATCAAAGTAATCATGTCTTCTCAAAATAACATGGCAAAAGAAAGTTCATCCCTACAAAATCATATAGTTAGGCTATGCTTCATTTTCGTCACACAAAGATGTTCCCAACTTCTATACCCCCGATGACAAGCCAAGTACACTTCATGTTTCAAATTTGTTACACAACTTTAACCATACGTGCATGCTACGGGACTTGCTAACTTGAACACAAGAATTCTTTAAATCCATAATCACCCAACTAGAATGACTTTAATATCACTACCTCCATATCTCAAAACAATTATCAAGTATCAAATTGATCATAGCATCCAATTCACTTTCTATGATAGTTTTTATTATACCCAACTTGGATGCTCATCATTCTAGGACCAACTTTATGACCATAGCAAATACCATGCTGTTCTAAAATACTCTCTAAATAATATAAGTGAAGCATGAGAGACTAGCAATTTCTACAAAATGTAACCACCGCCGTGCTCTAAAAGATATAAGTGATGCACTAGAGCAAATGACAAACTACTCCGAAAGATATAAGTAAAGATCAATGAGTAGTTGAATAATTGTGCAACTAAGTGAAGACTCTCTAACATTAAGGAATTTCAGATCTTGGTATTGTATTCAAACAGCAAGCAAAACAAAATAAAATGACATTGCAAGGATAGCACAACTCATGTGAAGAAGCAAAAACTTAGGTTCAACCGATACTAACCGATAGTTGTTGAAAGAAGAAAGGTGGGATGCCTACCGGGGCATCCCCAAGCTTAGATGCTTGAGACTTCTTGAAATATTATCTTGGGGTGCCTTGGGCATCCCCAAGCTTTAACTTTTGTGTCTCCTTAATTCCTCTCATATCATGGTTTCTCTTTTTCTCAAAAGCTTCATCCACAACAAACTCAACAAGAACTCGTGAGATAGGTTAGTATAAACCAATGCAAAACATTATCATTTTCTAATGTAACAAATCACTAAAATTATTCAACATTGAATACTAAATGCCTCTTCATATTTAACACTCCTATCCACAAATAGAATCATTAAACAAGCAAACATATGCAAACAATGGAAACATAACAGCAATCTGCCAAAAAAGTACAGTCTGTAAAGAATACAAGAGTATCAATACTTCCCTAACTCCAAAAATTATGAAATAAAATTCCCACTGTAGTAAATTTATCAGAGCTCAATATGCAAAAAGTTTCAACATTATACCACTCTCTGAATTTTCTAGGGAATTTTTTCAACAGCGGTAAACTTTCTGTTTTCAAACAGCAACATGTATACTAGCAAAATAAGCATGGCAAAAGGCTATCCTTGACATTTTTATTGAAACTAAAGATGCAAAAACATTAATCTAAATAACAGCAAGCAAATACTAACAAAATAAAATGACGCTCCAAGCAAAACACATATCATGTGGTGAATAAAAATATAGCTCCAAGTAAAGTTACCGATGAACGAAGACGAAAGAGGGGATGCCATCTGGGGCATCCCCAAGCTTAGGCTCTTGGTTGTCCTTGAATATTACCTTGGGGGTGCCTTTGTCATTCCCAAGCTTAGTCTCTTACCACTCCTTATTCCATAGTCCATCGAATCTTTACCCAAAACTTGTAAACTCCACAACACAAAACTCAACAGAAAACTCGTAAGCTCCGTTAGTATAAGAAAATAAAACCACCACTTAGGTACTGTAATTAACTCATTATAAATTAATATTGGTGTAATATCTAATGTATTACAATTTATCTATGGTTCATACCCTCCGATACTACTCATAGATTCATCAAAATAAGCAAACAACACATAGAAAACAGAATCTGTCAAAAACAGAACAGTCTGTAGTAATCTGTATCAAACATATACTTATGGAACTACAAAAATCCTGCCAAATTAGAAAGTCCTAAGAAATTTGTGTACAAATTCATAGCAAAAATAATCAGATCATAAGCACGTTTATGTGAATTAACAAAACTAATCTACTGGGTGCAAAAGTTTCTGATTTTCAGCAGGATCAACACAACTATCACCATAAGCTATCCTAAAGGTCTTACTTGGCACTTTATTGAAACAAAAGCTATAAAACATGATTACTACAGTATCATAATCATGTCAACACACAAAAACAGTAAGGATAAATATTGGGTTGTCTCCCAACAAGCACTTTTCTTTAATGCCTTTCTAGCTAGGCACGATGATGACAATGATGCTCACATAAAAGATAAGAATTGAAACATAACGGGAGCATCATGAAGCATATGACTAGAACATTTAAGCCTAACCCACTTCCTATGCATAGGGATTTTGCGAGCAAACAACTTATGGGAACAATAATCAACAAGCATAGGAAGGCAAAACAAGCATAACTTCAAGATTTTCAACACATAGAGAGGAAACTTGACATTATTGCAATTCCTACAAGCATATATTCCTCCCTCATAATAATTTTCAGTAGCATCATGAATGAATTCAACAATATAACCAGCACCTAAAGCATTCTTTTCATGATCTACAAGCATAGAAAATTTACTACTCTCCACATAAGCAAAATTCTTCTCATTCGGAATAGTGGGAGTATCATAAGAGACTTGAACACTAAAAATTGTTTCCACATTAAAAGAGTAATATTCAGAAAAAGGGTAATCATAATCATGACAAGTTTTATAAATATAATCATCACTACTTTTTATAGCCTAAGTTTCATCACAATAATCATCATAAGTAGCAACTTCGTTCTCATCATAATCGATTGAAACCTCTCCCAAGATAGTGGAATCACTAAATAAAGTTGACAGTCTTCCAAATCCACTTTCGTATTCATCACAATAAGATTCAACATCCTCCAAAATAGTGGGATCACTACTTCCTAAAGTTGACACTCTTCCAAACCCACTTTCATCAATATAATCATCATAAGTAGGAGGCATGCTATCATCATAACAACTTTGCATATCAAAACTTGGGACGCTAAAAATATCATCTTCATTAAACATAGCATCCCCAAGCTTGGGACAAACATTAATTCCAGCAAATATATTCTCAAATATTTCATCCTCATCAAACATAGCTTCCTCAAGCTTGGGCCCTTTCATATCATAAGCATAATCACTCTCATCATTAAAAATATTGATAGCACCAATAGTATAGCTATTATCACAATGAGTAGTAGGAGCAACATCATTTGGGAGGGTTACCTTTCTACCTTTGTTGCTCCTTCTTTTCTTTTTCTTCTTCATATTATGTGTGGGTTCAACCTTCCTCTTTGAGCTCCTTATTGATGAGATTGGTTGAATAGAAAGCTCCTCCTCGTTACCTGATTCATCATGAGAAATAATAGGAGGATATTGGGAAGTCTCTCCCCTTTCATTAGTATTTTCATCATATTCTATTTGCTTTATTTTCTTTAGGTAATTGGCAATATAAGGATTTTCAATGCAATTCTCCGCATAAAACAAATAAATCTTTTCTAGATCAATATCAAGAAAATGCATAAGATTAAATTTTGGAATAGGCTTAGTTAAACGTTTCAACTCTTAACAACCCAAAATCAACCTAAGTTCATTTTAATGATAAAGGGAGATCAAATCATCACAATTTCTGGACACGATCCGTTCATGAAACAATTTGCATTAGAGATGTAAATGATCTTGTTTATTGCAAAATTCACAACAGGAAAGATATCTTAAATTCTCCGCACTCTTATCTAGCCTTTCTTGCAACTTCTTAGTTTCTAAATATTTATGCCTCTTGCAATATGTATCTTCTCTATTTGGTGTGTTCATGCAAACATGCACTCCACAAAAGTTGACACGCTCATAAGATATATTTTCATCATGACTAAAGCAATCATCATTAGTACTAAGGATATTCAAGGAGTTTATACTAACAACATTGCAATCATGCTCATCATTCAAAGATTTAGTACCAAGCATTTTAAAGCATTCTTCTTCTAGCACTTGAGCACAAATTTCCTTTCCATCATACTCACGAAAGATATTAAAAATACGAAGCGTATGAGACAAACTCAATTCCATTTTTTTGTAGTTTTCTTTTATAAACTAAGCTAGTGATAAAACAAGAAACAAAAAGATTCGATTGCAAGATCTAAAGATATACCATCAAGAACTCACCTCCCCGGCAACGGCGCCAGAAAAGTGCTTAGTTGACGGGGTGTGAGTGAGTGCCGCTTACCTAGCCTCCCCGGCAACGGCGCCAGAAAAGAGCTTGATGTCTACCACACAACCTTCTTCTTGTAGACGTTGTTGGGCCTGCAAGTGCACAGGTTTGTAGGACAATAGCAAATTTCCCTCAAGTGGATGACCTAAGGTTTATCAATCCGTAGGAGGCGCAGGATGAAGATGGTCTCTCTCAATCAACCCTGCAACCAAATAACAAAGAGTCTCTTGTGTCCCCAACACACCCAATACAATGGTAAATTGTATAGGTGCACTAGTTCGGCGAAGAGATGGTGATACAAGTGCAAAATAGATAGTAGATATAGGTTTTTGTAATCTGAAATAATAAAAACAGCAAGGTAACTAATGATAAAAGTGAGCGTAAACGGTATTGCAATGATAGGAAACAAGGCCTAGGGTTCATACTTTCACTAGTGCAAGTTCTCTCAACAATAATAACATAGATAGATCATATAACAATCCCTCAACATGTAACAAAGAGTCACTCTAAAGCCACTAATAGCGGAGAACAAACGTAGAGATTATGGTAGGGTACGAAACCACCTCAAAGTTATTCTTTTGGATCAATCTATAAAAGAGTTCGTACTAGAATAACACCTTAAGACACAAATCAACCAAAACCCTAATGTCACCTAGATACTCCATTGTCATCTCAAGTATCTGTGGGCATGATTATACGATATGCATCACACAATCTCAGATTCATCCAACCAACACAAAGTATTTCAAAGAGTGCCCCAAAGTTTCTACCGGAGATTCAAGAACATGTGCCAACCCCTATGCATAGGTTCATGGGCGGAACCCGCAAGTTGGTCACCAAAACATACATCAAGAGGCACATGATATCCCATTGTCACCACAGATAAACACGGCAAGACATACATCAAGTGTTGTCAAATAAAGACTCAATCCAATAAGATAACTTCAAAAGGGAAACTCAATTCATCACAAGAGAGTAGAGGGGGGGGGGGAGAAACATCATAAGATCCAACTATAATAGCAAAGCTCGCGATACATCAAGATCGTGTGAAGTCGAGAACACGAGAGAGAAAGAGATCAAACACATAGCTACTGGTACATACCCTCAGCCCTAAGGGTGAACTACTCCCTCCTCATCATGGAGAGCGCCGGGATGATGAAGATGGCCACCGGTGATGGATTCCCCCTCCGGCAGGGTGCCGGAACGGGCTCCCGAGAGGTTTTTGGTGGCTACAGAGGCTTGCGGCGGCGGAACTGCCGATCTATCTTGATTTTTGATGGTTTTAGGGTACGTAGGGTTATATAGGCGAAAGAAGTCGGTCGGGGGGGTGCTCGAGGGGCCTACGAGATAGGGGGCCACCACCCTGTAAGGGGGGCGCGGCCTCCTATCTCATGGCCTCCTCAAGGATCTTCTGACATGGACTCCAAGTCTCCAGGATCATATTCTTCCAAAAAAAATCACGCTGCCGAAGGTTTCATTCCGTTTGGACTCTGTTTGATATTCCTTTTCTTCGAAATACTGAAACAGGCAATAAAACAGCAATATGGGCCGGGCCTCCGGTTAGTAGGTTAGTCCCAAAAATGATATAAATGTGTAAAATAAAGACCATAAACATCCAAAAGGGGTAATATAATAGCATGGAACAATCAAAAATTATAGATACGTTGGAGACGTATCAAGGCCGCGCCCTAGGGGTGCGCCCCCTGTCTCGTGGACAGCCTGTGGGCCCCCTGGTGTTGATTCTTTCGCCAAAAATTCTTATTAATTCCAAAAAGTGCCTCTGTGGATTTCCAGGACATTCCGAGAACTTTTCTTTTCTACATATAAAACAACATCATGGCAGTTCTGCTGAAAACAACGTCAGTCCGGGTTAGTTTCATTCAAATCATGTAAGTTAGAGTCCAAAACAAGGGCAAAAGTGTTTGGACAAGTAGATACGTTGGAGACGTATCAGCACCACCTTCGAGCCGCCACGTCAAGCCGTTCGTCCGCCAGATCAGCGCCGCCCTCAAGCGCCGAGGAACCCCCCCGGGCTGGGTGGCACCCAAGGCCGAGTTGACCTTCAGCTCAGATGATCACCCCTCCAACTCCGCCTGTTCGGGCGCGCTCCCGATGCTATGCACCCCCACAATCTGCCAAGTGGCCATCACCAGGACCCTCATCGACGGTGGTGCCGGCCTCAACGTGCTCTCGGTGGAGCCTTCAGCCTCCTCCACGTGCCGCTAGAGCGGCTTCAACCCAGCAGGCCCTTCTCGGGTGTCGGAGGCAGTTCCGCCGGCTCCCTAGGGCAGATCCGCCTCCCGGTGACCTTTGGCACCCATGACAACTTTCGCACAGAGCTGATCGACTTCTATATTGCTCCCATCGGCCTCCCGTACAACGCTATCCTCGGCTACCCAGCCTTGGCCCAGTTCATGGCAGCAACTCACCCGACGTACAACCTCATGAAGATGCTCGGGAGTAGCGGCGTCCTCACCCTGTCCAGAGACACAAGGGATGCGCTGCAGGTGCTTGAGCTTGCTTTCAAGACGGCCACGTGGCGCAGCCCGCCAGTGCAGACGTCCTCGAGCCCAAGGGGGCTGCGCTGGCTAAGAAGAAGCAGCTATTCAGCCAAGACAAGGCAGAGACACGGCAGGTACCGGTCGACGAGGATGGATCCACTGGCGCCACCTTCACCATAGGCGCCAAGCTCGAGCCTGAGCAGGAGGAAGCCTTGGTGAAGTTCCTGCATGCAAACAATAAGGTGTTTGCATGGGAACCTGATCAGCTGGCAGGAGTCCCAAGAAATGTGATTGAACATCATCTCAATGTGTGCCTCAACGTGCGCCCTGTGAAGCAGAAGGCAAGGCGGCAGTCCACTAAAAAGTAGGCCTTCATCATCCAAGAAACTCACAACATAGAGGCAGCAGGAGTCATTTGCGAGGTCCACTACCCTGATTGGCTGGCTAACCCAGTTGTCGTGCCAAAAAAGGGAGGAAAGGAATGCATGTGTGTCGACTTCACCAACCTCAACAAGGCCTGCCCGCAGGATCTGTTCCCGCTCCCTCGCATCGACCAGATCGTCGATTCTACCGCTGAGTGTGACCTATTGTGCTTCCTGGATGCCTTCTCAGGCTACCACCAGATCAAGATGGCGGTAGAAGATGTGGAGAAAACGGCCTTCCTGACCCCGTGCGGAGTGTACTGCTATACCTGCATGCTTTTTGGGCTATGCAATGCGGGAGTGACCTTTCAGCGGCTGATGCACATCGCCTTGGGCCGGCAGCTCGGGAGAAACGCTGAAGCTTACGTCGATGATATTGTGGTGAAGTCTCGGGAGGCGAAAACCCTGATACAGGACCTGGAAGAAACCTTTGCGAGCCTCCGTGAAGTAGATCCGCGGCTCAATCCGGAGAAGTGCGTATTTGGAGTCCCTTCAGGCAAGCTCTTGGGCTTCCTAGTATCCCACTGGGGCATCGAGGCTAACCCAGAGAAGGTCAAAGCAGTTGAAGACATGAGTCCACCGAAGACCCTCAGAGAAATGCAGAAGCTCACCGGGCGCGTAACCGCGCTAGGACGCTTCATCTCCAAGCTGGGGGAGCGGGCACTGCCTTTCTTCAAGCTGATGAAGAAGAAGGCCCGTTCGAGTGGACTGAAGAGGCCGACAAGGCATTCCAAGATCTTAAGAAGTACCTCACCAGCCCGCCAGTGATGGTAGCTCCGCGCCCTCGGGAGCCCTTGGTGCTTTACCTTGCAGCCACCCCCTATTCCGCCAGCGCAGCCCTGGTGGCGGTTAGAGAGGAGCACCGGACCAAGACCCCGGCCGCCGCCCCGGCCGAACCAGAGCAAGGCCAAGAAGGCCCCGCGAAGACCACAACCACTGCAGAAAAGGATCAGCCTCAGCAGGGGAGCGCCCCTAGAGTGGAGGAGGCCTCTCCAGGTGACCAAGCGCTGGGGGCTCCGTCATCTCAGGAGGCGCCTCAACCTCCGGGGGACGCGGGCGGCGCCAGCACCCTCAACCTCGTCGAGCACCCTGTATACTTCGTCAGCATGGTGCTACGGGACGCGAGGGCGTGGTACCCCATGCCCCAAAAGCTCCTCCTCGCACTGTTAGTGGCTTCGCGCAAGCTGCGACACTACTTTCAAGGCCACCCCATCAAGGTTGTCTCAGCATACCCCTTGGAAAGGGTACTCAGGAGCCCCAACTCAGCTGGTAGAGTCGCTGAATGGAACATTGAACTGCAAGCATTTCAGCTGGAATTCAGCACGACCAGAGTCATCAAGGGAGCTGCGCTTGCAGATTTCGCTTTCCCCGTGAAGTGAAGCACCGGACGGATGGGTCATGTGCTTATATCCCCCACTCAGGACAAGCTCTACTATCTTGTGCAACTCTGCTTTCAGCATGAGAGAAGGTCTCCAACAACATAGCAGAGTACAAGGGCCTGATAGCGGGCTTGAAAGCTGCAGTCTCCTTGGGGGTAAAGGGCCTCATCATCAAGGGCGATTCACAACTCCTCGTCAACTTCTCCAACATGGTATACGAGCCGAAGGACGAGCACATGGAAGCGTATCTCGCGGAAGTCCGCAGGATGGAGAAACAATTTTGGGGGCTGGAGTTGCAACATGTGCCTCGCGGCACCAATCAAGAGGCTGATGACATCGCGAAGAGGGCGTCCAGGCGGCTGCCTCAGGAGCCTGGCGTCTTTGAGGAGCGACTCTTCAAACCCTCGGCAGCGCCATCACTATCAAGCACAGCACAACCTAGGGAGGAGCTCCCTCAACCGCCCTCGGGAGCCCCGGCCTGCGGCCCAACCTCAGGGGCATGCTTTCTCCTGGCGCTGGAGCCTCAGGAGGGGTGCTGGACCGCGGAGTTCAAGGATTACTTGATGCAAGGGACCCTGCCGGAGGAGGAGGAGGACGCGGAGCGCGTGGCGCGGCAGGCCACGGCCTACTGCATCCAAGACGGAGAGCTCTACCGAAAGCGGCCGAATGACGTTACCCTATGGTGCATCTCCAGGGAGCAGGGAAAAGAGCTGCTGGCAGACATTCACGATGGAGACTGCGGGCACCACTCGTCTTCGCGCACACTTGTCGGCAAGGCGTTTCGCAGCGGTTTCTATTGGCCAACAACACTCAACGACGCAATCGAGCTGGTGAAGGCTTGTGAAGCCTGTCAGTTCCACGCCAAGCAGATTCACCAGCCGGCTCAGGGCCTTCAGACCATTCCCCTCTCGTGGTTGTTCGCTGTTTGGGGACTGGACATCCTTGGCCCATTTCCTCGGGCGCCAGGGGGCTATCGCTACCTTTACGTCGCCATTGATAAATTCACTAAGTGGGCCGAAGTGGAAGCTGTCCGCACCATCCCGGCTGGCTCAGCAGTCAAGTTCATCAGGGGCCTCGTGAGCCTGTTTGGGGTACCCAATCGCATCATCACCGACAACGGTTCACAGTTCACCAGCAATCTCTTCAAAACATATTGTGCTAACCTTGGAACACAGATATGCTACGCTTTGGTGGCGCACACTCGGAGCAACGGCCAAGCTGAGCGCGCCAACGCGGAGGTCCTGAAGGGCCTCAAAACCTGAACCTTCAAGAAGAAGCTGGAGGCCTGCAGCAGGGGCTGGCACGACGAGCTCCAGTCCGTGCTATGGTCCATCCGTACTACCGCTACCAAGTCGACCGGCGAAACCCCGTTCTTCCTCGTCTACGGTGCAGAGGCGGTCCTCCCTCACGAGGTCAGGCATCGCTCCGCGTGGGTCCTGGCTTTC
>NC_041389.1:268289627-268294081 GCF_002162155.2 Triticum dicoccoides
GGGAGGCCGCGCTTCGGGCTGCGAGATACCAACAAGCACTGCGGCGGTACCACTGCCGCAGCATCCGCCCCAGGACCCTCGAGGTTGGTGACCTCGTGCTTAGACAAGTGCTCTCCAGGGAGGGGTTGCACAAGCTCTCGCCCATGTGGGAGGGCCTGCTCAAGGTTATTCATGTTTCTAGGCCCGGCGCTGCATGCTTGGAGACTCAGGAGGGGCTGCCCATCCCGAACGCGTGAAACATCCAACATCTCCGGAAATTCTACCCTTGAAGAAAGGCCCAGAGCCTGTAAAGAAGGCCCAGCGCCTGTGAAGCTAGGCGAACCAAGAAAGGCCCGGTGCCTGTGAAGAAGGCCAATGCCTGTGAAGCTCATTTCCCCGAGAAAGGCCCGGAGCCTGTGAAGAAGGCCAATGCCTATGAAGCTCGCCGCCCGTGACACTCTCACGTAATAATGGGTTGGGGCTGTACACGCCCCGGAGTCTCCGGAGAGCCGCCCTTGGGCCTCGGGGGCTCCCGCCCACGCCCAGTGGCAGCACTTAGCTCCGCGCTGGTGAGAAGATGTCGAAGACTAGATTAGGTGCCGGACGCGGCTTTTTCATTTGCTTTCTACAGTTGGCTTGTTCGTTCCTATTTGAAGTTTTATTGGAGTTGTTGCCGTCCTTAGCTTGTGACTCTTTGTCTCTTTCGCACACTTGCCTCGTTTTCTCTCGCGCAAGTCTTGCGAGAGGGCTACGCGGGAAACCTCGCGAGTGTTTTCTGCCCCGGTCGTTTGAAGCTTTCCTATCCAAGTCCACTACGGGAGCACCCTTCCCAGTCCGTGCCCCACGGGCTTCGCGACGCTAACACATGACCTAGGTCGGTCGCCTCCACAACCGAGACCGGAAGCTACCCCTCCTGACTAATCCTTGCAGGACATGAAGCGCGCGGCGAGGTCTCGGCCACGGGAAGCGAAGACCACGACAAGTCCCCCCGAGCTAAGTAATTCCTGCACGCGGGCATGCAGCACAAAAACACAACACAGAAATAGCGGAAACAACATGATAATTAACAACAACAGTTCAACACGCCGCCACGGGGCCCTACACTACTTTCTCTTTGCACAGGGAAGGAAGAAAAACAAAGTAGGTACGACTTGCTTAGCACCAACTCGCGGCGAGGGCTCGTACTGCCTCCGGAGCTCAGTCAGACTCCTCCTCGTGCTTCACCGAGGCGCGACGGCGGACTGACCCGCTACCTCCCTCCAGCTGGGCGCGATGGCGCGGAGGCTGGTCGCGGCCACTGCTGGAGGAGCTACTGTCCGAAGGAGAGCCGCCGAAGCTTGACGAGCCCCGAGCGCCGCCAACCACGCGCCTGCCGTCATCTTCATCCTGATCATCGCCGGGGTTGGGTACACGGTCGCGGTCATCGTCTTCGGGGCAGCACCCAGCACGGTGACCGTCTTCTTCGAACACCCTCACGTAGAGGGTGGCGTCGCCGTCGAACTTGAAGTGCAGGGTGCACCGCTGAATCAGGCCACGCGCGCGGGCAAACGTTTGCCAACCGGGGGTCAGAGCCGCATTCTTGGCGACGGAGACCTCCAGCGAAGCCCAGGAGGCCTGCTGCAGCAACCGTCCTCCTGAAGCCAGAGGCCGCCCGGAGCGCCGGCCGGAAGTTCACCTACAAAGAAGCGGGGAAGCTGGAGCCAGGTGCTGGCCGGGTCCGCCGACAACACGACGAACTCCGGCAGCACCTCCGCCGAGTGGAAGCACGGCCTAGGGGGCCACATAGTCACGGTGCGCCTCCCATCGACAACCTGGCACCCATCGCCGCGCAGGGGATCGCCTCCACGACCGCGGGAAGCCACTACGGGAGCCACAGGATGCTTGCGAGGACGGCCTCGGCCGCACTTGGCTGGGGGAGAGTCAGGCCCTTCCCGACGAGCCTTTCCCTTCTCTGCGGCCGAGAACCTCTTCGGCGGCGCCATGGGGGATGGCGAGTAGCTGGGATGGAGAGAAAGAAGGAAGCAAGGAGGGAGATGCACAGCGGAGGCCTGCACACTCTTGCATTTATAATCGGAAGGAAGCCAACCGTCGGCCTCCACGTTCGCAGGTAATCATGACCTGTTTCTCCATGCAGGGACTTGTCAAGTCGAGCAGTTGCCGAGGCAGCGTGGTGAAGCGGAGACGCCCACGTCCAATCAACCGCCACGCGGCGCCCAAGGCCGCACGCTGATGGGGCCCGCGACGCTCCGCACTTGCCCCTTCGCTTCTCCACTAAGCCAAGTCCGAGCGCGCCTTGGGCCCGGGGGCTACTATCGGCGTTCTGGGAACGGGGGTCCCCAGACTTGCCTGCCTGCGGCGTGGCTTGAGTGGGGTCCCAGTACGGCCCATCTTGATCAGCACAAGACTCAAGACCCTCGCAAGGGGCAAAGCCTCGCGGGGCGAACGACGCAAGGCTTCCTCAGGGACGGCCTCGCCAGGCAGGCTCGCGAGGAGGTGGAGAGATCAAGGCGGGGTGCCTCGCGAGGTGCTCGTGATGCAAGCCGTGACGATCGAGGCCAGGCGGGCGCCAGGCGAGCACAGGCCTGCGCAGTGCCGTTGTTTCCTCTTTGGTGCAAAGGGGGCAAGCACAGGCGTGGAGTACCGAGGCATCAAGCAAAGGTTGCCATTTCGGTGCAATGAGACCAGGACCAGCGGAGCGGCAGGATGGAGGTCACCTGGAGCCCAAGACGGCGTCATCGCCAGTGCTTTTGGCAGTCGAAGACCAACTTTAGTCATGATAACTTGTACTGGATGTTCCCCTTCGAAATGGCCGTTGTTGGCGCCCTTCCCGCTCAATATTTGGGAAGAGGCCCAGGGCCTCTATAAATAGGACTAGCCGCCATAGTAGATTGGATCCAGACCTTGGGAAGACTAGAGAGAGAGAGAGAGAGAGGCGATCGAACTCGCCCGAGCAGTTCATCGCACCAGCTCAAGAACACGTCTCACAAGGCTGTTCTCCCTTTGTACTGTTCATCATCAGCCCCTGAGGCAATCCACCACACCACACACTGGAGTAGGGTATTACACCACAATGGTGGCCTGAACCAGTATAAATCTCGCTTCCCTTGTGTTGTTCATCGTTTCTAGCTTAGATCTCACGAGGCGATCGGACGTAGATCGGTAGGGGAGAGAACTTCGTGCACACCCCAGTGTTCGAACCTTAAGGGTCTGCCGGAACCCAACATCCGACACCATTGTAGCGTCGTGGTCGTCTCGCCAACTATTGCTTCTATGATTATCACTACCGCTCAGTGATAAAGTAAAGCAATTACATAGCATTTAAATAAAGCGACAACCATATGGCTCCTGCCAGTCGTCGATAACTTCTACAAAACATGATCATCTCATACAACATCTTTATATCACATCATGTCTTGACCATATCACATCACAACATGCCCAGCAAAAACAAGTTAGACGTCCTTTACTTTGTTTGTTGCAAGTTTTACGTGGCTGCTACAGGCTTCTAGCATGAACAGTACTTACCTACGGCACAAAAGCCACAATGGTGATTTATCAAGTTTGTTATTTTAACCTTCACAAGGACCGGCCGCAGTCAAATTCGATTCAACAAAAGTTGGAGAAACAGACACTCGCCGGCCACCTTTATGCAAAACTAGTTGCATGTCTGTCGGTGGAACCTGTCTCATGAACGTGGTCATGTAAGGTTGGTCCGGGCCGCTTCATCCAACAATACCGCCGAATCAAAATAATACATTGGTGGTAAGCAGCATGATGATCATCGCCCACAACTCTTTGTGTTCTACTCGTGCATATCATCTACGCATAGACCTGGCTCGGATGCCACTGTTGGGAAACATAGCATGCATAGCAATGAGAGGGGAAGAGTGTGTCCACGTACCCTCGTAGGCCGAAAGCAGAAGCGTTAGCTTAACGCGGTTGATGTAGTCAAACATCTTCTCGATTCAACCTATCAAGCACCGCACGTACGACACTTTCGAGTTCTACACACGTTCAGCTCGATGACGTTCCTGGAACTCTTGATCCACTAGAGGTACGAAGGAGTAGATGTGTTCCGTCAGCACGATGGCGTGGTGACGATGATGGTGATGTGATCCGTGCAGGGCTTCGCCTAAGCACTATGGAGATATGACTGGAGGAGTAAACGGTGGAGGGCGGCACCACACACTACTAAGACAATTGATGTGTCTAGAGGTGCCCCCCTACCCATGTATATAAAGGAGGAGAGGGGAGGAGGCCGGCCCTAGGGCGCGCCCAAGTAGGCGGGGTCCTACTAGGACTTCAAGTCCTAGTCGGCCCCTTCTCCTTTCCGACGGATGGGGAAAGGGAAAGAGAGGGAGAGGGAGAGGGAAAGGGGGGTCGTGCCCCCTCCCCTAGGCCAATTCGGACTCCCCATGGGGGAGGGCGCCACCTCCGCATGGTCTGCCTCTCCTCTCCCCTATGGCCCATTAACT
>NC_041389.1:268294305-268303260 GCF_002162155.2 Triticum dicoccoides
AACCCCTCGGTACTCCGAAAAATACTCAAAACACTCTGGAACCATTCCAGTGTCCGAATATAACCTTCCAATATATCAATCTTTACCACTCGACCATGTCGAGACTCCTCGTCATGTCCGTGATCTCATTTGGGACTCTGAACAACCTTCGATCACCAAAACACATAACTCATATAATACATATCGTCATCGAATGTTAAGCGTGCGGACCCTACGGGTTCGAGAACTATGTAGACATGACCGAGACACTTCTCCGGTCAATAACCAATAGCAGAACCTGGATGCTCATATTGGTTCCCACATATTCTAAGAAGATCTTTATCGGTCGAACCGCAATGTCAACATACATTATTCCCTTTGTCATCGGTATGTTACTTGCCCGAGATTCGATCATCGGTATCTTCATACCTAGTTCAATCTCATTACCGGAAAGTCTCTTTACTCATTCTGTAGTGCATCATCCCGCAACTAACTCATTAGTCACATTGCTTGCAAGGCTTCATATGATGTGCATTACCGAGAGGGCCGAGAGATACCTCTCCGATACTCGGAGTGACAAATCCTAATCTCGATCTATGCCAACTCAACAAACACCTTCGGAGATACTTGTATAGCATCTTTATAATCACCCAGTTACATTGTGACGTTTGATTGCACCTAGGGCATTCCTTCGGTGTCCGGGAGTTGCATAATCTCATAGTTAGAGGAATATATTTGACATGAAGAAAGCAGTAATATGTCACACCCTAGCTAGTCATGCATTAGAGTGTGTGCATCATGTTTAAAATTCCATTTAACTTGAAATGGGGATCTGTGAAACCCTCAGAATCATTTCTGAAAATGACCCAAATAAAAATTTCTCCAAAAGGGTCCAAGAAAATGCTCATGTTGATCTCTGAAAATATTGGACAGAGATAAAAATCAAACCAATATTTTTAGTGGCTCATGGACATTTATTTTGGGCATTTGGAATTAATGCATAAATATTTGCTTTGGAAATATATTTCTATATATATTAATATATGTCCAAATATTATGCCAATTATAAAGGAGCTTTGGAATAATATATCTAGCCCCTGAAAAATTTGGCATAAGTTAAATAAATGATTTAATATATTATTTAAATCAAAACAAATGTCAGAAATTAGAAAACAGAAAAAAATAAAAGGGAGAAGCTTACCTGGGCTCCTCCACTGTGCAGCCCATCCAGCTGGCCGGCCCAGCCAGCAGGCGGCCCAGCCCGCCTCCCTCCTCTGTCGTCTTCGTCCCGACAGAGGGAGGGGAGTGTGGCCGGCGCGCGCGCGCGCCACCGCGCCACGCCACCTCTCTCCCTGCTTGCCTGCCCTCCCCTCCTCGCTCGATGCCCCGGACGACGCCACGCCTCCCCCCCTGCTCTCTCTCACTCTCCCCCGGCTCTCCCCTCCTCTCCCTCGCTCTCTCTCTCACACGGCCGAACACCACCGTCGCCGCCGTTCGCCATAGCAGCCATCTCCGGCCACCCCTCGCTCCCCCGACTAGCTCAGAAGCTCCGCCACAACCCCCTCTTCTTCCCCACCGCTCCACGGGCCTCCGGAAGCCCTGCATCGCCGCCACGTCGCCGTTCCCCTCTTCGGGCTCCGACCATCATCGCCGACGAATTCGCCGTCTCCAGCGCGTCTCCGAGCCCGCTTCGACGCCCACTGCAACCGCGGTGAGCCCCCGAGTCGTTTCCCCCTTCTTCCCGGGTCTCTTTCGACCTCTAGGCCTTAGCCCCACCTTGGCCGAGAGCTCCACGCCGCCGGCGATGTCGCCGTCGTGGCCACGGTCACCGTAGCGCCCAACCGAGCACACTATTGTGCTCCACGCCTCACTAGGAGCACGCAGCACGCACCAACGCCTCCCCAAACACCCTGCAACGCTGACTCCGACCACACCCGAACTCCGGCCGCCGCTCACGAGCTCGCCATCGACGGTACCGGCCACCCCAGGCTCGGCCACCACCACCGTTCGACGCGCGGGAGCAAGAGCTCTCCAACGAGCCCAAGAACGGCCTCGCCCGTGCCCTGTAGCGCGATCCCGCATCGCGCCGCCGTCTCGGGCCTCGCCGGCGTCACGTCGCCGGTGGGTTTGACCCACCTTGACCACGGCAGGACCCCCCTGAGTCCCTGACAGGTGGGCCCAGCCCTGTAGCTAATTAAGATTAGCGCTAACCACTGTTAGTTAACCCCCTGACACTGACCAGTGGGCCCCAGCGCCACTAATTAGTAATTAGGATTAATTTAACCCTGTTTAACCCCCCTGTCACTGACGTGTGGGCCCCACACGTCAGGTTTGACCTCAGCCAACCGCAGTTGACCACTGCCGTCATGATGACGTCATGCTGGCGCAATAACTATAATTTCTGGATTTAATTTAAATCAGGAAATTCCAGAATATTATTTAAACTTCAAAAATTCATAACTTTTATTCTGTAACTCCAAATTGGACAAATTATATATGAAAAATGATCAGAAAGATCCAATCTATCCATCTGTACTATTTTCATGCATGATCAAACAAGTTAAATTGATGTTTTAAGCAGAACAAGGAAAAGCACTTTAAAAGGCCATGTTTGAGTTTGAAATTTGAATCTTTGATTCAAATTTGTTCAAACCCTTCTGGTTTTAGTTGCATTAGCCCAACACACTCATATTGCCATGTTTCATGCATGCATCATATTGTTGCACATTGTTTGGTGATGGTTGTGTATCGGTGTCCTTTGCGACAGGTTCTGCCTCCGAGGAGTACCGTGATTACCCTAACGAAGAACCGTATCAGTGCATCGAACCATCAGGCAAGCAACCAACCATTTGATCATATCGATACAATCCCATGTTCTCGCTCCTGCTCTCTTTTACTGCATTAAGACAATGCGTTTCAAACTGCTGTGTGCTACGGTAGTTGAACCCATTTCCTCTGCATGACCTGTCATTGCCACAGTAACTAGATGAAACCCACTAGCATGTGTAGGAGTTGATTGAGCCATATGTATGTGTTGTTCCTACCTTGCTATGCCTGCTATGCTTAGAGTCATGTCAGGTCTGGTTCATCTGGGTGATGGCTAGAGTGAAATGATTATGTCGGTAATGAGAGTGGTGTGGTGAACACGATTTGGTAAAGGTATCGATGAGAGGCCATGTAGGAGTACATGGTGGGTTGTTTCATTGAAGCCGACCTTAAGCACTGAGATCTGTATGTGTGATTTAAGATACAGCTACTACCATGCATTGGGCCCTGAAATATGACCCCGCTCGACTTCTTATTCACCCTAGCTCTCTGTCCAGGAGTTGCAAGTAGTTTCTGGTGTTTGTAGCCTACTGGAGGCCGTGGACAGCGCTGACTGTAGGGGTGGGCTGTGATGCGGTAGGTACGTGGCCGGGTGTACCGAATACCCGTTAGGTATCTCGGGAACCCTGTTCACATCGTTCGGGGCCGTATGGGAAACCTCGGCCGGACTCCCTGCGGATGGAACCTGAGTAGGCGATAAACCTGGACTAGAGGCTTAAGTGTTTAGGTAGGTCGTGGTCTACACCCACGTCGGCTTTCGCTTGAAGTCTGCCGAGCACATGTCGTGTGCAGACGCTAAGTGGTGGAAACATGTATGAAGAAGTACACCCCTGCAGGGTTATCATAATCTATTCGAATAGCCGCGTCCGCGGTAAAGGACTACTTGGTTGCCTATACAGTTCATAGACAAGTAAATGGAAACTACTAAAAGCCTCAAGATAAGTGTGAGTGCCGAGGATGGCTCTTCCGTAGGAAGACGGAGGCGGATCCTCGGTAGTGTATTGAAGTGGTGAGTAGTGGACTCGTGTGCGCAAAACCTTTTCAAGTTGAGGTATCGTAGGATAGTCTAGCCAAGAGTCAAAGCTGGCTTGCTGCAATAACTCCACCAACCCTTCTTGATAATATGCATGTATGTAGGATCTGATGTAAGTCTTGCTGAGTACCTTTGTACTCATGTTGCTATAATTTACATTTTTACAGAAGACGCTGCAACCCCTTCTGATGGGTTCTATGTAGACATTGACATCAACGAGTAGGCTAAAGACCCAGGTGGTGACCCTGAGCTTGTGAAGGACCACGTAGTATAGCCAGGCTTTCCAAGCCTCTTTTATTTTACTAGTTGTCTGTACTCAGACAAGTTACTTCCGCTGCTGGTTTGTATGACTGTATGACTTGAATGCTGGGTCGTGTGACCCGTACCTTTGTGTATGCTATGTATGGCTCCCTGAGCCTTAAATAAAGTACTTGTGTCGTAGAGTCATGTTGTGATGCTTCGTTGTATTTGCACATATCGAGCATATTGTGTGTATGATTGAAATGCTTGGTATGTGTGGGATCTGACTATCTAGTTGTTTATCTTTAGTAGCCTCTCTTACCGGGAAATGTCTCCTAGTGTTACCGCTGAGCCATGGTAGCTTGCTACTGCTCTGGGACACTTAGGCTGGCCGGCATGTGTCCTTTTTCGTTCCTGTGTCTGTCCCTTCGGGGAAATGTCACGCTTTGAGTACCGGAGTCCTGTTAGCCCGCTACAGCCCGGTTTACCGGAGTCCTGCTAGCCCAGTGCTACAGCCCGGACCCACTTGCTGATGACCGACACGTTCGAAGCTGGGTCATGGATGCCTGTCCCTGTAAGTCTGTGCCACTTTGGGTTTACGACTAGTCATGTCAGCCCGGGCTCCTTATCATATGGATGCTAGCTACACTATCATATACGTAAGCCAAAAGGCGCAAACGGTCCCGGGCAAAGGTAAGGCGACACCCGTGGGGATACCGTGCGTGAGGCCGCAAAGTGATATGAGGTGTTACCGGCTAGATCGATGTGACATCGAGTCGGGGTCCTGACAGCGTTGGCATCAGAGCCGGACTGCCTGTAGGTTCTCCAAGCCAAACTGGTCGATGTTGAGTCTAGAAATTCTTTAGTTATATGTAGGGGAATTGTTTGTGGGATGGAACGTAAGGCTCTTTTTACTCCTTTATCTTATGACATTCTGATCTGAGTTAGTTCATTCTTCCACCGGGGGTTAAGGAATTAGGATCTATTCTCCCTATCAGGATCACGTGTTACTAATCAGTAGTACCTTATAAGTTTGATATGATGATGTTGAGTGTGTATGAAATCCTTTGTCAAATGTCTCAAAATCCTTCTTGAGCATTTACAGCTGTTATGCTGCTGAAATTTTGCTAGAAATTCTAATGCCTTTGCATTATGATTGTGATTTCAGATGGCCACTCGCGACCTCAATCAAGTGGTTCGCCTGACTCGATGCCTAGATGTACCCGGCCATACTGCCAAGTTGGTCAGGGTAATGACTAAGGCTGGATACCGCTGGTATCCTGAGTACACGGTCGAAGAGCAATTTCGGGACTTCAATCAAAGCCAGTATCTCTGCACTGTCCGGATATTTCCATCTTATCCTGGATCCACCGAGCCCCTTCACTGCTCCTATGGACTCGGGGTTACTATTGAGATGGCTGTGCAGGACGCCGCCTACTCTATGATGACCATTATGCGAGTCAGATCTGGTCTATTTCGGGACTCTGATTTCCGGTATATGCCAGGATCACTTCCGGGAGCACAAGGGTATCTCCAGGCTATCTATGCTGACCCCACTCAGGAGGATTCACGGACTCGCACCACTGCCGAGATGCTCGAGGATAAGGACCGTGAAAATCGGGCCTTGAGGTTAGAGCTCTTCAATACCCGTGCTGACCACTGGGCCACTTTGACTCGGTTCGCACCGGCGGTGCAAGCTGGATATTCAGATATGCGCGATCTCTATCCTGTGAGATCTGCTCTGCCAGACGTGATGGTTTGGCGTGATGTAGGAGGCATCACCCCACCTCGCGGTCCCCGCAGGCCACCGTTTGTTGGTCCAAGGCCTCATCCTAGCCCCTATGGTCCACAAGCCCCGCGAGATCGTCTGTTTCCGGATGATCATGTTGAGCTTCCAGGCTATGGAGGTGATTTCTACGAGGACTACTACGGATCGGTCTGAGTTAGCAGTAGTATCACTAGTTCGCACTAGCTGTGTCTTCTATCGTCCCGCGTGACTCGTGGGATATGACCTAGTTTGTACTCCTTCCGGAGGTGTAGAAAAATAATGTATAGGAGCTTGGAATGCCTCCGATGAGATGTAATCCTCTTTTCACCGTAATAGTACTTTGTTTGGTCTTGTACTAAACCCTGTATGGTGTGTATGACGATGGAATAAAGAAGCAGTTTCTGTATCTACCATGTCATACGGATGATCATCTTGCATTTCGAGTTATTCCTTACATTTTACCCTATGTCGGAATTTTATCATCCTGACTAAATCATTGTCTTGTTTACCTAGGATGGTCAACACGCGCGCTAACCCTGCTTCTCAAGAGCAGGCCGAAGGCAGTGAAGCCAGGGATGCAAATCTGCCTCATCCTCCTTCACTAGCCGAGGTTATGATGGAAGCTGAGAGAAACAAGCGGGAGACCAACCGTTTGTTGGAGCGTATTGAACAGAACACAGCACACCATCAGATGACTAACGTGGTGTCACTCAGTGATTTCATCAAATTACATCCACCCACGTTCCACCACTCCGTCGAGCCTCTCGACGCTGATGACTGGCTTCGCAGTATCTCTCACAAACTGCGTTCCGCGCTGGTAGCGGAGGCTGACAAGGTCACCTTTGCTGCATATCATCTTGAAGGCCCCGCCAGTCTATGGTGGGAGAATTATGGAGCTATGCGCCCGGCGGGCCATGTCACTACTTGGGCTGAGTTCAGTGAGGCTTTCCGTGAACATCACATTCCGGAGGGTCTCATGGACCGTAAACGTGAAGAATTTTGCAGTTTCACCCAAGGCCGGCTTTCTGTGGATGCTTACAGCAGGGAGTTTGGTAATCTCGCACGATATGCAACCGAGGAAGTGTCTACCGATGCCAAGAAGCAAGCAAGGTTCCGTAAGGGCCTTAGTCCTGAGCTTCGCCGCGACCTCCGTTTGCATGAGTGCACATCCTTCCAGAAACTTGTCAACAAAACCATCAGTGCTGAAACTGGTCAGACTGACTATGACGCAACACGCAAGCATGGCCGTGATATGGGTTCCTCATCCGGTGCTGGTCCTCAGAAGCGCCGCGTGTGGGTACCCAACACCGCCCTGCCACCCAGGTTCACACCGAGGCCATCCTTCCAGGCGCCTCGCCCCGTTCAACAGTCTGCTCCAGCCAAGCCCTATGGGGGTCCAACTAACAATGCTCCTCCACGTACCAGTTCCGTGACTTGTTTCAAGTGTGGGGAATCTGGCCACTATATGCGTGAGTGTCCCTAGACCAACCCCAACCAGTCTGCTAAAGCTGTTGGCCGTGGCAAGCCGACAGGAAAAATATTCCACGCCAAGCCGGTCACCGCTTCACATGGCCATGTCAACTGTATCTCTGCCGAAGAAGCTCAAGAGGATCCCAACGTCGTTCTCGGTACGCTTCTTGTCAATTGCCACCCGGCATCTGTTCTTTTCGATACAGGAGCCTCTCATTCTTTTATATCTGAAAATTATGCTCGTTTGCATAACGTCGCATTCGGTGATATGCCAACCTCTATGGTAATTCAAACTCCGGGATCCAAATGGCAAACTTCTAGAGTAAGCCATGGAAATGAAATCCAAGTCGACAGACTTGTTTTCCTTGCCTCTTTGATAGCCCTTAAATCTTCAGATATTAATATCATTTTGGGTATGGACTGGATGTCAGCTCATCAAGCCAAAATTGATTGCTTCTCTAGGACTGTTCAACTCACCCATCCTTCGGGGAAGATAGTCAATGTCTTGACCCGAATAGCCAAGCGACAATTATATTCTCTTAACGCCAGCCCTTTGCCAGACCTTGAGGACGTGCCGGTAGTCTGTGACTTCCCGGATGTCTTTCCAGAGGAATTGCCAGGTGTTCCACCTGACAGGGATGTTGAGTTCGTAATAGACCTCATTCCAGGAACCGTTCTGATTGCTAGAAGACCTTATAAGATGGCACCGTTAGAACTAGCCGAGCTTAAGAAACAACTCGATGAGTCCTTGAAAAAGGGTTTCATCCGACCTAGCTCCTCTCCGTGGGCTTGCCCCGTCCTATTCGTCAAGAAGACGGATGGTACGGACCGGATGGTTGTAGATTACCGACCTGTCAATTTGGTCACAATCAAGAACAAATATTCACTTCCCAGGATCAACGACCTGTACGATCAGCTCGCTGGATCCTCAGTCTTCTCCAAGATGGATTTGAGGTTGGGCTACCATCAAATCAAAATCAGAAACGGGGACATTCCTAAAACGGCCTTTGTTACTCGTTATGGCCAATACGAGTACACCGTCATGTCCTTCGGTTTAACCAACGCTCCAGCCACCTTTTCTCGGTTAATGAACTCAATCTTCATGGAGTATTTGGATAAATTCGTCGTGGTTTACCTCGATGATATACTCATCTACTCCAAGAACGAGGAAGAACATGCCGAACATCTAAGGCTAGTGTTGTAGAAACTTCGAGAGCATCGCCTTTATGCCAAATTTTCTAAATGTGAATTCTGGTTGTCAGAAGTGACCTATCTGGGTCATGTAATATCTGGTAAAGGTATTGCTGTTAACCCTGAGCGAGTTCAAGCCGTCCTTAATTGGACTCCACCTGAATCGGTCAAGCAAGTTCGGAGCTTTCTGGGCTTAGCGAGCTATTGTCGTCGCTTTGTCGAGAACTTCTCCAAGGTTGCTAAACCTCTAACCGAACTCCTCAAGAAAGATAAGAAGTTCGAGTGGACTCCACAATGTGAGCACAGCTTTCAGGAACTGAAAAAAACGCCTGACTTCTGCTCCCGTACTGGTACCGCCAGACTTCTCTAAGGACTTTGTTATCTACTGCGACGCCTCGCGACAAGGACTAGGTTGCATCCTCATGCAAGATCGACACGTAATTGCCTA
>NC_041389.1:268305923-268499027 GCF_002162155.2 Triticum dicoccoides
TTCGCCATAGCAGCCATCTCCGGCCACCCCTCGCTCCCCCGACTAGCTCAGAAGCTCCGCCACAACCCCCTCTTCTTCCCCACCGCTCCACGGGCCTCCGGAAGCCCTGCATCGCCGCCACGTCGCCGTTCCCCTCTTCGGGCTCCGACCATCATCGCCGACGAATTCACCGTCTCCAGCGCGTCTCCGAGCCTGCTTCGACGCCCACTTCAACCGCGGTGAGCCCCCGAGTCGTTTCCCCCTTCTTCCCGGGTCTCTTTCGACCTCTAGGCCTTAGCCCCACCTTGGCCGAGAGCTCCACGCCGCCGGCGATGTCGCCGTCGTGGCCACGGTCACCGTAGCGCCCAACCGAGCACACTATTGTGCTCCACGCCTCACTAGGAGCACGCAGCACGCACCAACGCCTCCCCAAACACCCTGCAACGCTGACTCCGACCACACCCGAACTCCGGCCGCCGCTCACGAGCTCGCCGTCGACGGTACCGGCCACCCCAGGCTCGGCCACCACCACCGTTCGACGCGCGGGAGCAAGAGCTCTCCAACGAGCCCAAGAACGGCCTCGCCCGTGCCCTGTAGCGCGATCCCGCATCGCGCCGCCGTCTCGGGCCTCGCCGGCGTCACGTCGCCGGTGGGTTTGACCCACCTTGACCACGGCAGGACCCCCCTGAGTCCCTGACAGGTGGGCCCAGCCCTGTAGCTAATTAAGATTAGCGCTAACCACTGTTAGTTAACCCCCTGACACTGACCAGTGGGCCCCAGCGCCACTAATTAGTAATTAGGATTAATTTAACCCTGTTTAACCCCCCTGTCACTGACGTGTGGGCCCCACACGTCAGGTTTGACCTCAGCCAACCGCAGTTGACCACTGACGTCATGATGACGTCATGCTGGCGCAATAACTATAATTTCTGGATTTAATTTAAATCAGGAAATTCCAGAATATTATTTAAGCTTCAAAAATTCATAACTTTTATTCTGTAACTCCAAATTGGACAAATTATATATGAAAAATGATCAGAAAAATCCAATCTATCCATTTGTACTATTTTCATGCATGATCAAACAAGTTAAATTGATGTTTTAAGCAGAACAAGGAAAAGCACTTTAAAAGGCCATGTTTGAGTTTGAAATTTGAATCTTTGATTCAAATTTGTTCAAACCCTTCTGGTTTTAGTTGCATTAGCCCAACACACTCATATTGCCATGTTTCATGCATGCATCATATTGTTGCACATTGTTTGGTGATGGTTGTGTATCGGTGTCCTTTGCGACAGGTTCTGCCTCCGAGGAGTACCGTGATTACCCTAACGAAGAACCGTATCAGTGCATCGAACCATCAGGCAAGCAACCAACCATTTGATCATATCGATACAATCCCATGTTCTCGCTCCTGCTCTCTTTTACTGCATTAAGACAACGCGTTTCAAACTGCTGTGTGCTACGATAGTTGAACCCATTTCCTCTGCATGACCTGTCATTGCCACAGTAACTAGATGAAACCCACTAGCATGTGTAGGAGTTGTTTGAGCCATATGTATGTGTTGTTCCTACCTTGCTATGCCTGCTATGCTTAGAGTCGTGTCAGGTCTGGTTCATCTGGGTGATGGGCTAGAGTGAAATGTTTATCTCGGTAATGAGAGTGGTGTGGTGAACACGATTTGGTAAAGGTATCGATGAGAGGCCATGTAGGAGTACATGGTGGGTTGTTTCATTGAAGCCAACCTTAAGCACTGAGATCTGTATGCGTGATTTAAGATACAGCTACTACCATGCATTGGGCCCTGAAATATGACCCCGCTCGACTTCTTATTCACCCTAGCTCTCTGTCCAGGAGTTGCAAGTAGTTTCTGGTGTTTGTAGCCTACTGGAGGCCGTGGACAGCGCTGACCGTAGGGGTGGGCTGTGATGCGGTAGGTACGTGGCACGGTGTACCGAATACCCGTTAGGTATCTCGGGAACCCTGTTCACATCGTTCGGGGCCGTATGGGAAACCCCGGCCGGACTCCCTGCGGATGGAACCTGAATAGGCGATAAACCTGGACTAGAGGCTTAAGTGTTTAGGTAGGTCGTGGTCTACACCCACGTCGGCTTTCGCTTGAAGTCTGCCGAGCACATGTCGTGTGCAGACACTAAGTGGTGGAAACATGTATGAAGAAGTACACCCCTGCAGGGTTATCATAATCTATTCGAATAGCCGCGTCCGCGGTAAAGGACTACTTGGTTGCCTATACAGTTCATAGACAAGTAAATGGAAACTGTTAAAAGCCTCAAGATAAGTGTGAGTGCCGAGGATGGCTCTTCCGTAGGAAGACGGAGGTGGATCCTTGGTAGTGTATTGAAGTGGTGAGTAGTGGACTCGTGTGCGCAAAACCATTTCAAGTTGGAGTATCGTAGGATAGCCTAGCCAAGAGTCAAAGCTGGCTTGCTGCAATAACTCCACCAACCCTTCTTGATACTAAGCATGTATGTAGGATCTGATGTAAGTCTTGCTGAGTACCTTTGTACTCATGTTGCTATAATTTACATTTTTTACAGAAGACGCTGCAACCCCTTCTGATGGGTTCTATGTAGACGTTGACATCAACGAGTAGGCTAAAGACCCAGGTGGTGACCCTGAGCTTGTGAAGGACCACGTAGTATAGCTAGGCTTTCCAAGCCTCTTTTATTTTACTAGTTGTCTGTACTCAGACAAGTTACTTCCGCTGCTGGTTTGTATGACTGTATGACTTGTATGTTGGGTCGTGAGACCCTTACCTTTGTGTATGTTATGTATGGCCCTCTGAGCCTTAAATAAAGTACTTGTGTCGTAGAGTCATGTTGTGATGCTTCGTTGTATTTGCACATATCGAGCATATTGTGTGTATGATTGAAATGCTTGGTATGTGTGGGATCTGACTATCTAGTTGTTTATCTTTAGTAGCCTCTCTTACCAGGAAATGTCTCCTAGTGTTACCGCTGAGCCATGGTAGCTTGCTACTGCTCTGGAACACTTAGGCTGGCCGGCATGTGTCCTTCTTCGTTCCTGTGTCTGTCCCTTCGGGGAAATGTCACGCTTTGAGTACCGGAGTCCTGCTAGCCCGCTACAGCCCGGTTTACCGGAGTCCTGCTAGCCCAGTGCTACAGCCCGGACCCATTTGCTGATGACCGACACGTTCGAAGCTGGGTCATGGATGCCTGTCCCTGTAAGTCTGTGCCACTTTGGGTTTACGACTAGTCATGTCAGCCCGGGCTCTTTATCATATGGATGCTAGCGACACTATCATATACGTGAGCCAAAATGCGCAAACGGTCCCGGGCAAAGGTAAGGCGACACCCGTGGGGATACCGTGCGTGAGGCCGCAAGGTGATATGAGGTGTTACCGGCTAGATCGATGTGACATCGAGTCGGGGTCCTGACATAATAAAACTGAATGATCATTATGCTAAGCTAACGGATGGGTCTTGTCAATCACATCATTCCACTAATGATGTGATCCCGTTCATCAAATGACAACTCATGTCCATGGCTAGGAAACTTAACCATCTTTGATCAACGAGCTAGTCTAGTAGAGGCATACTAGGGACACGGTGTTTTGTCTATGTATTCACACATGTATCAAGTTTCCGGTTAATACAATTCTAGCATGAATAATAAACATTTATCATGAATAAGGAAATATAAAATAACAACTTTATTATTGCCTCTAGGGCATATTTCCTTCGATAACGTGGAGGTTGCAAAGCTGCGGGATGAGAAAGCCCAAGCTAAAGAAGAGCTCAATGCGGAGAATGTCAAGATGGCAACGGAGCGAGCCGCGTTGGAGGCGGAGGCGCAACGGATTCAAGCGGAACCTTTCCGGTTAAACTTAGATCAAAATGCGTCAAATGCTGTTCTTCAAAGGAGGTATCAGAGTCGCTTGTCTCCGTAGTTTGAGGGCCAAAACCTCTTTACTACACCTGGAGCAGGGCTGAGTAACCCGCTCGGCGTGACCCGGGCTGGGGAGGCACCCGCAACAGGAGCGACGGCTCAGCCCCGCATGGCAAACCCACTCAGTTTGAGCTTGACCCTGCCTCAACAAGTGACGACACTGTTGGGTCATTAGTCTAACCCTCTGGATAAAATGATTGCCTCAGCTTCAAAGTTGGCGGCTCTTCCAGTGGAAGGCGAGTCTCCAGCTGCGGTGGAGACCCGGTACATTGTGCAACTTCTTCAGACAGCAGTAGCTCAGTAGGCGGCCTATTCATATAGTCGTGTGAAAATTCATTCAGCTCCATGCCACTTCCGGAGTTATAGCCGGCACATTGAATGTCGGCGGTTTCCAGTAGCGAGCGATGCCGCCTCATGGGCGTGACCCGCAATGTGATGATAACAATGTTCAGGCCCTGTTGGATTAGGCGAGGGTACTTCAAGAGGCGGCGGCTCAGTTAGTGGCTCATCAACGACGTAACCCTCCAGCGTTCGTAGAAGCCGGGATGACTTCCAAGACAGTGGGTGTGGCATGCTTAGCACCAGCTCTTTGCAATGAGCGGTTGCCTAAGGATTTCAAGGTTCCTAGAAAGGTGGCCAGTTATACAGCTGATCAACCTCCCGAGGCTTGGATTGAGAGCTATGAGCTGGCTATGGAGATGTTGGATGTTAATGATGTTGTGTGCGCCAAGTACTTCACCATGATGTTGGATGGGCCAACTCGAACCTGGTTGAAACGATTACCTCCTAATTCTATCAATTCGTGGGCAGAGTTGAAGGCGCGTTTTATTTAGAATTTCAAAGACACGTATAAACAGCCTCTATCGATCATTGACATAGATGCTTGTGTCCAGCGCGAGGATGAGTTGGCCCACCACTGGGTCCGCCGAGTTTCCACTATTGTCCATTCATTGGATAGCATCAACGCCGACTCTGTTGTTTTAATTCTAGAGAAAAATTGCCATTTCACCCCTCTCAAGCAAAAGCTAGGGCGTCTTAAACGTCACCGCAATGACATGGGAGAGCTCATGGCCGCTCTCATCAAATATGCTGACTCTAACAATACTAAAGACCCTGGATCTGATGAGGAGAAGTCCAACAAGGGGAAGAAGAATGGTATTGGAAAAGGGCAGCAGCCAAACATGGTAGGGCATAACCAGAGTGGTAGCGGTAAGCGCAAGTAGCCTGGCGGTGGGTCAGATTTTGTGGCCAATACCAATACACAAAACAAAACTTAACGTCGTAAGGGAAAGCCACTACCTCGTTTGGCAAGGACAAAGTTCAACCTTGAGGCAATAGTCATCCAGATAGACCGTCGACTCACATGTGGAAAGATTGTTTTATCATGAAGGAATATAAGAGCTCCATTTTTCCTCAAGACCACAATAATAATAATGGACCACAAGGCGGGTCAAGATCTGGCTCACATGGGCGCAACTTTGGAGGTGGCGGCTCAAATTCCGGATAGCAGGGTCAGGGCAATCAGGGCGGTTATGGTTAGCAGCCCGGTCAGGGTAACTAGCAACAATAGTCAGGGTATCAGAGTAATCCAAAGCAGTTGAATGGTGGCCAATATCATGTTTTCACCAGAAGCCTATGTAAGCGAGATCAGAAGGTTCATAAACGAGCGGTGAGCGCAGTTGAGCCGATAGTCCATCGATAATTTTGGTGGTCAGAGCAGCCAATTGTATGGAGCTATGAGGATCACCCGCCCCGGGTTGGCAATCTGGGTCAGCTAGCTTTGGTGGTAGCTCCTCAGGTTGGAGGTTACAAATTCAGTAAGGTGCTTATGGACAGGGGTAGCAGTATCAATATTCCTTATTATGATACTTTTCGTCGGATGAACTTGACTGACAAAGATCTTAAGCCGTCATCTATAGTCTTTCACGGAGTAGTGTGTGGTAAGTCGGACTACCCAGTTGGTAAGATTGCCTTGGATGTAGCTTTTGGCAATGAGTATGATTACAGGGCAGAGACATTGAACTTTGAAGTGGTCAAGATCAAAAGCGCCTATCACGCTCTGTTTGGACGGCCGGCTTACGCCAAGTTTATGGCAAGGCCATGTTATGTGTATCTGCAACTTAAGATGTCGGGTCGCAAGGGTACCATCACAATACATGGTGACATTAAGATAGACTTGGAGCGTGAAGAAGGCGATGCTACTTATGCTGAGTCTGCCTGTGCCATGGAGGAACTTAAGTTTTATAAAGACAATGTTGACCCGGCAGATATGACTCCGCTAAAGAAGCCAAACCACAGAGCATGATCCTTTATTGAAGTTTAAGTCGGCAAATGATACCAAGCAGGTTGACTTTGTCCCTGGCGACTCATCTCAGCAGTTCACTATCAGTGCCAATATGGATCTGAAATAGGAAAGCACGCTCATCGAGTTCATCCGTGAGAACTGGGACATCTTTGCATGGGAGTCTTTAGACATGCCAGGTGTACCGAGAGAACTCGCTAAACACACTCTCAATATTGATCCTAAGTTTAAGCCGGTCAAGCAATTCCTTCGTCATTTTAATGAGGAGAGACACAAGGCCGTTGGAGAAGAGGTGGTCCAGCTCTTAACAACCGGGTTCATTGTTGAAGGTTTTCACCCTGAGTGGTTGGCTAACTAATGTGGAGCATCCCACGATCATCCCCATGGACGTGCCTACGTCTCCCATGACACCACTTGGACCTATGACAAGAGCTCGAGCAAAGGCTATCAAAGATAAGGTGAACTCGCTCCTCTCCAAACTCCCGCTCCCTACTTATGAGACATGGCTACTACCTCATGCGGAGACCCTATGTGTGATCAGGTGTTTGGAGGAGAGTCATGGATCAGCTACACCCAATGGACAAGACAGCAAGGACACCAAGTTCAACGGACAAGAAGAAGGCCCGCTCGAAACTCCCAGTCTTCGGACGACCGATGCCTGGAGGCTCCAAACGACCAGCCAAGTCCCAGCCTTCGCAGGCTACAGTGGCTGGACGACCGACACCGACCGGACGTCCGACATCTCCCAGCGCCCGGACGACCGAGCCTCTCCGGACGACCGGCACCACCACACCCGAGCCAAAACATCGGAAGAACGGAGACTTCCGGACGTCCGGACCCTCGTGAGCCTTCGGACGCCCGGTAATCGTCGGACGTCCGACGCCTGTGCGTCCTCCCGTTTGTTGGGCCGAAGCCACTTACCCTTCCGTCCACTTAGACTATAAATAGACCTCACCCACCACCTAGCTAGGGTTAGCATTGTGATAGCTCATATTTTGAGATAGAGCCTTGCTCATCCATCCGGATCTACTCCACCGCGAGGGACGGACACTTCTTCGGAGAAGATCCTCGTTGGATTCAAGACCTCCTTTCGGAGAAGACCCTCTTCAAGACCTCCTCACAGAGAAGAACCAGTTACCCTATGTATCGTCCTTTGTTGGATTCGGATCTTGTATCACTTTGTGTCCCGATGATCTAGCGCATGTGTGACTTTATTCTTGTTGGTTGAGTGTTCTCTCGTGTTCTTCGTGTTCTTTGTAGGATTCCCCTCCAAACGTGAAAGATTGGCCTCTAGGGTTCTATCCTACATCATCTTGGTATCATGAGCCACGTTGATCACGTTTTTGGAGCCCCTACCTTTTTGTTTTCTAGCTTGATTTTGTTGTTTTCGTCCTAAATTCGAAAATTCCCACCAAAAATAGCCCCAATTTTTTTGTGATTTGTTGGTGTGATGAAGTTTTGTTGGATTTGATCCATGGATTTGTGTTGCCACGTGTGGATCTAGCTTTCCCCCATCTTCTCCACTATTTCCATCCACAAAATTGCTCGGATTTGACCTCTCCACCATCCTCCACCATGAAAACGAGCTGTTCATCCCGTGTCCGAAATCGCCCAGGCATCGGACGTCCGATCGACATCGAACGTCCGACGACTTCCGGTCGTCCGACCACCATCGGTCGCCCAACCATTCTTGACGAAACTGAATATTTCCAGTTCAGTTTCCCCACTGCTCCACCACCACTCCCGCATATGCACTTGCCTACCACCACGCTTTCCGCAACCACCATCCCTCACCCGTTTCGCACCCCGACAAGTTTTGACACATTTTGGTCTTTGAGAATTTGAGTTGTGGCTCCCATGTCCTATTGTGTTTCGGTTATATAGGTACGGTTCGACATCAACATAACCACCACTCATCTTTGCAAAGGACTCATCATCGCCAAGGACGGCAACCTCGACGACATCTTTGTCTTTCCATGCCATTTGCATTGATAACACATAGCCTTACCATTTGCGTTGCTTACCCATCGAGACTAGCTGTTGAGTATTGCCGGCAACGTGACTTGTGCACATTAGCGATCATACTCCACATAGCATACATACCATATCATAGTGGTGCATATCTTGGTATCATCTTTTGTGTCACAAAGTTGTCATCGCACACACAATTGCTATCTTGGTTCGCGAAGTTTGTGTCGGTGTTCTGGGAACGGGGGTCCCCAGACTTGCCTGCCTGCGGCCTGCAGTGTGGCTCAAGTGGGGGCCCAATGCAGCCCAGCTTCATCAGCTCAAGCTCAAGACCCTCACGAGGGGCTAGGCCTCGTGGGGCGGACGACAGGAAGCTTCCTCAGGAGCAGCTTCCCCAGGCAGGCTCGCGAGGAGGCAGAGAGATCAAGGCGGGGTACCTCCCGAGGAGCCAGTGACACAAGCCATGACGATCGAAGGCCAGGCGGGCGCCAGGCGGGCACCAGGCGGGCGCCGGCCTGCGCAGTGTCCTTGTTCTCCTTTCGGTGCAAAGGGGGCAAGCATAGGCCAAGGCATCAGGCAAAAGTTACCGTTTCGGTGCAATAAGACCAAGACCAGCAGAACGGCAGGATGGAGGTCATTGTGGAGCCCAGGGCGGCATCATCGTCAGGGCCTTTGGCAGCCGAAGACCAACTTTAGTCAGGATAAGTGTACCAGATGTTCCCCTTCAAAATGGCCAATTGTTGGCGCCCTTCCCGCTCATTATTTGAGGAGAGGCACAGGGCCTTGCTCTATAAATAGGACTAGCCACCACAGGGTAGGGGGATCAAAAAACAGATCGCCAGAAAGAGAGAGAAGCGATTGAACTCACCCAAGCAGTTCATCGCACCAGCTCAAGAACAGCCCCTCGCGAGGCAATCCACCATACCACACACTGGAGTAGGGTATTACACCACAATGGTGGCCTGAACCAGTATAAATCTCGTGTCCCTTGTGTGCTCATCCTTCTGGCTTAGATCTTTGCAGGACTTGAGACATGAGCTGGTAGGGGAGTGATTTCCGTGCGCACCCCAGTGTCTGAACCTCAAGGGTCTGCCAGAACCCGAAATCCGACATTTGGCGCGCCAGGTAGGGGTGCGCCGGAATGTTTCTTCCGCTGGTCGTGTCTGATCTTCCGCCGCGTCCATGGCTGACGCTCGCCGAGCTCGCGCCGAGCGTCGGGCTGCTCTCGCCACCCGCGTCGCCCAGACGTGCACGCCGCGCTGCTCCTGGTGCGTGAGCACCTGCACTACCGTCCCGTCGACGACCTCTACGAGGATTGGCTCGCCCACATCACCGAGCTCGTCAGCGCCGCAGGGGGCTCTCCCTTGCCGTCCCTCTCGCTGCCTCGCTCTCCATCCTGCGCAGGAGGCGAGGAGCAGGAGGTGCCTCCACCACCTCCTCCCCAAGAAGGCTCCCTGGCTCCAAAGCGCGCAGCCCCAGGACGAGACCCACCACGTCCGGCGCCTGCACGACAAGAAAGGGGCTGCCAAGAGATCCCTCGCCCCCAAGAAGGCGCTCGGGTGCTCCCAGCACCGGAGTGCCACGACCGTATCCCTGCACCGCCATGTCAAGACCCTGCACTGCTCCAGGCGGCAATGCGCAGGAACCTCCAGGAGCAAGCCCTGCATCAGCAGAGAGGTCTGGTGGCCACAGCAGGCTGTCGCGCTTTCACCTCCGAGCTGCGTAGCGTCGCGTGGCCCGGCAAGTTCAAGCCGGACCTGCCTCCTCGCTACGATGGCACCGCAGACCCCGCGGTGTTCCTCCAGCTCTACGAGCTGGGCATCGAAGCTGCCAATGGGGAAGAGAAGGTCATGGCAAATTGGTTCCCCATGGTGCTCAAGGACGGTGCCCGCACCTGGCTCCTGATCCTGGCACCTGCACGATCTCCTCCTGGGATGAGATGCGCACCCGCTTCATCGCCAACTTCCAGGGTACTCGCGACCGGCTCTAGCCATGAGTTACCTACGCCGCATCAAGCAACAGCCAGGAGAGACCCTGCAGAAGTACATCCAGCGCTTCAACAACGCCCGCCTCAAGATCCCTAGGGTGACTGAGGAGGCCATCATTTCAGCCTTCTCCGATGGCGTGCGTGACATCATGATGAAGGAGGAGCTAGCGATCCATGAAGACCTGTGTACATCACTGGAGCTGTTCAACTTGGCGACCAAGTGCGCCAGGGCTGAGGAGGGGCGCTCCCTCCTTGAGCTCCCGGCTGCCGACCCGGAAGAAAAGAAGCCCAAGGTCAAGGACGTGAAGCGCAAGGGGGCTGCTGTGCTCGCAGCAGAGCCAGACACCAAGCGAGGCAGGGACCAGCCTGAGTCATCCAAGGGCAGCCGGTACTACGTGTACCATGACCTCCACACCCACAACAGAAATGAATGCCAAGAGCTCAGGGCCGTGCGAGATGGAAGGCAGTCGCCGCCTGCCCGCCGTAGCTCCACATCCCGGCGAGGATGGTGGGCTGCATGTCTGCATCGACGTACCAAGGATCAACCGAGCCGCGTCTCAGGAGCGCCTCTGGCCTTCACGTGTGGGACGTTGTGAGGGGCCACCTCACAGCTACATTCGCATGCCCTTCGGCCGGCCGAACGCGGCCGCCGCCCACCAGCACCTGACGAGGAGCACCCTGGAAGCTCAAGTGGATAGGCACTGCGCGTTCCTGGAGGAGATGGAGATGGACCTTGAGGAGCCGCCCGGACCCCGAGAGCCTCCCGAGGCACGGGGCTCCGAAGGCTCGTGAGGGTTGGCTTCTTCACCGCGCGTCATCAGCTACTCCGACGCTCGCTCTGTGATGGTATCAGGTGACATCTTTTCAAGTTCTATCTTTAGCTGGGAGCGCCCGCAGGGTTGCATCATTCCCAGGTTGCGTGGGTCCATCCCTGCGGCATGTATCCGTTTTGCTTAATGTTTTTACCTACCTTGTTGGGGGCGCCCCTCGGGCTGCATTATCCCCAAGCTGCTCGGGCCAGACCCGGTGGCATTTACCTTTCCAGCATCTATCTAAACGGATTTGCTCCTCCGAGATTAACCTGGCCCCCATGATTATCATCTGCCGCTTGTTTCGGACCTCTCTGCACGCATGCAAAGCGCTTGCACGTTAAAAGGGGGCACCTAAGCATCGCAACTCATGGGCTCTTACTGGCTCTCCAGCCCTCACCCCCTGGCCTTGACCCACGACATCACAACCTGTCATACCAGCGGCGGCTGAGCTCGCTCGAGGGCCGGAACCTGAGGACGTAGAGCATTTGCATTCTAACCACCCTGCAGGAACACACCATTGATAAAGGCCCAGAGCCAGGCGCAACCCGCCTCGAGGTAGGGCCTCGTGAGTCCCGCGCTGGCTCACGGGTGCCCAGATACACCTCTCCTAGCCCTACCGTGCCGGCCACGTGTCAGGGCGGGGCTGTACACGTCCCGGGGGCTCCTCCCGGAGGGGAGCCCCCTCCCACGTACCAGTGGAAGCACCATGCTCCGCGCTGGCTGACGACACTGCCGAGGAGCGGCTATGCCCGTACACATATGGAAGCGCTATGCTCCGCGCTAGTGATAAACAACTGAGGATGGCCCACAGCCGTACCAACCTCAGGGAGCCTAGAGCTCAGTGTCTGGCGCCATCGCAATGCCTCCCCTCGGGAGCGCCGCGCGAGGGGGCTGGACACGGGGGCTGCGCCCGGGCCACGCTCGAGCGCACGCCACCTAGCCAGGTCCCTCAGACCTGGTCATCGCGCGCCCCTCCCCGAGCAGAGCCAAGGTACGAAAGCTTGTTTGCACGTCAAGGGGGACTCCTGAGCATCGCGACTCTGGAGCCTAACTAGTCACGTAGCACCTCGCTCCTTAGTCCCGTCCTGGTTTCTGGTCGGGGCTAACGGCGGCTGAGGTATGCGCGGGGCCGGGCCCTGCCGACGTAGAATGGCAGATCCACTCCTATGCCTTCCTTCCCTACTTGTTGTTTGCGTGTCAAGGGGAACTCCTGAGCATCGCGAGTCAGGAGCCTAACTTGTCACGTAGCCCCTCACTCCTTAGTCCCGTCCTGGTTTCCGGCCGGGGCTAACGGCGGCTGAGGTATGCGCGGGGCCGGGCCCTGCTGACGTAGAACACGGGCAAATGGGAGGGAGAACGCAAATTCTAAGGAATTCAAAAGAAATTTTACAAGCCATAGAGTGTCTCACAACACCAAACACAAGTTTAACCGCCTCCACATGGCACGGTGCATGTTGCAGGAATTAAAAACAGGACAGAAGCCGCGAAGGGATCACTTTCCAGTGGCGCCGCCGCTTATGGTGGAGCCACGCTGGGCGGCTCCGCCTCCTGAAGCCGCGGAACTAGCGGTGTCGCATTTAGGCAAGATGCTGAAGGCACGGAACCTCCCCAGCAAAGCCTTGGCTCGGCCCTTCACAGCCTCAGCAGCAGCGGCGGCAAGGTCGCCGCTCACGGGTTCCATCAGGCTGTCTAGGTCGACGTTGGGGTCGCGAAAGTAGATGTGGCTGAGGATGCGCGTCACCGCTGCAGACGACAGGGCACGCGCCTCGGCCTCGGCCGTAGGGCCAAGGCTGCCCGCGGCATCTTCAAGCGCACGGACCAGGAAGGGAAGTAGCTCGGCAGGGCCGGCCTCCTCGCCAGCCAACGGGTCCTCCAAGCCGCTCTCATAGAGCGTCTTCAGTGCAGCACGAGCCTTCTCCTCCAGCTCGGCAAAGGCCGCCTGATCCTCGACCAGGACCTTCACCTTGCGGTCTAGCTCGGTCCTCTCCACCTTCAGCGCCTGCTCCAGCACCTCCAATCGGCCATGCCGGTCGACAAGCTCGGCGTGCCGGTCTTTGAGGGCAGCCTCCCGAGCCTTCATCTCCTCCTCCTTCTCCTGGCGGATGCGGACCTCCTTCGCGAGCTCGTCATGCAGGCCTTCCAGCTCGGCCTCCAGCGACTTGCAGTGGCCCCGGGCATCCGCGGTCTCGCTCAGGGCAGCATCATGAGCGGCCTTGGCCTGGTGGGCGGCTTGCTTCTCCTCGTCGGAGGCAGACGGAGCCTGGCTCAGCGCCGCTCGGACTGAGGCGGCAGAGCGAGCCCAGCCAGAAGCTAGCTCCAGGCGCCCGACCACCAGGCGAGGGTCCGCGCTCTGGAGATCGTCCCGCAGCCGGCTCAGTTCATCGGCGGCCTGGTCCAAGACGGCCGAAGAATCAGAAGAGACGAGAGCTGGTGGAGCAGGTGGCGAGGACGGCAGGGTGATCACGGCCTGGGAGAAAGGGGCCTCCCGGGCCCTGGGCATCTCAGCAGCACCATCAAGCCCAGGCACCTCCAGGGTCAACGGGGCCACGGGGGCTGACTCCTCGCCAGAGCGTCCCTGCTAGGCTGGCGAGGAAGACCGGGCAGGGGAGACACGAGCCTCGATGCCTCCTGTCCCCGCAGACGAAGGCGCTGCCCCGGCAGACGGACCCGCCTCAAGTAGGGCCACAGAAGCCCCCTTTAACTTCTTCGCCACAGGAGCCGGCCTGGTCAAAAGAGTGCAGATGTCAAGTCTCGGCAGCAGAAACAAAGCAGAGCGCGGATCGAGTACTTACGAGTCATCGCTCACGGGCTCAAGCAGCCTCCGGCCAAATTTGAAGCCCGAGAGCCTGCAGCTGGGATCAGCCTTGGGAGGTGCAGAAGCAGAAGACGCACGGGAAGGCCGGAGCTGGCCTCAGACTGCCCCGGAGCCAGAGCGGATCCTGGGGCACCAGCCCCGACCTATCCTTCCTCGGGACCAGGGGAGAATCCACTCCTCCTCGCCTGGCGCTGGCCTTGTCGTTGTCCGGCATGGAGCGGAGGGCGCGAGACCTGTGCCGTGGAAAGGACTCCTCGGACTCCCCACCAGTTGCCTCGGAGTCAAACTCTTCCTCCTCCTCCTCTTCTTCCTCCTCACTCCCGCTGGAGTCGCTGGAGGACACGTTCACCGTCGGCAACGCCGCCAGATTCCCGGGAGCCACTGCGGGCACCAGCCCTTCACCATTGAAGGTGGGCATGGCATCCACCACCTGCTCCCTGTCGCCGCGAAGAAACAGGGGGATAGGAGCTCCGTCTGGCCTCGCCACGTCTCCCCCGACCAAGGAGTGAAGGGCCGCGACCAGATCTTCATCGGCCAGGGCTGCAGAGCTCAGGCGAAGGGCTGCGTCCGCTTCCCCAAGCCTCCACAATGGGAGCGAGTGCTCCCGGAGTGGAGCCACCCGGTGCTCCAGAAACTCCCTCAGGAGTGTGGCCCCGGTCAGCTTCGCCGCCCCCGGGTTGTCCGGCCTCAGGTCCGCGTCCATCCTCTCCCGCACCGCCCTCGAGCGGGGGTCGACAAGGTTCGCGCGGGACCACGCATCAACAGCCTTGTGCTGCCTTGTAGGTAGCACCAGTGGGGGTGGATGCGGCCGGCATCCACCATGACCCACTTGCTCCGGAAGTCTTCGATCCTCTTCCCGGGCTTCGAGATGGCGTTGGAGCCGGAGTATGCGACAAAACTCGCACATGCGGAGATGGGGCCACGAGAAACCTGGAGGTAAAAATAATGGCGCAGCAAGGCCACCGAGGGCTTTATCCCTATGTGAGCCTCGCAGTAGTAGGCGAAAATCGCCAGGAGAAGAACAGAGTTGGGGTGGAGGTGCAGAGCTTGCAAGTTGTATAGGCGGAGGACATCAAGGAAAAACTCTGAAAAAGTAGGCACCAAACCGGCGATAATGGTGCTCACAAAGAGCGGGTAGAAGGTGCTCCCCTTGTCTTCAGGCTGGTCGGAGCCAGCCCGGAACACGGTCGCTCCTGCATTGCCCTGCGCCACCATCCTCAGGCACATGAGGGCGAGATTCCTCTCCGACACATTCGGGGGATCCAGAGCCGGCGAGTACCAGGCCTCTGTCGGGGTCTTGCGGGGCGCCATGGCTTGCCGGATGGGAAGGATTGAGGCAGATCTGGAGGATTTCGGAAGCAGGAAGGAGAAGGGCAAAAAGGAGATCTGCAGCAAGGCAAGCGAGAACAAAGCAGGTAAGTTTGGCCCGGGGCCTCCTTTTGTTAGATGGGCGGTTGCCAAGCCGTCGTGGGGAAGCGGAGGCGCCCACGTCCAATCAATCGCCACGCGGCGCCCGAGGCCGCAGGTTGTTGGGGCCCGCTGCACTTCGCACTTGCCCCTTCGCTTCTTGGCTAAGCCAAGTCCGGGCGCGCCTTGGGCCCGGGGGCTACTATCGGCGTTCTGGGAACGGGGGTCCCTAGACTTGCCTGCCTGTGGCCTGCAGCATGGCTCAAGTGGGGGCCCAATGCAGCCCAGCTTCATCAGCTCAAGCTCAAGACCCTCACGAGGGGCCAGGCCTCGTGGGGCGGATGACAGGAAGCTTCCTCAGGAGCAGCCTCCCCAGGCAGGCTCGCGAGGAGGCGGAGAGATCAAGGCGGTGTACCTCCCGAGGAGCCAGTGACGCAAGCCATGACGATCGAAGGCCAGGCGGGCGCCAGGCGGGCACCGGCCTGTCCTTATTTCCCTTTCGGTGCAAAGGGGGCAAGCACATGCCAAGGCATCAGGCAAAAGTTACCGTTTCGATGCAATAAGACCAAGACCAGCAGAACGGCAGGATGGAGGTCATCATGGAGCCCAGGGCGGCGTCATCATCAGGGCCTTTGGCAGCCGAAGACCAACTTTAGTCAGGATAAGTGTACCAGATGTTCCCCTTCAAAATGGCCAATTGTTGGCGCCCTTCCCGCTCATTATTTGGGGAGAGGCCCAGGGCCTCGCTCTATAAATAGGACTAGCCACCACAGGGTAGGGGGATCAAAAAACAGATCGCCAGAAAGAGAGAGAAGCAACTAAACTCACCCAAGCAGTTCGTCGCACCAGCTCAAGAACAGCCCCTCGTGAGGTTGTTCTCCCTTTGTACTGTTTACCATCAGCCCCTGAGGCAATCCACCACACCACACACTGGAGTAGGGTATTACACCACAATGGTGGCCTGAACCAGTATAAATCTCGTGTCCCTTGTGTGCTCATCCTTCTAGCTTAGATCTTTGCGAGACTTGAGACGTGAGCTGGTAGGGTAGAGATTTCCGTGCGCACCCCAGTTGTCGAACCTCAAGGGTCTGCCGGAACCCGAAATCCGACAGTTTGCATGAGAAAAGAGCTCAAAAGTGAAAGAGCCAAACAAGCTTTTAAGTAAAAGAGAAAGATAAGCAAAGAGCTTATAAGCAAGAACCATAGCATCATACTACATTAAGATTGTCATATCCGATCATCTTGGATCATATCACCGAAATACCATACATATAGCATACTCGGCATAGAGGTCATTGCATTTTTGCCTAGTAGGTTGTGCACAAGTTCCGTATCCGCCTATTGTGCAATCGTGTTGGCGTCTCTCTAGCGTTGTGCAACAAGAGCATTTTCGTGGACTCCACATTTTGGCTCATTCCTTGGTTGCACGACCCCATTTATCTATTTGTGTGTGTGTTTCCGTGTACCATACCTTGCTATTGGTCTACTTGTTGCATTTGCAAATTTGTGAATCTTTTCCAACATTATTGAAGCTCACTAACAATTGCATCAAATTTTGTGCCACCATCCTAACCAAGCTCCAGCATAAGCTTTTACTTGTGTAGGTGTTAGAACCGACAAGAATTGGTACCAATTGTGCTATTTACTTGTCCACATTTGAGTGATCATTGATCCATCTTCAACATCGGTCAAGGTACATTTGGTATAAGTTCTTCTCCCTCTCCCACTCACATATTTCTTTGAAATGATGGATAGGCCAAGTTCTTGTACCAACCCACTCTTCATCGAGCAAGATGACGACATGTCATCCTATGTCACCAAGAGCCACATCTTTGGTGCTCAATGAGCGTTGCATCAAGAGCAACAAGCAATGAGCGACCGCATCGACAATCTTGCCACCGACTTTACTCTCTGAGCAATGAACAAGAGACTACTTCGACAACAAGCTCGACGCTCACAAGCAAGAGAACGATGCAAGAATGGACGAGATCCGTGCCTTGTTGGTGAACCGCCATCCTTCCACTTCTTCATACTCAAGACGGAGCCGCTCAAGTCGACACACCGACGACACCTTCTCCGGCTCAAGTACACCGACATCAAACACTCTTCGATGAGCTGCGCGTCAAGACCATCATGCATCTCGCAATCCTCTACATGGCAATCATTCGCAAGAGAAAGTCGACGAGCAAGCACATCGTCATCAACCAAACCAAGTTCCTCTTGCACAAGCTCAAGAACGACAACGTCAACATCACCAAGAGGAAGAACGAGCGCGACAACATCAAGATGAACAAGACGCTGAGGCTCAACATCTTCAACAACAACAACGTGAAGCACAAGCTCTTGAGGTGCAACGTGCTTCAAGAATCAAGTCGAGCCATTGCCATATGCAACCGCGATGCACGCAATCAAGAGGAAGCACTTCGCGAAGAAATCCAAGAATGGAACTACCAACCAAGAGTGCAACATCAAGTTCCTTAACCTCCCCCACAAGCTCGACAAGCTCCTCCACAACCTCAAGTTCAACAAGAGCAAGACGACTATGGACATCCTCCGCACCAAGAGCAACATGAGGTTGATAATCCTCCATGTCAAGGGTGTCATCATCACCCTCGACCCCAACACAATGAAGAGCAACGCTACGGTAAGCTAAAGTTCACCATGCCAAAGTTCAATGGAAGCAATGATCCCGAAGAATACCTATCATGGGCATTGAAGGTCGACAAAATCTTTCGTTTGCACAACTATGAGGAAGAGAAGAAGATCGCTATGGCATCACTTGAGTTCCAAGACTATGTGCTCATATGGTGGGAACAAGTCCTTGAGCGCCGAGAAGCAAGAGGTGAACCACCAATCACCACTTGGGCTCAAATGAAAGATGTCATGCACGCACGCTTTGTGCCCACCTACTACAACCGCGATCTCTTGAAGAAGCTCCAACTACTCAAGCAAGGAACAAAAGTGTTGAAGAATACTACAAGGAAATGGAGATAGCCATGATAAGAGCCAATGTCACGGAAGATGATTAGCAAACTATGGCACGTTTCTTGAATGGTCTCAATCATCCCATCAAGAAGATTGCCGACTTCCAACTCTACTCCAACCTCATTGAGCTCGTGCATCAATCTACCAAAGCGGAACTTCAAGTGCAAGATGACTTCAAGTACGCCAAGTACTCGTCGAAGAGCTACGGCTTCTCCAACAACCATGCTTCAACGACTCCTCCAACTTCTACCTCAACCAAGCCATCTACAAGAAACGACGACAAGTCGAGTTACAAGAAAACTTCGAGAACCTCAAGTCGTCCTCCTCCTACTACAAGCAACTTCAAGCCGCACCCTTCATCATCTACTCCAACCGATGAGACCGTCAAGACAAGCTCCTTCAAGTGTTTCACTTGCGGCGGCCGAGGCCACAAGTCCTTTCAGTGTACAAACAAGCGCACCATGATCCTCAAGGACAACGGAACCTATGACTCCATGAGTGAAGAGGAAATGGAAGCCCTTGAGAAAGTGGCCATGCACCGGCGCGTGAACGAAGATGAAGATGGTCAAGTCTTTTGTGACGAGGATTCGAGCCCCGCTCTCATTGTCTCCAAGGTCTTGACTCTTCAACATCAACAAGACGAAGACCAAAGATGCCACATCTTCCACACAAAGGCCGGCATCAATGGACGGTCTATCAAGGTCATCATCGATGGAGGTAGTTGTCACAACTTGGCAAGTGAAGAACTATGCTCCAAGCTCCAATTGGTCAAGATGAAGCACCCGCAACCATACAAGGTCCAATGGCTAAGCGATTCTGGCACTATAAAAGTTGAGCATACGGTCAAAGTTTCCTTCAAAATTGGAGCATATGAAGACACTTTGGAGTGTGATGTCGTCCCAATATCCGTTTGCCACTTCCTTCTTGGTCGACCATGGCAATTTGACCGCAGCGTCATCCACAACGGGTGTACTAATCAATATAGCTTCAAGACGAAAGGGAAGGAATATGTGCTACGACCTATGTCTCCTAGTGAAGTGATCGTTGTCAAGCAAGCCACCCATCGTGTAGAAAAGAGTGAGAGAGTGATCCACCCAAAAGAGAGTGAGCGCCAAAAGCCAAAACCGAGTGTCACCACGATGAGCGACAAGAAAAAATGCGTCCTATTTGCCACCAAAAGTGAGATGAGAGAAGTGTGTGAGAACCCATCGAGTGTTATGCACTTTGTCCTTGTGTGCAAGGATGAGGCACTAAAAACTAACACCTCTCACCATCTACCTTTAGGGTTGTCTTCTCTTTTGCAAGAATTCCAAGATGTTTTCCCATATGAGCTACCTCCGGGTCTACCTCCACCACGAGGCATTGAGCATCGAATCGACCTCATCCCCGGAGCACCTCTACCTAACAAAGCTCCCTACCGCGTCAACCCCGAAGAAACTAAGGAGATCCAACGGCAAGTATAACAACTCATTGACAACGGACATGTACGTGAAAGCTTAAGCCCTTGTGCCATTCCGGTTATACTTGTGCCCAAGCAAGACGGTAGTTTTCGTATGTGCTCAGATTGTAGACCCATCAATGCTATCACCGTTCGTTATAGGCATCCCATTCCTCGCCTATATGATATGCTAGATGAACTTAGCTGTGCCACGATTTTCTCAAAAATTGATCTTAAAAGTGGCTATTATCAAATCCGCATACAAGAAGGTGATGAATGGAAAACCTCTTTCAAAACAAAAGTTGGCTTGTACGAGTGGTTGGTTATGCCTATGGGTTTATCGGAAGCTCCCGGTACTTTCATGCATCTTATGCATTTTGTGCTTCGTGCTTACATTGGAGTGTTTGTTGTGGTCTACTTCGATGACATACTTGTTTTTAGCAAATCCATGAAAGGTCATCTAAATCATGTTAGGGCAGTTTTGCAAACTCTTCGCAAGGAACATCTCTACGCCAACATGAAAAAGTGCACGTTTGGTGTTGACAAACTTGTTTTCTTGGGTTTCATTGTTTCCTCAAAGGGTGTCCATGTTGATGAATCTAAAATTGAAGCAATTAAAACTTGGCCCCAACCCACTAATTTGCAACAAGTGCGTAGCTTTCTTGGCCTTGCGGGTTTCTATCGTCACTTTGTGAAAGATTTTAGCACTATCGCCGCACCTTTGCACGCCTTGAGTAAGAAAAATTCTCCTTTTTTTTGGGGACCTTTGCAATATACCGCTTTTGACGAGCTTAAATCTTTACTTACTCATGCTCCGATTCTTGCTTTACCCAACTTTGACAAAACTTTTGAGGTTCATTGCGATGCAAGCGATTGGTGGAGTTTTGATGCAAGAAAAACGAGCCATTGCATATTTTAGTGAAAAACTCTCCAGTGCTCAACTTAACTATCCCATCTATGGCAAAGAATTGTATGCTTTAGTATGTGTGTTACATGTTTGGGAACATTATCTTAGACCGCATGAGTTTGTCATACATACCTATCATGAAACACTTAAGTACCTTGAAGGTCAAATCAAGTTGAATAAATGGCATGCTAAATGGAGTGAATTTATTGAATCTTTCCCCTATGTTATCAAGTACATTAGGGGTAAGGAAAATGTAGCGGCGGATGCCCTTTCCTGCATATGCACGTTTGTAACTCAACTTGAATTGAATGTTATTGGCTTTGAGCACATAAAAGACTTGTATGCGAATGATCCTACCTTTGCTATTCCTTATGCTAAGTGTTTGACGCATACATCTTGGGAACGATATTACATCAAGGATAATTATCTTATAAGAGCTAACAAACTTTGCATTCCCGAGTCTTCTCTTCGCTTGCTCCTTTTGCAAGAGGCTCATGGAGGCGGACTCATGGGACACTTTGGACGCGACAAGACATTCGCCACGCTCTCCAAGAACTAATTTTGGCCCAAGATGTTCCACGACATCTCACGCTTCACTAACCGATGCTCTACATGTCGCAAAGCTAAGTCTAAAGCTCAATTTCATGGTCTTTACATGCCTCTTCCTATTCCTTATCAACCTTGGGAAGACATTAGCATGGATTTTGTACTTGGCTTGCCTAGGACTCAAAATGGAAAGGATTCCGTGTTTGTTGTTGTGGACCAATTCTCTAAAATGGCTCATTTTATCCCATGCAATAAGATAGACAATGCTTCACATATTGCCAATATATTTTGTAGGGAAATCTTGCGCCTACATGGAGTGCCCAAGACGATCGTCTCGGACCGTGACGTCAAGTTCTTGAGTTACTTTTGGAAAACTCTATACGCCAAGCTCGGAATCAAGCTCTTGTTCTCTTCGGCATACCATCCCCAAACAGACGGCCAAACGGAGGTGACTGTAACGCCCCGGACACACCCGCCGGTGGTCCAATATATTTTGTAGGGAAATCTTGCGCCTACATGGAGTGCCCAAGACGATCGTCTCGGACCGTGACGTCAAGTTCTTGAGTTACTTTTGGAAAACTCTATATGCCAAGCTCGGAATCAAGCTCTTGTTCTCTTCGGCATACCATCCCCAAACAGACGGCCAAACGGAGGTGACTGTAACGCCCCGGACACACCCGCCGGTGGTCGTTACTCCTGGCGGGATCTAGACTGGCCCCACATATCAATACTAGTCTTTTCTGTGCACTTTGTCCTCACTCATGCGCACCCGGGAGCAACTTCCCGGTCAGTCACCCATCCTGACACTAATCCAAGATGAGCACGCTTAACTTTGGAGTTCTGTCTGAATGGGCTCTCGGAAAAGAAGGAATTCCTTATTGATATGAGTAGTCTATCATCCCTAATAAGCTAGGGTATCACAGTGACGAACTGTACGCTCTCCTCTCTACTTTGCATGTTGATCAAGAGGAACATCAAGGAGTGGGAGGAGTGTCTACCCATCACCAAGTACGCCTAACCACACAAGACACTCGACTACCGACAAGTCCCCTTTCGAGGTCGTCTACGGCTTCAATCCGTTGTCCCCATTGGACATTCTACCTCTTCCACTAAAAGAGCGCACCAACATGGACGTGGGTGCACGAGAAAGCTACCTCAAGAAGATGCATGAAGATATAAGAAACACCATCGAGTGCCAAGTACAACGACTCACGACCAAGCTCAACGTCAACAAGCAACCCATGATATTCAACATTGGAGATCTCGTGTGGCTACACCTTCGCAAGGACCGCTTCCCCAACGAATGCAAGTCCAAACTTCTACTTCGAGCCGATGGACCCTTCGAGGTGCTAGCACGCTATAACAACAACACTTACAAGATTGACCTTCCAAGAGACAAGTACAACATGCGCGACATCTTCAACGTCAAAGACCTCTCGCCATACCATGGTGATGAAGCTTTCGATCCGAGGTCGGATCTTTCCCATGGGGGGGGGGGGATGTTGTGGAGCATCCCACGATCATCCCCATGGACGTGCCTATGTCTCCCACGACACCACTTGGACCTATGACAAGAGCTCGAGCAAAGGCTATCGAAGATAAGGTGAACTCGCTCCTCTTTGAACTCCCACTCCCTACTTATGAGACATGGCTACTACCTCATGCGGAGACCCTATGTGTGATCAGGTGTTTGGAGGAGAGTCACGAATCAACTACACCCAATGGACAAGACGGCGAGGACACCAAGTTCAACGGACAAGAAGAAGACCCACTCGAAACTCCCAGTCTTCGGACGACCGACACCGACCGGATGTCCGACGCCTGGAGGCTCCAAACGACCAGCCAAGTCCCAGCCTTCGCACGCTATAGCGACTGGACGACCAACGCCGACCAGACGTCCGACACCTCCCAGCGCCTGCACGACCGAGCCTCTCCGGACGACCGGCACCACCACACCCGAGCCAAAACATCGGAAGGAAGGAGACTTCCGGACGACCGGACGACCGACAATTCCTGACCAGCGCCGAAACATCAGATGCCTGACCAGCACCGGACGTCGAAACCCTCGTGAGCCTTCGGACAACCGGTAACCATCGGACGTCCAACGCCTGTGCGTCCGCCCGTGTGTTGGGCCGAAGCCACTTACCCTTTCGTCCACTTAGACTATAAATAGACCTCGCCCACCTCCTAGCTAGGGTTAGCATTTTGATAGCTCATATTTTGAGATAGAGCCTTGCTCATCCATCCGGATCTACTCCACCGCGAGGGACCGACACCTCTTCAGAGAAGATCCTCATTGGATTCAAGACCTCCTTTCGGAGAAGACCCTCTTCAAGACCTCCTCACGAAGAAGAACCGGTTACCCTATGTATCATCCTTTGTTGGATTCGGATCTTGTCGGTGTACTAAAGTAGGGGTACCTTAGTATCCCGAACTTGTGCACGGGCAGTCGCAGCGCCCCGCGGCAAGGCTTGCCGGGTGACCGCCAAGGTCCTCCGTGGCTCCCTTTGGAACCATTCAAGAACAAAGTGTTCAAGACGAGAAGACAAGGCCCCGGCAAGAGGAGCTTGCCGGGAAGGCCAACCAAGGCATCTCAAGGAATTTGCCGTGACGCGCCACGCGTCCCGGCAAGACCCGGTGAGCGACAAGCTTCCCGGACGCGACAAGACAACGACCGCGGCAAGACGCTTGCCGCGGCAAAGCTACCACTCTGCACCCATGCTCCAGCACATCCACCAACATGTTGCCCTGGGACTGTCCCAGGCGTGCGTGGCAAGAGGCTGTGCAGCCAGCGGTGCAAGGTGGCAAGCGGAGATGACAAGATAGCCATCATGGCGAGCGGTGGCGCCCCTAACGGTCACTTTTCTGCACTGTTTGGGCAACTCAGACGGGCATTTAATGCCTTTGTCCCCTGCCGTCAGGGTTAGGTATGATACACTGTAGAGGTAGCTGTACCAACCGCAATTCCTTTCCAGTTTTACCCTTGCCTACGTTGCCACCTGTCGGTGACCCCTTGGACATATAAAAGGAGGCCCATGCGCAACATAGAAGGGTTCGAAGCATTCGAAACCAGAAAACACTCACGCTCCCGAGCAAGAACTGAATACAAATCATACAAGCAGCAGTAGGAGTATTATCTCTCCGGAGAGCTCCGAAGCTGGGTAAAACCGCTCGTGTGCTTCGCCTCGATCCGCTCGTCGTGCGATCTCCGCCCCCCCGCCGAACCGAAAGGGGCTCCGGTCCCATAGGTGTTCGTTCCCACGACATCTTTGGCGCGCCAGGTAGGGGGCGTCGAGGTTGTGTGAACCCGATCCGGCGTTCACGCGAGCTAGATCTTCATCATCTTCATCGACATGCCACCGAAGAAGAAGGCTTCGGAGGTGGCTGCTCCGTCCACGTCGATCCCACCACCACCGGAGCAAACGGCTGGTGGGGTAGACGCCGGCGGAGGAACGGGCGTCGACGAGGGAGCTCATGCTGCTGCCAGGTCCAAGGACAAGGCGGCGTAGACCTCGGCGTCCGTGCATGCACCGCGCCCATCCCAGGAGGCGCGGGACCGACAGCGTCATGGTACTCGCGGTACCATACGTTCGTTGGATCAAGATCGAGCTGGTGGATCTCGGGGCGCTCAAGACCAGCATGCACGCCAACATGCTGGCACGAGCAAGACACGGTCGCCTGGACGGGATACTGCTGCTTCCAACCCAGTTGGAAGTCCGAGCATATCCCGCTCCTCGCACTGTTCGCCGCCGCCACCGAAGACTCCAGAAGAAGCGTTGGCCCGAGCCCAACTGCTCCTGGATTACCCTCCAACGGTGGACAAGATCGACGATTGGAGGGCCACCATTCAGAGTCTCATCGGCTTCGCCAACGGCGACACTCCACGGCAACCGAGTACATCGAAGCCACGGCAGGATTGCCAGGCACGAGTCGATGGCGACAAGACCGGTGGGGGTGCAACCACCGTGCACTCCCCACCCCGAAGGCCAAGATCGCCGACTCGCCAGGTCAACCTCGACACTGATTCCACCGCGTCATCAGATCCACGAGCTCGTCGCGATCAGCGCCAAGTTCTTCAAGAAAGACAGCAAGAGGACGCTCGTACTCGCATCGAGCGCCGAAGAGAAGCGCGGCGTCAATCGGACCAGCGCGCTGGGCCCGCTGTCGACATGCACGCGCCAGGGGAACCAGGCGACTTGCCGTACGCGGTAGGTTGCCCTGCGTTCACTCATGAGCTGCGGCAAGTCCAGTGGCCCATCACAAAGAATTTCAAGCCAGACGTACCAGAGAAGTACAACGGCAGGTTGCATCCGTCAGAGTTCCTCAGCATCTACACCATCGCGGTGCAAGCTGCCGGGGGACGAGACGACAAGATCCTTGCCAACTACTTCCTGCTGGTGCTCAAGCCCAATGTCAGGTCCTGGCTCATGCACTTGCCGGACAACTCCATATCCTCCTGGGCAGATCTGTGCCATCAGTTTGTCGGCGCCTTTACAGGCGGCCACAAGCCTCATGGCCAAAAGAGCGATCTTCATGTGCTCACCCAGAAGGAAGGAGAGCCCCTGCGCAAGTATATTCAGAGATTCAGCCAAGTGCAGCGCGACATTCCAGATGTCCACCCTGCCGCGGTCATCTGCGCGTTCCATCAGAACGTGCGTAACTGCAGGATGCGGGAGGAGATGGCGATGTGCAAGATCAGAGACGTCAATGAGCTATATGCCCTGGCCGACAAGTGTGCACGTGCTGAGGAAGGGAGGAGACTCCCCGGAGAGAATGCAGAAGCAGGAGGATCTGACAGCGAGGATGCTGCCCCGGCAAAGAGAAACCGGCGGCAGAACAACAGGAAGAGGAAAGGCAAAGACGTGCTAGTTGTTGAGCAGCCCTGCAACGGAGGTGGCGCCGAGAAAGCCAAAGCTGGTACCCCCGGCGAGGCTGTGGCGGCTGCCGACAAGCAGGGCAGCACTGACAAGCAGTACTGCAAGATCCACCGCACCAAGGGCCATGATCTCCAGAGCTGCAAGAAGGTCGAGCAGCTTGTCGAGCAACAGAAAGCTGAGTACGAGCGGCGCGACAAGGAGAAGACCCAAGAAGGTACTGGAGGATCCGGCAAGAAACGTCCTAGCCGGGGAGGACGCCGCGGCAAGGCCAAGCAGCGGCAAGGAGACAGGCCTCCCCGCGGCCGCGACAAGGATGAAGATGACGATGAGGATGAAGAGATGGATGATGACGAGGCTGATGAGCAGGAGTTTCAGAAAGCCAGAGAGGTCCTGTGCATTGACGGTGGTGCTTCTCTGCATACTCCACACCGCCAACTCAAGCAGTGGGTGCGGGAAGTAAATGCGGCAGAACCACCTGTCGAGTCACGCAAGCCTCTGAAATGGTCCAGCACGCCTATCATCTTTGATATTGAGGACCACCCTGATCGCATAACTGCGGTCGGGTGCTTGCCGATGTTGGTTTCACCAACTATCCGCAACCTCAAGGTCACAAAGATGCTAGTTGATGGCGGGGCCGGCTTGAACCTGATCTCCTCCGCGGTACTCCAGAAACTCCAGATCCCTGACAGCGAGCTCGAAGAGACCGGTACGTTCCAAGGAATCAATCCAGGAAGGAGCAAGCTGAAGGGAAAGATCATGTTGCCGGTGACATTTGGCAGCGAGTTGAACTTCAGGACTGAGAGGGTCACATTTGACGTTGCTGATTTTCCATTGCCTTACAATGGGATACTCGGCCGTCCAACGCTCGCCAAATTCATGGCAGCCTCTCACTATGCATACAACGTGCTCAAGATGCCAGGTCCGATAAGTGTCATCTCTGTCCCTGGCGACAAGAAGGATGCTCTTATCTGCACCGACAAGATTTACCGAGAAGCGGCAGCCGCGGCAGATCGCAAGACACCTGCCGCTGAAGCTCCCGGGGGGAAGAAGAAGACCAAGTCCGGCAAGAGCTCTGATGCCCACTCCGGCAAGCGCACCTCTTCGGAGTGCTGCGCTACCGTCGAGGACGCACCATCGAGCTCCACCGGCAAGTGTAAGAAGACAAAGGCAGCTCCACCAGAGACCAAGAAAGTGTCCACCAAGGAGGACGGCACTGGTGGTACCTTCACCATCAGTGCCACTCTCGACCCTAAATAGGAAAGCGCACTCATTGCTTTCCTACGGGCGAATGTCGACGTGTTTGCATGGCAACCATCTGACATCCCCGGTGTTCCCAGGAAAGTAATCGAGCACCATCTTGCCGTCTGTCCTCATGCGCGGCCCGTCAAGCAGAAAGTTAGGAAACAAGCAGTGGAGCGCCAAGAATACATTGCAGAAGAAATCAAGAAGTTGGAAGCAGCAGGCCTTGTCAGAGGAGTGCTCCATCCTACGTGGCTGGCCAATCCTGTAGTCGTGCGCAAGGCAAACAGGAAATGGAGGCTTTGTATCGACTTTACTGATGTTAATAAAGCTTGTCCCAAAGACCCATTTCCCTTGCCGCGCATTGACCAGATTGTTGACTCCACGGCTGGATGTGACCTGCTTTCATTTCTTGACGCGTACTCAGGATATCATCAGATCTTCATGGCAGAAGAGGATGAGGAGAAGACCGCATTCATCACTCCATGTGGCACGTACTGTTTCGTACAGATGCCTTTTGGTTTAAAGAATGCCGGTTCAACATTTGCAAGAGTAGTCCATGACGCTTTTGAGCCACAGTTGCACAGAAATGTGGAAGCCTACATGGATGACATAGTGGTCAAGAGCAAGGACAAAGCAACTCTGATTCAAGATTTAGATGAAACCTTTGCAAATCTGCGCAAGATCAACCTCAAGCTTAACCCCGAGAAGTGTGTGTTTGGAGTCCCATCCGGCAAGCTTTTCGGGTTCTTCGTGTCTCAGCAGGGAATTGAAGCCAATCCCGACAAGATCAAGGCCATTGAGCAGATTGAAGCACCAAAGCGCATCAAGGATGTACGAAGACTTGCCGGTTGCGTGGCTTCTCTCAGCAGGTTTATATCTAAGTCTGCGAGCGCGCCCTGCCATTTTTCAAAATTTTGAAAAAGTTAGGTCCAATGAAATGGACTCCGGAAGCGAGGCTGCGCTACAGGACTTGAAGAGGTACCTGTCCTCCACTCCGACACTTGTCGCACCTAAACCACAAGAAAAGTTGCTGCTGTACTTAGCGGCAACCAATCAAGTGGTTAGTGCTGCGTTAGTAGCGGAGAGGGAGGCGGATGATGAGCCAGCGACCGCGACAGATGCATCTAGCGACAAGCAGGGGGCTTCCCCGACAAGCTCTGGTCCCGACAAGGATGGATCTGCGCAGGCACAGGAGGAGAAACAGAAGAAAATGGTGCAGCGCCCAGTTTACTTTGTCAGTTCCCTTCTGCAGGGGGCTAGGTCAAGGTACTCTGGTGTGCAGAAATTGCTTTTCGGCCTTCTCATGGCCTCAAGAAAGCTGCGCCATTACTTCCAAGCACATGAGATCACAGTTGTCACTCGCTTTCCGCTGAAGAGGATACTGCAGAATCCAGAAGCAACAGGCAGGATTGTCGAGTGGGCACTGGAACTGTCAAGCTTTGGCCTCAAGTTTGAGAGCACTTCAACTATCCAGAGCCGAGCATTGCAGAGTTCATAGCAGAGTGGACGCCAACACCAGATGAAGAAATTCCAGAAACGAGCATCCCCGCCAAGGAAGCAAGCAAAGAGTGGCTCATGTACTTTGATGGTGCCTTCTCGCTGCAAGGCGCCGGTGCGGGCGTGCTACTTGTCGCACCCACCGGAGAGCACCTCAAATACGTAGTCCAGATGCACTTTCCCAAGGAGCAAGCAACGAATAATACTGCAGAGTATGAAGGTTTGCTTGCCGGTCTCAGGATCGCAGCAGACCTTGGGATCAAGAAGCTTATTGTCAGGGGTGACTCGCAGCTTGTCGTCCACCAAGTGAACAAGAATTATCAGAGTCCATTGATGGAAGCTTACGTTGATGAGGTGAGAAAGTTAGAAGAGCACTTTGACGGCCTGCAGATGGAACATGTTCCGAGAGCTCAGAATGACATTGCCGATGGCCTGTCGAAGTGCGCCGCACTTAAGTTACCTATGGAACCAGGGATCTTTGTGCTCAAGCTGACCCAACCGTCTATAACTCCATCAACTGGACAGAGCAAGAAGAGGAAGTTGATTTCTGGTGACTATTTTCCGGCAGAGCTCCCCGAAGCCGCCGCCAAGAAGGTCCCCAAGATCAACACCAAGAGTGCTGAGGAGCAGTCTGCTCCGGCAAGCCTTAGGGCTTGTTCCGATGAAGCAGACGCTCCCGGCAAGTTTTGCTCCGGCAAGCTTGACAGGGAACGTCAAGCTCCGGCAGAGCTATAGTTTCTTGCCGTAGAAGCGGATGTTCCCGCGGCAGCATATGTGCCTTTAGTCCTTGTTGTCGAGCCGCAAGCTCCAGCATGGGCGCAGCAGATTGTCCGTTTCCTTCAGACAGGAGAACTTCCTGAAGAGCAAGAAGAAGCGGAAAGAGTAGCCCGGCAGTCAAGTATGTACTAGTTTGTCGACGACACACTGTACAGAAGAAGATTCAACGGTGTGAAATTGAAGTGTATTCCCCGGGAAGACGGACAGAAGCTGTTGGCGGAGATACATGGAGGCATATGTGGTCACCACATTGGCGCAAGGGCACTTGCTGGCAAAGCATTCTGGCAAGGTTTCTTTTGGCCGACAGCCCTCCAGGATGCAACTGCACAAGTAACCAAGTGTGAAGCATGCCAGTTCCATTCCAAGCAGATACACCAGCCAGCTCAAGCTCTCCAGACGATCCCTTTATCCTGGCCATTTTCGGTCTGGGGGCTCGATATCCTCGACCCCTTCCCCCGAGCTGTCGGGGGCTTTGAGTACTTGTACGTTGCAATCGACAAGTTCACAAAGTGGCCGGAGGTGGAGGCAGTGAGGAAGGTGACAGCACAGTCAGCAGTCAAGTTCTTCAGGTTGATTGTTTGCCATTTCGAGGTACCTAACAGGATCATCACCGACAACGGCACACAATTCACAAGTCGCACCTTCATGCAGTACGTCCAAGATCTTGGCGCCAAGGTCTGCTTCGCTTCTGTTGCTCACCCGAGAAGCAACCGTCAAGTGGAGAGGGCAAATGCTGAAGTGCTGCGCGGCCTCAAGACCAGGACTTTCGACAGGCTGCACAAGTGCGGAAAGAACTGGATTGAGGAGCTGCCGGTGGTTCTTTGGTCGATCAGGACGACGCCAAATCGAGCCACTGGCCAGACACCTTTCGCTCTAGTCTATGGAGCAGAGGAAGTTCTCCCCACGGAACTCGTATACGGGTCACCTCGAGTGCTCGCTCATGATGAGCTTGAGCAAGAGCAGCTGCGACAAGATGACGCGCTGCTCCTTGAGGAAGACCGTCTTCAGGCTGCTGTACGAGCTGCTCGATACCAGCAAGCTTTGCGTCGCTACCATAGACGCAAAGTTAATGCCAGAAGTCTCGAGGAAGGTGACCTTGTTCTTCGGCGCGTTCAGTCCGCCAAGAATTCCAACAATTTGACGCCAAAGTGGGAAGGCCCTTACCGGGTGAAACGAGTCACTAGGCCTGGTGCTGTCCGCCTTGAGACCGAAGATGGCAGTCCGGTGAGCAACTCCTGGAACATTGAGCATCTTCGTAAGTTTTACCCGTAAGGCGCGGTTGCCGGAACTTGTTCCGGCAACCACCTTTTGTATGAGTCTTGCCGCTGTTGCATGTAATCCTTTGTACAAAGCCGGGCGCAGACCCCGTGCATAAATAAAGCTCGTATGCTGCGCACATCCTATCAATTTCATGCTTTCTATTTTATTGCATGTGTTATCTGACACTTTGTGCAACACTTACCCCGGTAAGCAGTAACGAGCTATAAGGCTCCATACCTTTATTTTCTCTTCTTTCTTTTCCTCAAAGAAAAGGAAGGTTCCCTCACCCACAAGTTTACCGGGGGGGGGGAGGAGAAGATAATGGTGCGGACCAGGCGTCGTTCAAGAAAGTTTCGCCTTGCCGGGGCGTAAACAACAGAAAAGCTAAGTTGCCAAAGTTTGAGCAATCAGTTTTAAAATTTTTAAGTTATCTTCCTTGAACGACCGTGCTTTGTATGGAAAACCTGTGCGCGGAGGAACCAACTCGTAGCTAGTTACGCCCTTACTTTGTTTCGAGTCCGCTCAACAACTTAAGTGAGCTGCGACTAGTTGCGACAAGGTTTCTTGTCGGTGACGGCACTGCCAGCAGGCTGTTGACGTCCCGCACTCAGCGCTCGCGGCAATGGTGCCTGCGCCGGCAAGTTCCCTAAAAGCATAGGGTAAAAACATATAAAGGAAGGAATCAAGTAAAGGAAATAACATAGCAATTGATACCCAAAATAAAGTTATATTACAAGATAACTTGTCGCAGCTCTAACAGACTGTTCTCGTAACATGACTAGCAGCGGCAAAAGAAGAAAACGGGCGGCCTAATCCACGCGGTCGCCATCAACCCTCTTGACCTCGTTCACCTTGTCCATGATGGGTGCGACAAGGGCCTTGAGCGCTTCCAGATCAGCATCCGCCGGCAACTTCTTGAGGACGTTGGTGAGGTTGAGGCCTAGGTTGCGGAAGGCCACCTTCACCAACACCTTTTGCAGAACTCTCGCGCAGATCGTGCGCGACTCGTCGGCCAGCTGCTTTGGGATCCTTTCCCGGAGTCGCTGGAGGGCCGTCGCCATGCCTTTGAAGAACAAGGTGAGCTTAGCGCTGGTTGGAGGTTCTCGTCGGAGGAGTACCCAAAATCCTCCATCCCCAGCTGCGCCAGCTCCTCGTCGATGACTGCGGCGATGTTCATGAGACCCTTCGTCCAGAGTTCCACAGTCTCCCTAAGGGTGTTCTGGGTGACAGCAGCACTCGCCAGCAGCTCGTCGTTGGCCTTGATCTCCTCCTTCAAGACCACCTCCCGCTCCTTGGCGCCGTCCAGCGTCCTGGTCAAAGTGGCCAGCTTCAACTCAAGATCTGCTTTGGAGTCCTTGGCGGCACTCAGCTCCTTGCCCTTCTCGGCGAGACGACCCTGCAGCTCACCGTGGGCGTGGGCGTCCTTCTCGCGCTCACGCCGGAGCGAGGCAAGCTCTTCATCCCTCGCCTTGAGATTGGCCTCTAGCTGCGCCACCTTCGTCTCCAGCTCCTTCTTGGCGGCCTCAGCAGCTGCGGCAGCATCTTTTGCCTCCTTGAGAGCCCCGCCAAATGTCTGCTCTCGCGCGGCAAGCTCCTCCTCGTGGCTGTCCAGATTAACCTTCCGCTGCACCAGCTCGCCTTCCCGTGCAAATAATTCCTCGGCGGCAAGCCGCTGTTGCTCTTCAGCTTCAACCTTCTCGAGGAGGAAAGCTTTCCGCGCCTCGATGAGCTGCGCCCGCTCCTCTGCAATGGACCGGAGGGCTTCTTGATTGCAACTCCGGAGCTCCTCCGCATACTTCTCAATATCCACTCCCGCCTGCGCGACAAGCGCTTCCCGGGATTCTACCTTGGCTTGTCGGGCGCGGTAGAGCGACACCAGCTTCCCCAGCAGTTGCTCTTCCTTAGACTCGCCGCTGCTACTGCTTGGCGCGTTAACCAGCGTCAGCCCAGCGGAGGCGAGCACCTCTCCATCGAAAGTTTCTCCTTCCACCGGCACCCTGGAGCTTGACGCCCAGGGGAGCTTGATGAATACGCCATCGCCGGCCTTCAAATAGGCGCCGGGCTGGGGCTCCTTGGAGCCTGGCGTTGCGGTAGCGGCGGAGGGATCGGCGATCGGCGTAGCGCCTGACGCTCCTGCGGCCTCAGGGCCGTCAGTGCGATCGCCAGATCCCTCGCCGGCTCCTCCGGCGGCATCTTTGGTGGCCTCTTCGCCGGCGGGCTCATCAGCACCAGCTGCTTCTTCAGTGGCGGCGGCGTCGTCAGTGTTGCCGCGCGTGTTCTCCTCGCCGGTGGCCTCGGTCTCCATCGGCTCCGTAGAAGATGGATCTGACGGCCGTGAAAAGAGAGAAAAAGTCAAGCAAATACCCAAAAAGAAGATCAGAAGAAGAAGAACACAAGGGAAGTTTTCAAGCAAGAAGGGTTACCTGCACTGGGACCTGCAGTCATGGGTTCCACCACCGGGGGGTCGCTGGTGCTGTCCCTTGCCGGAGAACCGTCCCTTGCCGGAGAACGCTCCCTTGCCGGAGACCTCTCCCTTGCCGGAGAGCACTCCCTTGTCGGGGAATCCTCCCTTGGCGGCGTAGTCGAAGCAGATAGCATCTCAGGGGCGGCTTTCGGTTGCTCCTGGTGAGGCTGTTCTGCTCCTACACAAACCAAAGACAGATGTCAGGAAATAAAGAGCACCCATGCGCGCCTAACAGCAAAAAGTAAACCATATACTTACGCTAGGGGCTGCTTTGGGGAAGAATTGCCGGGTTCGGCAAGATGGTCTCGGGCGCGCCCCTGCTGTCGCGGTGGGTTCATCCTCGATGATGATCACCGGGGCCTTGGCTCTCTTCGCCGCTCTCTGGGCCAGGGTCCTGAAAAGGAATAAGTTCAGAGTAAAGCAAATCAGATACAAGACAAAAACAACAAGAACTGAAGAACTACAAGTACAGCAAAGAATCTTACTCTTCTTCTTCCTCGTCGGAGCTGAGCGCGGAGAGGTCGAAGTCCGGCCCTCTTTCGGTGCGACGAGGCGGAGGAGTAGGCTCCCTCGACCACTTGGCGGGGGCAGTGGCAGTGGTCCGGGAAGACCCCGCTCCAGTTGCCGCGGCAACGTGAGGCGCTCCCGCGGCAACGTCGCTTGTCGCGGTGGAGCGTGTCGCGCGGCGCGATGGCTGTTGACCCATTTGCCGCCCTGCTACGTCGCCGACCCTGCGGGACGCCTTCTTGGTGGAGCTGGGGGCTGCGCTGGGGGCTCTGCCTATGGCAAGCCGCTTGAAGATGGCGGGCCACTCACACCCTCGGCGGGCTCGCTCGACTCGGCTTCAGGCTCGGCAAGCTATCCCTTGCCGGCAAGCTCTCCGGCAAGCTCATGTCGATCGGCAAGGCTTGCCGCCTCTGCTACCTCTGCCTCCTCCACGGTGAACCCAAACTCACCCGCGGCAGCGGCTGCCGCCGCCTCTTCCGCCCTAGTGGCGATGAGCCGCATCTCCTCATCGGTGGTGTCGCGGGTGAGTCTCTTCTGTTCGTCGGCACGGACCGCCACCTCCACCAAGCCGTCGAAGAACTGCTGCACAACGTCGTCTGCAGGCTCTTGTCAGGTTGGGACAAGTCCATGCGAGTCACACAGCGGCATCATGGCGCGGATGCGATCGAGCAAGGAATTGTTGCACAGCGGAACACACCCGCCAGCAACCTGAACCATTCGGGATGCTGAGGGTCGTGCTTGAACAAACTCCTTGAGCATCACATCCAGTTCCAGCACAGTAAAATTGAAGTTGAGGCCCGGGCGCAGCCTCATGATATCCGCCGGACCCCCGAACTCCCAGGCGGGTCTCCTCCTCTCTTGCAGGGGGGCGATGCGGCGGTGGAGAAAATCTGCGCCTACGGCGCCTACAGTGAGCCCGGCAAGCCTAAGGCGCAAGATCCGGGTGATGGCGATCTTCAGCTTATCGTCGTCCGCGGCCAGGGCGCTCCAATCGTTGCCGCGCACTACTGGGGCTTGGCGCTGGGTGGTGAATGGCTGCGGGTTCTCCTCAACAATCCAGCACCATTCTGCTCTCCACTCTTCCCACTTGCTGCGGAGCTCTCCTTCCAGATACGACTCCTTCTTGCCAGCTCTCGAGATCCAGGCAATTCCGCCGGCTAAGGGCTCCCCTCTCTCGACCCAGGGCATAAAGAAGTGGCGGAAAAGGGCTACGTTTGGGTGGACTCCGACAAACTTTTCGCAGAGATGTGCGAAAACTGCCTTGGTCAGAACAGCATTGGGGGTGAAATCAAGGAGGTGGAACCCGTAGGTGTTCATGATATCACAGAAGCACTCAGAGAAAGGCGGACAGAGCCCGCAGTAGAAGAACAGTGCGAAGAAGGGATACCCATTCGGGGCCCGTTCCGAAGCGGCGGTGGAGAGTACCTTCGTGCGCGGATGCGCTCGCGTCTCCGTCGACCAGAAGAGGTAGTACCACTCCCTCAGCTCCTTCGCGGCGAGCTCGGGGGGAAAAGTTGCCCGCTCCTTTCGCAACGCCTCGAGCCGCAGCGCCTCGGCCGACTTCACGCCCTTCCCGGCTTTCGGAGCCATGGCGAAGGTAGTGGGGGAGATCGAAGGCGTTGGTGGCGCCGGCGGCGATGGGGGACAGAAACGCTACTCTCTTTCGACTTTGGAAGAAGGGGGAGCGGCGGAGATTTCTGAGATTGGGACAACAACTGGCGAAGATGGGGGAACTGCCCCTGTTTCCCCTGCTTATAAAGAGGGAGGGGGCGGACGTTCCGCTTTTCCTAATAAAGAACCACCCACGATCTCTCCCACGACGCCGCATTCAACGCGTGCCGTTAGGGGAGAGCGTGGTGGATACGGAGTAAGATACGACGTAACCTAGGCCACGCGTGCCCGTGCCCTGTTTTGGGCCTGGCCCAACAGCGCTCGACACCGTGTGTGGCCCAGGCCCGGGGGCTCCTGTCGGTGTACTAAAGTAGGGGTACCTTAGTATCCCGAACTTGTGCACGGGCAGTCGCAGCGCCCCGCGGCAAGGCTTGCCGGGTGACCGCCAAGGTCCTCCGTGGCTCCCTTTGGAGCCATTCAAGAACAAAGTGTTCAAGACGAGAAGACAAGGCCCCGGCAAGAGGAGCTTGCCGGGAAGGCCAACTAAGGCATCTCAAGGAACTTGCCGCGACGCGCCGCGCGTCCCGGCAAGACCCGGTGAGCGACAAGCTTCCCGGACGCGACAAGACAACGACCGCGGCAAGACGCTTGCCGCGGCAAAGCTACCACTCTGCACCCACGCTCCAGCACATCCACCAACGTGTCGCCCTGGGACCGTCCCAGGCGCGCGTGGCAAGAGGCTGTGCAGCCAGCGGTGCGAGGTGGCAAGCGGAGATGACAAGATAGCCATCGTGGCGAGCGGTGGCGCCCCTAACGGTCACTTTTCTGCACTGTTTGGGCGACGCAGACGGGCATTTAATGCTTTTGTCCCCTGCCGTCAGGGTTAGGTATGATACACTGTAGAGGTAGTTGTACCAACCGCAATTCCTTTCCAGTTTTACCCTTACCTACGTTGCCACCTGTCGGTGACCCCTTGAACATATAAAAGGAGGCCCATGCGCAACGTAGAAGGGGTTCGAAGCATTCGAAACCAGAAAACACTCACGCTCCCGAGCAAGAACTCAATCAATCAGACAAGCAACAGTAGGAGTATTATCTCTCCGGAGAGCTCCGAAGCTGGGTAAAACCGCTCGTGTGCTTCGCCTCGATCCGCTCTTCGTGCGATCTCCGCCCCCCCGCCGAACCGAAAGGGGCTCCGGTCCCATAGGTGTTCGTTCCCACGACAGATCTTGTATCACTTTGTGTCTTGATGATCTAGCTTATGTGTGACTTTATTCTTGTTGGTTGAGTGTTCTCTCGTATTTCTCCCTTGTTCCCCTCCTTGTGTTCTTCGTGTTCTTGGTAGGATTCCCCTCCAAACGTGAAAGATCGGCCTCTAGGGTTCTACACTACATCACTAACCCAGTGCTGGTACTTAAGAAAAATGCTACCTGACGTATGTGTGTGCTCTTCCCCGTATTGATCAGATCATTGATGCTACGGCAGGTTGTGAGCATTTGAGCTTCTTGGATGCTTATTCTAGTTATCAAAAGATCAAGAGAAAGAAGCTTTTATCACGCCCTTTGGAGCTTTCTGCTATGTATCTGTGCCTTTCGGGCTTAAGAGTGCCTAGGCAACTTATCAACGTTGTGTCCAGAACTGTATCCATAGTCAGATTGGACGTAATGTTCATGCTTATGTGGATGATATTGTTGTTAAGTCTAGAAAGAAGGAGACTCTGTTGGACGATCTGAAAGAGACCTTTGATAATCTCCGGGTCTACAAGATGATGCTTAACCCAACAAAATGTGTTTTTGGTGTGCCTATGGGCAAGCTCTTCGGTTTTTTGGCCTCTGAGAGAGGTATTGAAGCTAACCTGGAGAAAATCAAGGATATTACTTCATTAGCTAAGCTGGCGTGCATTAATGATGTCTAGCGTTTGGCGGGTCGTATTGCATCCTTAAGCCGGTTTATAAGCCACCTATGAGAGAAGGCTATTCCTCTGTACCAGAGATGAAGAAAATAGATCGTTTTGTCCGGAGTGATGCTGCTAATGACGTGTTTGAGGCGCTTAAAAAACAGTTAGCTGACCGCCGGTTCTTGCAGCCCCTATTGAGAAGGAGCCCTTGCTCTTATATGTGGCTACTAACAGCAGAGCCGTCAGCGTGGCGGTTGTAGTGGAACGGAAAGAGACGGGTAAGGAATATCTAGTTCAAAGGCTGGCTTATTATGTTAGTGACGTCTTAATTGAGTCTAAACAGAGATACCCACATTGGCAGAAGCTAGTATATGGGGTGTTCATGGTCAGTCGCAAGTTGAAGCACTATTTTCTTAGTCATCCTATTACTGTGGTCAGCTCTGCTGCCTTAGGCGATATTATTCAAAACAGAGAAGCTACAGGCCGAGTGGCCAAGTGGGCCATTGGGCTGGGACCCCATGGTTTGAAATATATGCCAAGGACAACTCTCAAGTCTCAAGCTCTTCTGGATTTCATCAACGACTGGACAGAGTTGTAGATGCCTGATAACCCACAAGTATAGGGGATCACAACAGTTTTCGAGGGTAGAGTATTCAACCCAAATTTATTGATTCGACACAAGGGGAGCCAAAGAATATTCTCAAGTATTAGCAGCTGAGTTGTCAATTCAACCACACCTGAAACACTTCATATCTGCAGGAAAGTATTTAGTAGCAAAGTAGTATGGAGGTAACGGTAACGGTGGCAAAAGTAACAGTAGCAGCTTTGTAGCAATCGTAATAGTGGCAACGGAGAAGTAACTTAGCAAAGATCAATATGAAACAATCTCGTAGGCAATGGATCAATGATGGATAATTATGTCGGATGGCATTCATCATGCAATAGTTATTACATAGGGTGACACAAAACTAGCTCCAGTTCATCAATATAATGTAGGCATGTATTCCAAATATAGTCATACGTGCTTATGGAAAAGAACTTGCATGACATCTTTTGTCCGACCCTCCCGTGGCAGCGGCGTCCTATTGTAAACTAAGGGATATTAAAGCCTCCTTTTAATAGAGTATTGGACCAAAGCATTAGCACTTAGTGAATACACGAAGTCCTCAAACTACGGTCATCACCGGGAAGTGTCCGGACTATTGTCACTCTAGGGTTGCCGGATCATAACATGTAGTAGGTGACTACAACTTGCAAGATAGGATCAAGAACACTCATATATTCATGAAAACATAATAGGTTCAGATCTGAAATCATGGCACTCATGCCCTAGTGACAAGCATTAAGCATAGCAAAGTCATAGCAACATCAATCTTAGAACATAATGTATACTAGGGCTCAAACCCTAACAAAACTAACTTGATTACATGGTAAATCTCATCCAACCCATCACCATCCAGCTAGCCTACGATGGGATTACTCATGCACGGCGGTGAGAATCATGAAATTGGTGATGGAGGATGGTTGATGATGATGATGGAGACGGATTCCCCTCTCCGGATCCCCGAACGGACTACAGATCAGCCCTCCCGAGGAAAATCAGGGCTTGGCGGCGGCTCTGTATCGTAAAACATGATTATTCCTTCTCTCTGATTTTTTTTGTCCCCAAACATGAATATATGGAGTTGGAGTTGAGGTCGGTGGAGGTCCGGGGGCCCACGAGGTAGGGGGCGCGCCCCCCACCCTCATGGCCTGGGTGTGGGCCCCCTTCAGCTGATTCTTTCGCCAATATTTTTTATTAATTCCAAAAAGTGACTCTATGAATTTTTAGGTCATTCCGAGAACTTTTATTTCTGCACAAAAATAACACCATGGCAATTCTTCTAAAAACAACGTCAGTCCGGGTTAGTTCCATCCAAATCATGCAAATTAGTGTCGAAAACAAGGGCAAAAGAGTTTGGAAAAGTAGATACGTTGGAGACGTATCAACTCCCGCAAGCTTAACCCGTTGCTTGTCCTCAAGCAATTCAGTTGACAAACTGAAAGTGATAAATAAAAACTTTGACAAACTCGGTTTGATCTTGTTGTTGCAAATATGTAAAGCCGACATTCAAGTTTTCAGCAAAGATTATGAACTAACCATATTCGCAATAACATTTAGGTCTCATGTTTACTCATATCAATGGCATAATCAACTAGCGAGTAATAATAATAAATCTCGGACGGCAACACTTTCTCAAAACAATCATGATATGATATAACAAGATGGTATCTCGCTAGCCCTTTCTGAGACCGCAAAACAAAAGTGCAGAGCACCCCTGAAGATCAAGGACTGACTAGACATTGTAATTCATGGTGAAAGAGATCCAGTCACAGTCATACTCAATATCAATTAATAACAATGCATACAAATGAAAGTGGTTCTCTGCAACTGGTGCCTTTTGTAAGAGGGTGATGACTCAGCATAAAAGTAAATAAATAGGCCCTTCGCAGAGGGAAGCAGGGATTTACAGAGGTGCCAGAGCTCAAGTTTTGAAACAGAGATAAATAATATTTTGAGCGGCATACTTTGATTGTCAACATAACAACCAAGAGATTTCGATATCTTCCATGCTAAATACATTATAGGCGGTTCCCAAACAGAATGGTAAAGTCTATACTCCCCCACCACCAACAAGCACATTCCACGGTTGGTCCGAAACAATGGGTACCGTCCAACTAATAACAGTCTTGGGGGAGTTTTGTTTTCAATTATTTTGATTTGATTAGAGCATGGGACTAGGCATCCCGGTTACGGGCCATTTTCTCGTGAATGATGAGCGGAGTCCACTCATCGTGAGAATAACCCACCTAGCATGGAAGATATAGACAACTCTAGTTGATACATGAGCTATTCGAGCATACAAAACAAAATTTCATTTGAAGGATTAGAGTTTGGCACATGCAAGTTTACTTGGAACGACACGTAAATACTGCATAGGTAGGTATGGTGGAATCATATGGAACAACTTTGGGGTTTATGTAAGTGGATGCACAAGTAGCATTCCCGCTTAGTATAGGTGGAGGCTAGAAAGAGATTGGGAAGCGAGCAACTAGAGAGCAACATAGTCGTAAACATGCATTAATATTAACCAACAATGAGTGCAAGCATGAGTAGGATATAAATCACCATGAACATAAATATCATGGAGGCTCTGTTGATTTTGTTTCAACTACATGCGTGAACATGTGCCAAGTCAAGCCACTCGAATCATTCAAAGGAGCATACCACCCTATCATACTACATCACAACCATTTTAATAGCCTGTTGGCACGCAAGGTAAACCATTATAAACTCCTAGCTAATTAAGCATGGCATGAGTAACTATAATCTCTAATGGTCATTGCAAACATGTTTCATTCATAATAGGCTGAATCATGAACAATGAACTAATCATATTTACAAAAACAAGATAGGTCGAGTTCATACCAGCTTTTCCTCATCTCAATCATTTCATCATATATCGTCATTCTTGCCTTTCACTTGCATGACCGAATAGTGTGGATAATAATAATAGTGAACGTGCATTGGACTAAGCTAGAATCTACAAATGTTTAATTCAAAGGAGAAGACAAGGTAATATGTGCTCTTTATCAGATCAACAATAATGCATATGAGAGCCACTCATCATTTACATCATGGTCTTCTCCTCTCGACCCCCAAAGAAAAGAAAATAATTTCAAAGAAACACACTGAAATGTTTTTGGAATTTTTGTTTTTCAGCAGAAAGTAAAACAAGAATGAGAAAAACTATTTAGACGGGAAAGCTCCCAACAAGCAAAAGAAGCACGAGAAATCTTTTTGAGTTTTCTTATTGATACTACTACTACAAGAATGGAAAGTAAACTAGCTAAAAAGCTATAACTAAATATATTTTTTTTCTCAAAGTTTTTCAAACATACAAGAAGAAAGCAGGAAAAGAATGGAGAATACAATGAAAAAGTATGAACACCGACAACTAGAATGAGTGTGTGAACATGAATGTAATGTCGGTGAGAAATACGTACTCCCTCAAGCTTAGGCTTTTAGCCTAAGTTGGTCTAAGCCCATGGATCAAAGTGGTCCTCTCCAGTGTACTGAGGAGGCTGCTCGGGGTTCCACTGGTTAGCGAGCTCCTGCGGTTGCCTCCCAGTACATAAATGTCATCGGGCATGATGAGGTATGTGCCTGAATGAATGTTAAACAAAGAAGGTCCTGGCAGGGTAATAATCTGACAAGTATCTTTACTATATACCAGGTTATAAATGAGTCTCTTCTCCTTATCATCGCAAATAAAATCATGTGCTACCATACTTTTATAGCCTAAGAAATCAGTGGGCATCACATTTTGTTCTTTCTCATAGTGTCCAATAGGTATCTGAAAATATTTAGCAAGACGCGAAGCAAAGATACCTCAAAAAATTGGGCCCTTTGTACGGTTTAGACTCAACCGTTTAGCAACCACAGCACCTAAACTGAAAGTTCTATCACGAAGTAAAGCATGGCGCAAAATGGCAAGGTCGGGAGCACTGAGGCCCCCACTATTCCCGCGACCTACTAAACATCTACTAGCAAATATTACATGGTAACGTAGAACAGGAAAATGTATACTCGTAGTTCTTGCATCTAACACTTTTCTCCTTTCCCCTACAGTAATTTCATCAATAAATTCTACCACATCACTAGGATGTGGTTCTTTGACAATGCCTTCAAAAGGCAATTTGCAAACCTCACAAAAATCATAGAGTGACATCTCCTTAAACTCATCATATAAATAAAAATCTACCGAAGGTGGTGATCTCCTAGCATGGAAATGAAAATTTTGCACGAAAGTATTAGTGAGTAAGAGGTATTGATCGAACTTATCGTGGATGAATTCAGTGATGCCTGCATTCTTAGACAAATAATAGAAGTCTTGACAAATTCCAGCGACCTTCAAGAATGCATCACAAGGCCATTCACACAGCCAAACCTCCGTGGTGCGAGGAAGGTTGTACTTGGGTTTTTCATTACCTTCATTCTCCTTTTCCTTTGAACCCCGGCTCGAGGAGCCTTTCAACAATCTCCTCAACATTTTCTTCCTTCGAAAATTTCTGAAATTTTTAGTGACCCAAAATAAAAGTGAACCAAACTCCACAAGATTGATAACAACTACTCCCACAAGTGCCTAGGGACTATATAATGCATTAAAACTACTTTGGACCATATAAATTTGACATGTAAGCTCAAGAATCGGCTCACTGATACGTCTCCATCGTATCTACTTTTCGAAACACTTTTGCCCTTGTTTTGGACTCTAACTTGCATGATTTGAATGAACTAACCCAAACTGACACTGTTTTCAGCAGAATTGCTATGGTGTTATTTTTGTGCAGAAATAAAAGTTCTCAGAATGACCTGAAACTTCACGGAGAATATTTTAGGAATTAATAAAAAATACTGGTGAAAGAATCAAGACCAGGGGCCCCACACCCTATCCACGAGGGTGGGGGCGCGCCTGTCCCCCCGGGCGCGCCCCCTGTCTTGTGGGCCCCCTAGAGCTCCACCGACCTCAACTCCAACTCCATATATTCACGTTCGGGGAGAAAAAAATCAAAGAGAAGGATTCATTGCGTTTTACGATACGGAGCCACCGCCAAGCCCTAATCTCTCTCGGGAGGGCTGATCTAGAGTCCGTTCGGGGCTCCGAAGAGGGGAATCTGTCGCCGTCGTCATCATCAACCATCCTCCATCACCAACTTCATGATGCTCACTACCGTGCATGAGTAATTCCATCCTAGGCTTGCTGGACGGTGATGGGTTGGATGAGATTTACCATGTAATCGAGTTAGTTTTGTTAGGGTTTGATCCCTAATATCCATTATGTTCTAAGATTGATGATGCTACGACTTTGCCATGCTTAATGCTTGTCACTAGGGCCCGAGTCCCATGATTTCATATATGAACCTATTATGTTTTCATGAATATATGTGAGTTCTTGATCCTATCTTGCAAGTCAATAGTCACCTACTATGTGTTATGATCCAGCAACCCCGAAGTGACAATAATCGGGACCACTCCCGGTGATGACCGTAGAGAGTTCATGTATTCAGTAAGTGTTAATGCTTTGGTTCGATACTCTATTGAAAGGAGGCCTTAATATCCCTTAGTTTCCAATAGGACCCCGCTGCCACGGGAGGGTAGGACAAAATATGTTATGCAAGTTCTTTTCCATAAGCACGTATGACTATATTCGGAATACATGCCTACATTACATTGATGAATTGGAGCTAGTTCTGTGTCACCCTATGTTATAACTGTTGCATGACGAATCGCATCCGACATAATTATCCATCACTGATCCAATGCCTACGAGCTTTTCACGTATTGATCTTTGCTTAGTTACTTTACCGTTGCCACTGTTATAATTACTACAAAACTGCTACAGTTACTTTTGCCACTGTTACCATTACTTCCATATTACTTTTCTACTAAATACTTTGCTGCAGATATTAAGTTTTCCAGGTGTGGTTGAATTGACAACTCAACTGCTAATACTTGAGAATATTCTTTGGCTCCCCTTGTGGCGGATCAATAAATTTGGGTTGAATACTCTACCCTCGAAAACTGTTGTGATCCCCTATACTTGTGGGTTACTATTTTCTGGCGCCGTTGCCGGGGAACATAGTTCTATTCTTTGAGTCACTTGGGATTTATATCTGCTGATCACTATGAGGAACTTGAAAGATGAAAGAAACAAGTTTTTTCCCTCAACTACGAGGGGAGGTAAGGAACTGTCATCTAGCTCTGCACTTGATTCTCCTTCTGTTTTGAGTAAATTTGCGACACCTAAACCTGCTTCTGCTATTAATTCTGATATGTCGCATGTTATTGATGATGCCACTTCTGCTATGCGTGATGCTTATGATGAAACTACTTCTATGCTTGATAATACTATGCCAGTAGGTGAATTTCGTGATGAACAACTTGCTAGGGCCAGAGAGAATGAAATTATTGAAACTGATAATACTGATGAAAGTGATAATGAAGATTCTCCCCTAGATATGAATTGCCTATTGTGCTTGAGGGTTATGTTATGGATGAAGAAACTGCTAGAGATTTTCTTGCTTGCAATGATAGATCTGATCTTAAGAAATTATTAGCTAAGCCGAAAGAAAAGTCTCTGAATGCTAGAATGAAATATGACCCTGCTTTTGCTACTTCACCTATCTGTATTACTGATAAGGATTATGATTTCTCTGTCGATCTTGAGACAATTACTTTGGTTGAATATGATCCTTTTTATGTCTATGAATCTGAAACTGTTGTGGCACATCTTACAAAATTGAATGATATAGCCACCCTATTCACTCACGAGGAAAAAATTCATTACTACTATATCCTTAAGTTATTTCCATTCTCATTAAAGGGTGATGCTAAAATATGGTTTAATTCTCTTGATCCTGGTTGTGTGTGTAGTCCACAGGATATGATTTATTACTTTTTTGCTAAATATTTCCCCGCTCATAAGAAACAAGCGGCTTTAAGGGAAATATATAATTTTGTGCAAATTGAAGAAGAGAGTCTCCCACAAGCTTGGGGGAGGCTTCTCCAATTACTTAATGCCTTGCCTGACCATCCTCTTAAGAAAAATGAAATACTTGATATTTTTTATAATGGACTAACCGATGCTTCCAGAGACCACCTGGATAGTTGTGCTGGTTGTGTTTTCAGGGAAAGAACTGTTGATCAAGATGAATTGTTATTGATTAATATGTTGACTAATGAAAACAATTGGACACTTCCTGAACCAACTCCTAAGCCATCTCCGAAGAAAAGGGGTATTCTATTTCTCAGTCCCGAAGATATGCAAGAGGCAAAGAAATCTATGAAAGAAAGGGGTATTAAAGCTGAAGATGGTAAGAATTTACCGCCTATTGAAGAAATACATGGTCTTGATAACCCGACACAGGTAGTAAACGTAAATTCTCTCTATAGATTTGATGAAGGTGATATTCCTCGTTATAAGTCTGCTAGTCAATGCTTGGATGAGTTCGATAATTTTATTTTTAAAAAAGAAAACTTCAATGCTTATGTTGGTAGACAATTGAAATGCAATGCTTATATGATTGAACACTTGAGTGATTATATGTCTAGAGTTAAAGGTGAACTTAAACTTATTAGTAAACATGCTTCCATGGTTACTACTCAAGCAGAACAAGTGCTTAAAGCACAAAATGATTTGCTCATTGAATTAAATAATAAGAAAAATGACAATGCTGTTAGAGTTGTGACTAGAGGTGGTAGAATGACTCAGGAACCTTTGTATCCTGAGGGCCACCCTAAGAGAATTGAGAAAGATTCTCAGAGAAATAATGTTGATGCACCTAGTCCTTCTAAAAAGAAGAAGAAGAAAAATGGTATGACTTTGCATGCTTCTAGTGAACCTGTTGTTGACACACCTGAGAATCCCAATGATATTTCTATTTCTGATGCTGAAACACAATCTGGTAATGAACATGAACCCAGTGATTATGTTAATGATGATGTTCATGTTGATGCTCAACCTAGCAATAATAATGATGTAGAGGTTGAACCTGCTATTGATCTTGATAACCCACAATCAAAGAATCAACGGTATGATAAGAGAGACTTCGTTGCTAGGAAGCACGGTAAAGAAAGAGAACCATGTGTTCAGAAACCCATGCCTTTTCCTCCTAAACCGTCCAAGAAAAAGGATGATGAGGATTTTGAGCGCTTTTCTGAAATGATTAGACCTATCTTTTTGCGTATGCGTTTGACTGATATGCTTAAAATGAATCCTTATGCTAAGTACATGAAAGATATTGTTACAAATAAAAGAAAGATACCGGAAGCTGAAATTTCCACCATGCTTGCTAATTATACTTTTGTGGGTGGAATACCAAAGAAACTAGGAGATCCAGGAGTACCAACTATACCATGCTCCATTAAAAGAAACTATGTTAAAACTGCTTTATGTGATCTTGGAGTCGGTGTTAGTGTTATGCCTCTCCCTTTATATCATAGACTTGATTTGAATAAGTTGACACCTACTGAAATACATTTGCAAATGGCCAATGAATCAACTGCTATACCTGTCGGTATTTGTGAGGATGTGCCTGTTGTGGTTGCAAATGTTACTATTTTAACAGACTTTGTTATTCTTGATATTCCCGAGGACGATAGTATGTCAATTATCCTTTGTAGACCATTTTTGAATAGTGCAGGGGCTGTTATTGATTGCAACAAAGGCAATGTCACTTTTCATGTTAATGGTAATGAGCATATGGTAAACTTTCCGAGGAAACAACCTCCAGTCCACAATATCAGTTGTATTGGAAAAATTTCAATGATTACTATTGGAGGTTTTGAATTTCCTCTTCCTACTATCAAGAAGAAATATGATATTCTTATTGTTGGGGACATGCATATCCCCATTGAGGTAACTTAGTGCTATTCGGAGATTCTCCAGTTTCATGCGATTCGGAATGAGTTTGTTAACAAGACTTGATCAACCTTGTTAACGGATTCCTTTTGATGAGCATGAGATGGATGAAGTTAGAAAGCACGACTCTCTGTACCCTCCTTTTACTTTCTGTTATTTAGATTAAATAAAGCAAAAATAGTATTTTTCTGTCTTTTTCTGATTTATCCTTGCAATAAAAAAATACCCCGAAAATAAAAGTTCTCCAAATGTCCCAAAAAAGAAATATGACTTTTTTGTAGAATATTTAAGAATATTTGGCACTAAGAACACATCAGGGGGCCACACCACCTAGCCACGAGGGTCCAGGGCGCGCCCTCCCCCTGGGCATGCCCCCTGCCTCGTGAGCCCCACGTAGCCCGCCTCCACTTATTCCTGCACCCACACACTTCGTCTTCCTCCAGAAAAAATCACCACACAGCTCAAAGCTTCATTCACGAAACTGTTTTGGGGGATTGTTCTTCGGTATGTGACTCCTCCAATGGTTCAATTAGTTTTTGTTCTAGTGCTTTATTTATTGCAAATTTCTGCTGCTAAGGTGACCCTGTTCTTGAGCTTGCATGTCAAATTTATATGGTCAAAAGTAGTTCTAATGCATGATATAGCCTCTAGGCATTTGTGGGAGTAGTTGCTATCAATCTTGTTGAGTTTGGTTCACTAAAAATTTCAGAAATTTTTCAGAGAAAGAAAAATGCATATGAAAATATACCAAGGTGGTTCCTCAAGGAAGCAAGGACCAAGGCTCGCGATACGTGAGCCAGACGATGAACCACCGAGGGAAGCTCAAGTGCGGCCTTGTGAATGGCCATCAGAAGATTTTATGGTTCAAGCAGGCATTAAGGAGGAATTTGACGCGTATGTGCGTAATGCTGAACTTGAGGGCTTTGTGTCAGATAAGTGCCCCCAATACTACTACCTAACTGATTCCTTTGTGAGAAGGTTCAAATTCACATCCTCATGCAGTACTCACACTGTTTTGTTTGATCTTTATGATAAATCATATGCCATGGACCTAGAAGATTTTAATACTGCTTGTAAACTCCCGCGGTGGGGCAATTTTAGTGAACCTCGCAAATCTGAATATAAAGACTTTCATGCTAGTATCACTGTGGGGGAATCTAGAGAAATCACACAAGCTACCATAGGGAGCATTCATTTTCCTTCCATACATTATTTTGTTCTCTTTATAGGTAGATGCATTAATGGTAAAGATGAAGCTTGTCACATGTGCGTTCCAGATCTTTGTGTTCTCAAAAGTGCGGTATTAGGAGATAAACAATATAACTTGGGGGCGATTGTTGCACGAAGGTTGCATCATAAAAGTATAAGTGGAGATTTTTTTGGTGGGATTTATACAACTCGTTTAGCTAACTATTTCCATGTAGCCATACATGCAAATGATATAGAGTTGCCTCCTGTTTATTTAGATTATAATGCTATGGTTCGCCATCAGTTTATTGAGAGGAATTAACAACCCCTTCAGTACCGACTAATCTTTGACAGACAACACGCTATCCATATTGCTCTCCCTGCTCCTACTTTCTTTGACTTTCAGGCAAAAAGGAGATATGTTATAACCAGGGAGGAGGCCAACGAGTATGAAAGGAGGACGGAGGCAGCTCGCCTCCAAGCTGCAACTCGTCAGGCAATAGCTGCTGCATCTCAGTACGACCCCAGTTACAACTTTGGATATCCAACAGGCCATCCGTGGGCATAGACCAACTTAGGCCAAAAGCCTAAGCTTGGGGGAGTACATATTTCTCACCGACATTACATTCATGTTCACACACTCATTCTAGTTGTCGGTGCTCATACTTTTTCATTGTACTATCCATGCTAGTTTATTCTCATTGTACTATCCATGCCCATATTACCTTGTCTTCTCCCTTGTATTAAATGCTTACAGATTCCAGCTTAGTCCAATGCACGTGCACTACTATTATTATCCACACCGTTCGGTCGTGCGAGTGAAAGGCAATAATGACGATATATGATGGACTGATTGAGATGAGAGAAGCTGGTATGAACTTGACCTATCTTGTTTTTTGTAAATATGATTAGTTCATCATTCCTGATTCAGCCTATTATGAATGAAACATGTTCGAAATTACAATTAGAGATCATAGTTGCTCATGCCATGCTTAATTAGCTAGGAGTTATAATGGTTTACCTTGCGTGCCAACATGCTATTAAAATGGTTGTGATGTGGTATGATACGGTGGCATCCTCCTTTGAATGATTTGAGTGGCTTGACTTGGCACATGTTCACGCATGTAGTTGAAACAAAATCAACATAGCCTCCACGATATTTATGTTCATGGTGATTTATATCCTACTCATGCTTGCACTAGTGTTGATTAATTTTAATGCATGTTCATGACTGTTGTCGCTCTCTAGTTGGTCGCTTCCCAGTCTTTTTCTAGACTTCACTTGTACTAAGCGGGAATACTGCTTGTGCATCCACTTCCGTAAACCCCAAAGTTATTCCAAATGAGTCCACCATACCTTCCTATATGCGGTATTTACCTGCCGTTCCAAGTAAATTTGTATGTGCCAAACTCTAAACCTTCAAATGAAATTCTGTTTTGTATGCTCGAACAACTCATGTATCAACTAGGGCTATCTATATCTTCCATGCTAGGTGGGTTATTCTCACGAGGAGTGGACTCCGCTCCTCACTCACGAGAAAATGGCTGGTAACCGGGATGCCCAGTCCCATGGTCAAATCAAAACTAATTGCAAACAAAACTCCCCCAGGATTGTTGTTAGATGGAGGCACCCATTGTTTCGGGCAAGCCATGGATTGATGCTTGTTGGTGGTGGGGGAGTATAAACTTTACCATTTTGTTTGTGAACCGCCTATAATGTGTGTAGCATGGAAGATATCAAGATCTCTTGGTTGTTATGTTGACAATGAAAGTATACCACCCAAAATATTATTTATCTCTATTTCAAAACTCGAGCTTTGGCACCTCTACAAATCCCTACTTCCCTCTGTGAAGGGCCTACCTATTTACTTTAATGTTGAGTCATCCTCTTATTAAAAAGCACCAGTTGGAGAGCACCACTGTCATTTGCATCCATTACTATTAATTTATATTGAGTATGACTATGACTGGATCTCTTTTACCATGAATTACAATGTCTAGTCAGTCCTTGATCTTCAGGGGTGCTCTGCATTTATGTTTTGCGGTCTCAGAAAGGGCTAGCGAGATACCATCTTGTTATATCATATTATGATTATTTTGAGAAAGTGTTGACATCCGAGATTTATTGTTATTGCTTGCTAGTTGATTATGCCATTGATATGAGTAAACATGAGACCTAAATGTTATTGTGCATTTGTTTAGTTCATAATCTTTGCTGAAAACTCGAATGTTGGCTTTACATATTTGCAACAACAAGAGCAAACAGAGTTTGTAAAAGTTTTTCTTTATCACTTTCAGTTTGTTAACTGAATTGCTTGAGGACAAGCAAAGGTTTAAGCTTGGGGGAGTTGATACGTCTCCATCGTATCTATTTTTCCAAACACTTTTGCCCTTGTTTTGGACTCTAACTTGCATGATTTGAATGGAACTAACCCGAGCTGACGCTGTTTTCAGCAGAATTGCCATGTTGTAATTTTTGTGCAGAAAGAAAACTTTTCGGAATGACCTGAAACTTCACGGAGAATATTTTTGGAATTAATAAAAAAATACTGGTGAAAGAATCAAGACCAGGGGGCCCACACCCTATCCGTGAGGGTGGGGGCATGCCTCCTGTCTCTTGGGCCCCCTAGAGCTCCACCGACGTCAACTCCAACTCCATATATTCACGTTCAGGGAGAAAAAATCAGAGAGAAGGATTCATTGCGTTTTAAGATACAGAGCCGCCGCCAAGCCCTAATCTCTCTTAGGAGGGCTGATCTGGAGTCTGTTCGGGGCTCCAGAGAGGGGAATCCGTCGCCGTCGTCATCGTCAACCATCCTCCATCACCAATTTCATGATGCTCACCGCCATGCGTGAGTAATTCCATCGTAGGCTTGCTGGATGGTGATGGGTTGCATGAGATTTATGATGACCCACAAGTATATGGGATCTATCGTAGTTCTTTCGATAAGTAAGAGTGTCAAACCGAACGAGGAGCAGAAGGAAATGATAAGCGGTTTTCAGTAAGGTTTTCTCTGCAAGCACTGAAATTGTAGGTGATAGATAATTTTGTGATAAGATAAATAGTAACGAGCAAAAAGTAAATAAAGTGCAGCAAGGTGGCCCAATCCTTTATGAAGCAAAGGATAAGCCTGGACAAATTCTAATAATGAAGAAGGAGCTCCCGAGGACACATTGGGAATTATCGTCAAGCTAGTTTTCATCACATTCATAAGATTCATGTTCGGTACTTTGATAATATGATATGTGGGTGGACCGGCACTTGGGTACTGCCCTAACATGGACAAGCATCCCACTTATGATTAACCCTATTGCAAGAATCCACAACTACAAAAAGGAGTATTAAGGTAAACCTAACCACAGCATTAAACATATGGGTCCATATCAACCCCTAACGAAGCAACGCATAAACTAGGTTAAGCTTCTGTCACTCTAGCAACCCATCATATACTTATTACTTCCCTATGCCTTCCTCTAGGCCCAAATAATGGTGAAGTGTCATGTAGTCGACGTTCACATAGCACCACTAGAGGAAAGACAACATACATCTCATCAAAATATCGAACGAATACCAAATTCACATGACTACTAATAGCAAGACTTCACCCATGTCCTCAGGAACAAACGTAACTACTCACAAAGCATATTCATGTTCATAATCAGAGGAGTAATAATATGCATAAAGGATCTGAACATATGATCTTCCACCAAGTAAACCAAATAGCATCAACTACAAGGAGTAATCAACACTACTAGCAACCAACAGGCACCAATTTGCGGTTTTGATACAAGATTGGATACAAGACATGAACTAGGGTTTTAAGAGGAGATGGTGCTGGTGAAGATGTTGATGGAGATTGACCCCCTCTGAATGAGAGGATCGTTGGTGATGACGTTGGTGATGATTTCCCCCTCCCGGAGGGAAGTGTCCCCGGCAGAACAGCTCCGCCGGAGCCCTAGATTGATTCCGCCAAGGTTCCGCCTCGTGGCGGCGGAGTTTCGTCCCGTAAGCTTGCCCACGATTTTTTCCAGGGTAAAAGTGATGATATAGCAGAAGATGGACGCCGGAGACCCACCAGGGGGCCCAGGAGATAGGGGGCCGCGCCGTACAGGGGGCGCCCCCTGACTCCTGGACAGGGTCTAGCCCCCTGGCCTATTTCTTTCGCTCATAAATTCTTAATAAATCCAAAAGGTTGTTTCGTGGAGTTTCAGGACTTTTGGAGTTGTGCAGAATAGGTTTCCAACGTTTGCTCCTTTTCCTGCCAGAATTCCAGCTGCCGGCATTCCCCCTCTTCATGGTAAACCTTGTAAAATAAGAGAGAATAGCCACAAGTATTGAGATATAATGTGTAATAACAGCCCATAATGCAATAAATATTGATATAAAAGCATGATGCAAAATGGACGTATCAACTCCCCCAAGCTTAGACCTCGCTTGTCCTTAAGCGGAAGCCGAAATCGAAAAATATGTCCACATGTTTAGAGATAGAGGTGTCGATAAAAATAAAATACGGACATGAGGGCATCATGATCATTCTAATAACAACAACATAAATGGATTTTGTCATATGACTTCCTATGCCCAAGTAATAAGCAATTCACAATGTCAAGTATGGTTCAAAAACTTCATTGGGAACTAACAAACTATAATCTCAGTCATTGAAGCAATTGCAATTTATCGTAACATCGGAAAGAGTCAATAATAGAGCTTTTCAGAAAGCTCAAATACTCAACTATCTCGTAGTCCCCTATAATTGTTAACACTCACGCAATACTTGTGGTTATAGAGTTTCAGCCGGACACTGAGAAAGATAGGGGCTTATTGTGTTGCCTCCCAACGTATTCACCTTTAGGTGATGTCAACAATAATAGCCTATGCCAACTTACATCCAATTGGATATATATATATATATATATATATATATATATATATATATATATATATATATATATATATATCATGATCTTTTAAACATGAAAAGCTTGCCAAAGGATAAAAATAAAAAGGGGAAGGTGAGGATCACCTTGACTCAAGCATAAAGTAGAACATAAAGTAAAAGATAGGCCCTTCGCAGAGGGAAGCAGAGGTTGTCATGCGCGTTTAGGGTTGATGCACGAAATCTTAATGCAAAAGAACGTCACTTTATATTGCCCCTTGTATGTGGACCTTTATTATGCAATCCGTCACTTTTATTACTTCCACAACAAGTTCGTACAAAGCCTATTTTCTCTGCACTAATAAGTCGTACATATTTAGAGAGCAATTTTTATTGCTTGCACCGATGACAACTTACTTGAAGGATCTTACTCAATCCATAGGTAGGTATGGTGGACTCTCATGGCAAAACTGGGTTTAAGGATATTTGGAAGCACAAGTAGTATCTCTACTTGATGCAAGGAATTTGGCTAGCATGAGGGGGAAAGGCAAGCTCAACATGTTTGGAAGGTCAATCACAATATACTTTAACTGAGATGTCGAAAAACATAAACCATTACGTTATGTTCCTTGTCCAACGTCAACTCTTTTAGCATGTCATACTTAATGAGTGCTTCACAATCATAAAAGATGTCCAAGATAATATATTTATATGTGAACCCCTCTTTCCTTATTACTTCCTATTAATTGCAACGATGACCAAGGCTACGTTCATCAACTCTCAACAATTTTTATGCCTCATACTTTCTATGTGTGAAGTTATCACTATCCATAAGATCAATATGAACACTTTTGTTCTTTCTACTTTCTCAAGATCATAGCAACATAGCAAAGCCCTTGACTCAACACTAATCTTTATTATAGATAGCACATGGACTCGATTACGTAAAGAGATCACAATGCAAAACTCAAAACTACTTGCTATCAAAACTTTGAACTAATAGATCAAGATACTACTAAAAGGATCGAACTAAATAAAGCGGTAAAGATAGGAGTGTGATGGTGATACGATACCGGGGCACCTCCCCCAAGCTTGGCAGTTGCCAAGGGTAGTGCCCATACCCATGTGATTATTTCCTTGGAGGTGATGGAGGTGGTGATGATGACGGTGGATAATCGCACATCAAGCATAAAAGCTCCTCCAACTTGCGGATAATACCCTTGAGCCCAGCAATATGATCCTTTAACAAAATATTCTCCTGTGTGAGATACTTGTTCTGTATGCGGGCTAACTCAATCATCTTGAAAGCTTCGATCTCTGTTGGAGTGAAAAGGTTAGGTAAAGGTTGAGGGATGTCTTCTTCTTTCACCACCGGAGCTTGAACCTCCATGGCCTTCTTGATCCCTTCATCCTTGTTGATCTCTTCTGGTTCCTCTCTTTTCAACTCTATCTTCAATAGCCAAGCATCCTTGTCTTTGTTGTTGGAGGAGGGAGAAGTCATGGTGCTCTAAATCTGCAACGGAAACAGCTCGAAACGAAAACAGAGGATATTTGGGTGATACGGTGGTCAAAACCTTCGGGAGTATAATGAATTTTTACCGACCAAAATACGTAACATACAAGAAAAGGAGTCCGGGAGGCACACGAGGGGCCCACGAGACAGGGGGCGTGCCCTACAGGGGGGGCGGCCTCCTCTCTCGTGGGAGCCTCGTGTCCCTTTCGGACTACTTCTTTCTTCCTAAAATTCTTAAATAATCCAAAACTGATAAAAGTTGCCATTAGAGTTGTTTTGGAGTCGGTTTACTTACTGTACCACATACCTATGCCATTTTGGAGTCTGGAATGTTCTGGAAAGTGTCTCTTATGTATTCCTCAGGGGTTATGGTTTCAATAATATTAGTTTCAACATTGATAGGATTACCTGAAATATAATGTTTAATTCTTTGACCGTTTACCACCCTCGGATTTGTGCCTTCGAAGTTGTTCATTTTTATAGCACCAAAACGATAGACCTCCTCGATAATGTAGGGACCTTCTCATTTTGAGAGAATTTTTCATGCACAAAATCTTAAACGAGAGTTGAACAATAACACATAATCTCCTACGTTAAACTCACGCTTTTGTATCCTCTTATCATGCCAGCGTTTGACTTTTTCTTTGAAAAGCTTGGCATTCTCATATGCTTGGGTTCTCCATTCATCAAGTGAGCTAATATCAAACAACCTCTTCTCACCGGCAAGTTTGAAGTCATAATTGAGCTCTTTAATAGCCCAATATGCCTTATGTTCAAGTTCAAGAGGTAAATGACATGCATTTCCATAAACCATCTTATATGGAGACATACCCATAGGATTTTTGTATGCAGTTCTATAGGCCCATAATGCATCATCATGTTTTTTGGACCAATTCTTTCTAGATCTATTCACAGTCTTTTGCAAAATTAATTTGAGCTCTCTATTGCTCAACTCTACTTGACCACTAGACTGCGGGTGATAAGGAGATGCGATTCTATGATTGACATCATACTTAGCAAGCATCTTATGGAAAGCACCATGAATAAAGTGTGAACCACCATCAGTCATAAGATATCTAGGGACTCCAAACCTCGGAAAAATAACTTCTTTAAGCATTTTAATAGAAGTGTTATGATCAGCACTACTAGTTGGAATAGCTTCTACCCACTTAGTAACGTAATCAATAGCAACTAAAATATGTGTATAACCATTGGAGGCAGGAAAAGGTCCCATATAATCAAAGCCCCAAACATCAAACGGTTCAATAACAAGAGAATAATTCATAGGCATTTCTTGACGTCTACTAATGTTACCTATTCTTTGACATTCATGACAAGATAGGACAAACTTACGAGCATCTTTGAAAAGAGTAGGCCAATAAAAACCAGATTGTAGTACCTTGTGTGCAGTTCTATCTCCAGCGTGGTGTCCTCCATAGGATTCAGAGTGACACTTGCGTAGGATTTGTTCCTGTTCATGCTCAGGCACATAACGTCTAATAATACCATCTACTCCTTCTTTATAAAGGTGTGGATCATCCCAGAAGTAATGTCTTAAATCATAAAAGAACTTTTTCTTTTGCTGGTATGTGAAACTAGGCGGTAAATATTTAGTAACAATGTAATTAGCATAATCAGCATACCAAGGAGCTGTACGAGAAGCATTGACAACCGCTAATTGTTCATCAGGAAAACTATCATTAATAGGCAGTGGGTCATCAAGAACATTCTCTAACCTAGACAAGTTGTCTGCAATGGGGTTCTCAGCTCCCTTTCTATCAATACTATGCAAGTCAAATTCTTGGAGCAAGAGAACCCATCTAATGAGTCTAGGCTTAGCATCTTTCTTTTCCATAAGATATTTAATAGCAGCATGATCAGTGTGAATAGTAACTTTGGAATCAACAATATAAGGTCTAAACTTATCACATGCAAACACAACTGCTAAGAACTCTTTTTCAGTAGTAGCATAATTTCTCTGGGCAATATCAAGAGTCTTACTAGCATACTGGATAACAATCAATTTATTATCGACTCTTTGCCCTAAAACAACACCTGCAGCATAATCACTAGCATCGCACATAATTTCAAAAGGTAAATTCCAATCAGGTGGCTAAACAATAGGTGCAGTGATCAAAGCTTTCTTGAGTGTTTCAAATGCTTCTACACAATCATCATCAAAGACAAAAGGAATATCTTTTTGCAATAAATTAGTCAGAGGCCTAGAGATTTTAGAAAAGTCCTTAATGAACCTCCTATAAAAGTCGGCATGACCAAGGAAACTTCTTATACCTTTTATGTCCTTGGGACATGGCATCTTTTCAATAGCATCAACTTTGGCTTTATCAACTTCAATACCTCTCTCGGAGATCTTGTGCCCCAAGACAATGCCTTCATTAACCATAAAGTGACACTTTTCCTAATTCAGGACGAGACTAGTGTCTTCGCATCTCTGGAAAACTCGATCAAGGTTGCTCAAACAATCATCAAAAGGATCCATAGACGGAGAAGTCATCCATGAATACCTCACAAATCTTTTCACAAAAATCAGAAAAATATAGCCATCATGCATCTTTAAAATGTAGCAGGTGCATTACATAAACCAAAAGGCATACGTCTATAAGCAAAAGTACCAAAAGGGCAAGTAAAAGTAGTTTTAGATTGATCCTTCGCAGACACAGGTATTTGAGAGAAGCCAGAATAACCATCTAGAAAGCAAAAATGTGTGTGTTTGGATAGCCTTTCTAGCATTTGATCAATAAAAGGTAAAGGGTAATGATCTTTCTTAGTAGCTTTATTTAACTTATGGAAATCAATTACCATCCTATAGCCTGTAATAATTCTTTGCAGGATCAATTCATCTTTATCATTAGGAACAACGGTAATACCTCCCTTTTTAGGGACACAATGGACAGGGCTTACCCATTCACTATCAGCAACGGGATAAATAATACCTGCCTCAAGGAGCTTTAGTATCTCCTTTTTTACCACTTCCTTCATTTTGGGATTTAATCGTCTTTGAGGATCTCTAACTGGTTTGGCATCTTTCTCCACTGAAATTTTGTGTTGACATAATGTGGGACTAATGCCCTTAAGATCATCCAGAGTATATCCAATAGCAGCTCGGTGCTTCTTCAGAGTTTTCAATAATCTTTCTTCTTCTTTCTCTGAAAGGTTAGCACTAATAATAACAGGATATATTTCTTTTTCATCAAGATAAGTATACTTAAGATTATCAGGTAAGGGTTTGAGTTCAAACACGGGATCACCCTTGGGTGGAGGGGGATCCCCAAGAATTTCAACGGGAAGGTTATGTTTTAGCATAGGTTCTTGTTTAAGGAACAATTCATCTATTTCTTCCCTTTCCTTCATAAACATATCGTTTTCATGGTCTAACAAATATTGTTCTAACGGATCAGTTGGAGGAACAGCAATGGAAGCAAGACCAATAATCTCATCCTTACTAGGTGGTTCCCTTTCACGAGGTTGTCTACTAAACTTAGCGAAATTAAACTCATGAGACATACCATCTATGCCAACAGTGACAATATTCTTTTCAAAATTAATCTTAGCACTAGCAGTATTTAAGAAGGGTCTACCAAAAATAATGGGACAAAAATCATCTTGTGGGGAACCAAGAACAAGAAAATCAGCAGGGTATTTAATCTTCCCACACAAGACTTCAACATCTCTAACAATCCCAATAGGTATAATGGTGTCCCTATTAGCAAGCTTAATAGTAACATCAATGTCTTCTAATTCAATAGGTGCAATATCGTGCATAATTTCATTATAAAGATCATAAGGTATCGCACTAGCACTAGCACCCATATCACATAAACCATGATAACAATGATCTCCTATTTTAACAGAAATAACAGGCGTGCCTACAACAGGTCTACGTGTCTTAGTATCGGGTCTAGCAATATTAGCGGTTTCACCCAAGAAAGAGATAACATGCCCATCTAAGTCCTCATCCAAGAGATCTTTAATCATAGCAATATCAGGATCAACATTAATTTGCTCAGGATGTGTATAGGTCCTTTTATTACTCTTACGAACAACAGTCGAAGCTTTAGCATGATCTTTTATCCTAACAAGAAAAGGAGGATTTTCAACATAAGCAGTAGGAATAATGGGATCACTACATGTAATAGTCTTTTCTTCGACTGTAATGGGTGCAACTACTTTCACTTCAATAAGAGGATTATATTTAAACCACTTCTCTTTAGGGAGATCAACGTGAGTAGCAAAAGTTTCACAAAAAGTAGCTACTATCTCAGAGTCAAGTCCATACTTAGAGCTAAATCCACGGAAAGCATCGGTATCCATAAAAGATTTAACACAATCGAACTTAGGTGTCATACCTGACTCCTTACCATCGTCGGAACCGCAATCTTTAGAGTTGCGTTTAATTCTTTCCAATAAGTCCCATTTGAAATCAATAGTCTTCAGCATATAGGAACCAGCACAGGAAGTATTGAGCAAATTGCGATTATCAAGAGAAAGCCGAGCATAAAAATTCTGAATAATCATTTCCCGAGAGAGCTCATGATTGGGGCATGAATACAACATTGACTTAAGCCTCCCCCAAGCTTGAGCGATGCTTTCTCCTTCGTGAGGCCAGAAATTATTTATGTAATTACGATCACGATGAACAAGATGCATAGGATAGAACTTCTGGTGAAATTCCAACTTCAATCGCTTATAATTCCAATATCTCGTATCATCACATAGCCTATTCCATGTCATTGCATCTCCCTTCAAAGATAAAGGGAAGACCTTCCTTTTGACAACATCATCGGGAATACCTGCAAGCTTAAATAATCCACAAACTTCATCCACAAAGATAAGGTGTAAGTCGGGATGCAATGTTGCGTCTCCTGCAAAAGGATTAGCTAGCAGTTTTTCTATCACACCCGAAGGAATTTCAAAGTGAATATTTTCATAAAGTTCAGTAGGTTGAGGAGCATCTCTTTGCTCTTCTGGTTGGGGTAAAGATACCCCAAACAAGCCCCTCAAAGGATTAGTTTCCATAGTGAGAAGTAACAGAAAATTTCAGCACACTATATAAATGTTTCCTTACCAAGTTCCACTCACCAAAAGTGCTACTCTCCCCGGCAACGGCGCCAGAAAAGAGTCTTGATGACCCACAGGTACAGGGGATCTATCTTAGTCCTTTCGATAAGTAAGAGTGTCGAACCCAACGAGGAGCAGAAGGAAATGATAAGCGGTTTTCAGTAAGGTTTTCTCTGCAAGCACTGAAATAGTAGGTGATAGATAATTTTGTGATAAGATAAATAGTAACAAGGAAAAAGTAAATAAAGTGCAGCAAGGTGGCCCAATCCTTTCTGTAGCAAAGGATAAGCCTGGACAAATTCTAATAATGAAGAAGGAGCTCCCGAGGACACATTGGGAATTATCGTTAAGCTAGTTTTCATCACGTTCATAAGATTCACGTTCGGTACTTTGATAATTTGATATGTGGGTGGACCGACATTTGGGGACTGCCCTAACATGGACAAGCATCCCACTTATGATTAACCCCTATTGCAGGCATCCTCAACTACAAAAAGGAGTATTAAGGTAAACCTAACCACAACATTAAACATATGGGTCCATATCAACCACTAACGAAGCAACGCATAAACTAGGGTTTAAGCTTCTGTCACTCTAGCAACCCATCATCTACTTATTACTTCCCTATGCCTTCCTATAGGCCCAAATAATGGTGAAGTGTCATGTAGTCGACGTTCACATAACACCACTGGAGGAAAGACAACATACATCTCATCAAAATATCGAACGAATACCAAATTCACATGACTACTAATAGCAAGACTTCACCCATGTCCTCAGGAACAAACGTAACTACTCACAAAGCATATTCATGTTCATAATCAGAGGAGTAATAATATGCATAAAGGATCTGAACATATGATCTTCCACCAAGTAAACCAAATAGCATCAACTACAAGTAGTAATCAACAATACTAGCAACCCACAGGTACCAATTTGCGGTTTTGATACAAGACTGGATACAAGAGATGAACTAGGGTTTTGAGAGGAGATGGTGCTGGTGAAGATGTTGATGGAGATTGACCCCCTCTTGATGAGAGGATCATTGGTGATGACGTTGGTGATGATTTCCCCCTCCCGGAGGGAAGTGTCCCCGGCAGAATAGCTCCGCAAGAGCCCTAGATTGACTCCGCCAAGGTTCCGCCTCGTGGCGGCGGAGTTTCGTCCCGTAAGCTTGCCCACGATTTTTTCTAGGGTAAAAGTGATGATATAGCAGAAGATGGACGCCGGAGGCCCACCAGGGGGCCCAGGAGATAGGGGCCGCGCCCTACAGGGTGGCGCGCCCCCTGTCTCCTGGACAGGGTGTGGGCCCCCTAGCCTATTTCTTTCGCTCATAAATTCTTAATAAATCCAAAAGGTTGTTTCGTGGAGTTTCAGGACTTTTGGAGTTGTGCAGAATAGGTTTCCAGCGTTTGCTCCTTTTCCAGCCAGAATTCCAGCTGCCGGCATTCCCCCTCTTCATGGTAAACCTTGTAAAATAAGAGAGAATGGCCATAAGTATTGAGATATAATGTGTAATAACAGCCCATAATGTAATAAATATTGATATAAAAGCATGATGCAAAATGGACGTATCAATTTACCATGTAATCGAGTTAGTTTTGTTAGGGTTTCATCCCTAGTATCCATTATGTTCTAAGATTGATGTTGCTATGAGTTTGCCATGCTTAATGCTTGTCACTAGGGCCCGAGTGCCATGATTTCAGATCTTAACCTATTATGTTTTCATGAATATTGTGAGTTCTTGATCGTATCTAGCAAGTCAATAGTTACCTACTATGTCTTATGATCCGGCAACCCCGAAGTGACAATAATCGGGACCACTCCCGGTGATGACCGTAGTTTGAGGAGTTCATGTATTCACTAAGTGTTGATGCTTTGGTCCGGTACTCTATTAATAGGAGGCCTTAATATCCCTTAGTTTCCAATACACTACAAAAAAATACTCTTCCGTGATGATACGTGTTTGTCACAGTAGGTCGCGTTTTTTTCATGCATGTACATCCATGACGATTTTATGACAGAATCAAGATAGTCATACCTGTGCTGTCGTAGAAGTGTTCCATGACATTACCAAAATTATCATCACAGAAGTGTCCACTTCCATGACGATAAATCACGCGTCAAGGGTGACCGACACGTGGCATCCACCGTAACGGGACGCTGTTAAGCTATCGGGTCCGGTTTTGGATCCGATAACCTGCAAACAGCCACGACCAATGCCGATTTTCCACATGTAAAATTCTCATTGGCCGACGGAACCACGCGTCAGCTCCGCGTTGGCACAGGTGTCACTCATCCAACGGTCGAGATGGGCCTATGATATGTTGACACGTGGATGGGCCCAAAATTGGCCCATAAAGTTTAAATGGGATGGCCCAACTAAAGGCCCACAAGATTTAGTGGACCATAATGGGCCGGCCCAGCTAAAGGCCCACAAGATTTTGCAGACCATAATGGGCCGGCCCAGCTAAAGGCACAAGATTTAGCGGACCACAATGGGCCAGCCCAGCTAAAGGCCCACAAGATTTTGCAGACCACAATGGGTCGGCCCAGCTAAAGGCCCAACATTCTCTGTTAAGGCCCGTACAACTAGTGTCAAATCGGCCCGTCAACGACCTGTCCTAAACTTGTCATCATCGCGGCCCATGGTCACTTCTGGCCCGTTAACAGTCCGCTAAGTATTTGGGCCGAATTACGGCCCAGTGTATTTTCGGCCTGTTAAAGGTCCTGCTTCATTTGGGCCCATTTATAGGCCATTGAAACTTTCGGCCCATAAGCGACCGTGAAGGATTTGGGTCATATTCGGCCATGTCTGACATTCGGCCTATTAGAGGCCCACTATAGATTTGGGCCACTTTCAGCCTGTTGTGATTTTTGGCCTGTTAACATCGGACGAAATCAATGGGCCATATGTGGCCCAATGTCACATCGGGCCCATTAATGGCCCATATAAAAATGACAATAATCTAGCCCGACCGAACTTCCGGCCTGTTAAAGGCCCGTGTAGTAGGTCAGCGCACTTACGGCCCGTCCGAATTTCGGCTTGTCAAAGATCTGCATTGTAAATGGGCCACCATTTCGGCCTGCTAAGACCAGTGGGTTATTTGGCACAATCAGGGCCCAATCTCACTTTCAGTCTATTAAAGGCCCATGTTTTTTATGGACTCGAGATATTTACACCTGTAAACTGCCTATTGTTATTAAGGGTCCAAATTATGTTTAGGCCTGTTAAAGGCCCACTATGGGCACAGGCCTACCAGAAAAATATGAAAGCTTATGCTGATTTAGGCCCAGATATTTTTAGTGGGCTACATGCAAATTTTAGCCCATAATCGTTTTTAGCCCAATTGGAATGGGCCCGACGAATGTTGGCATGTTGGGATCCTACAAAGCTTTCGGCCGAATACATTACTAAGATAAACCTACAATATACAAAAATAGCGTCGTAATCACTGCAGCCTTTGGCAGCATCATAAATGCTGTATCACAACAAAATAAATTCCAACCATACAAAAAAAGGCCTGTTGGCATAAAGTTTACAGTCCTTGTAGATAAAAGCACCATCAGATGTATAGAAGCACATATCATTTGACCTGAGTGCTAATGTTTCAGGCTGTAGAATCAGATGGAGCTGCACGATCTTCACCTTTTTTCCGCCATTGCTCTTGAACAATGAAGCGAATGTCTGATAGTCTAGTTTGAAAACCATTCATATCTTGACGACATTTGTCAACCACTATTCTTGTTTCCAAAATGACGTCCATTAGGGATTGGACTTGTGTCTGGAGCACAGATCTATCGCTCTGTCTAGCAGGAAGATTTGTTCAGTAGGCGATTTGTACAAGGTTACCTTGACAATCAACCCAGAATTACGTGCTTATTGCACTGTTAGTGGAGAGATATTGACGCACTGCAGCAAGAGGTGACATTGTGCCTGTGGTAGCCTCGTCACCTTCAGGTGGTTGTGGCTATTCAATCATTTGTTTCATAGCTTCCAGAAAGTTTGAACTTGTAGATTAGTGTACCTGATAAGTTACTAATGAGACAAAAACAAACAAAGTAGGTTACACGTTTATACATAACTTATTTTGCTGAACTACTGTAATACATTAACATGTATTGTAGTGCCAACTACATAATAAAATCACTATCCATGTAGCATGCCTACTGTATTGTCTATTTCCTCACATTCATTGACATCTAAGGATAAAGAGACATGGTTTAAAGTAGGATGAACATAGTATGACATCATTCATATCATGGGCAAATAGATATAAAAAATAAGCTATTTTATCATTGTGTGCGCACGTGAACATAACAACTAGATTACAGATCAAGACCAAAAGAATATCCTTCTTCTCTTTTAAACCATGTAAGGTGAAATGATACGTTAAGACGACTGTGTATAAAAGTGAACAGAGTAACTGACATTGGCTGCAAACCAAGTAGTTAAATGAACACATCATAGTACCAATCAGTTCAAAGGTAGGAGGAGTAAGGACTTACAACAGCGGCTTGAAGTGGTGTGCCCATGCCCTTCATCTTGCTGGTGTGGCAATCCTTGAAGATTTGCACTCCATTCGGTTCAGGTTCTTTTTGGTTCGCACGGGCTTTCCTCTGTATTTGGAAAAAGTCAATATAGATACGATAATATGGCACAGAAAAAAGAAGGAAGTTGCAGCTATTTACAAGAGCCTCGCAGTGTGCAATATAGCTGCGAGATCCTGTTGTCTGTTGGAATTTCACTTTAGAACGGTTGGTCTTGTTCTTCAAACAGTTAGCCTAGAAGAAGATACACTTGTAAGGCACATACATAAATACAAGTTCAATATGTGGTTTGATCAAATACATATAGCCTACCTGATACTTTCGATCAGACCAGTGTTTAACAAGGGCTATCCAGTCTTCATCTATAATATATTCCACTGGAGATGTTTGGGTGATTTCATTGTTAGCCTTGCCTTCAAAAGGAGATTTTCTAAGGTGGTACCGATACTATCGCAGAGCAGACTGAAAAACATGAGTGCATGCTTGTTTAGTTGCATCATCTTTCGGATCCAACTTGAACCTCATCTGTTGAAGAAAGAATGTGAGTCTTATTAGGAGGAAGCTAGAAAGTATGGGACAGAGGCACAGAGCAAGACAATATTACTAATTGCGATGAATAACATTACTTACGGATAAATGGTCAAGGAAGGTGTTAAACTAGGTATTGTCTTTCTCATTCCTGTACTGGATCCACGTTGGGAGGATACGTGCATGACAGCTAACGGCAACGGATGCCTCTGATACTAACTTGGCTGACTCTGTAGCATCACGTGGCCTTTTTAAACCTGCCTCAAAATGGATCTCCATTCTTTCTCCTTTAGATTTTGTTAATCTGTCAAGCATTATCCCTGATGTCTGTTTTCGCTTGCACCGTGGTGCTAGTTCAACAACGAATATGGAAAGTGTTAGTGTACATCAAACTGTGAGAGTACATATAAAGGAGCATGCAAAAGCAACTTGACTCGGTCAGGTACCGTCTTGGTGTTGATGCTAATGAGGTTCATCTGATCTTTCCAAGTCATGTTGTGTCAGCAATGCTTCAGAAGTAGTGTTAGGTGTAAAGGCAACTTGGGAACTGGCCAGTTCCGGAGCAAACGAACGAGTAACTCGTTGAGATGCTGGTACAGTTGAAGTGGATGCTGCAGCTAGTGGAGCAGGTGATACTGTGTTTGTATATTTAGCCGGTGGACTTGGACCTTCTACTGCACTATAAGTACCAGCAGAATCTCGACGGCAGATCCTTTTCCGTTTCACCCGACGAGTAACACCACTCCCTACTATATTATTTTCCTTGCTCTTTTTTGACTTTGCCATGTCAAGTCATACCCACAACACAAAAGAATAAAATCACTCTTTAGAACTCATTGATGCATGATACAGACAAGCAATACTTTGATGTAGACAACCTTATGAGGATGTAATATGTAAGAAAAATAGGACGACATGACATATTCACAGCTAAGATGTGTAAACTAAGCAGAAGGATTTTCAAGAAAATAAAAGTAATGCAAGCTAGACACCATATGAAAGATGCAACCAATATTACTCTGCCAAGTTAAAAGTGTCTTGTCATAAGTGGCAATTCAAAAAATTAGAAGCAGTACAACATAGAAATCAATGCAAGATGCAACCACTATCAAACTGCCATGTTAAAAGCGTCCAATCATGAGTGACTGATGCGGGATACACAACAGCAGTACTTTGATGTAAGAACATGGTATGATAGATAGATGCAGTGTATTCTAGACACAGAAAGCCATGTCATATGCACATGTATAACATATAAACTCAGTAGGTGCAATTTAATCAAAATAGAAGAAATATAGGCTAGACAACATATGCAACATGAAACCAATTATCACACTGTCAACTTAGAGCAAGCACCTGCGATGGTGGAGTACGGGAGATGAACTCATCATGTAGACTTGGGACTTCAACTTCATTAGCTGTAGTAGTGGCAAATCTAGAGAGTCTCTGTTTGCATCGGTGCGGAGGACCACCAACATCCCCTAACTTACTCTTTTCCTTCCTATTTTCTGATATTGCCTTATGAAGTCAAAACCACAAGAAGATGAATAAAGTTAGCTCTGCATAACTGGTTGATGCATGATACAGACGAACACTACTTTGATGTAAGGCAAGCACAGGATAGGAGGATGGAATATATACAAAAAAAGACAACGTTTCATATTCACACGTACGATAGGAGGATGGAATATGTATGAAAAAGCAGTAAGCGGAAGGCATTTCAACAAAATTAGAAGAAATGAAAGCTAGGCACCATATGAACATGCAACCAATATCACTCTATCAGGTAAAAAATGTCTCGTCGTTAGTGCCATTTCAAGAAATTAGAAGCAGTACAAGCTGGAAGACAATGCAAGATGCAACCTACATCATAGTCCCAAGTTAAATGTGTCTTATGGGTAAGTGATCGTTGCAGGTATAAGTTGTAAGCTACGTAGATGCAATTCAACATAATCAGAAGCAATACAAACTAGACATCAAACGGAAAATGCAACCACATATAACAGTTCCAAGTTAGAGCAAGCACCTGTGATGGTGGAGTAGGGGAGATGTGCTCATCATGTACACGTATGTTCTAGAAACAGGAACACGTGTCATATTACCAGGCATTATGTGTAAAGTAAGCAGATGCAATTCAACAAAGTTAGAAGCAATACAAGCTAGACATCATACGCAACATGCAACCACATATAACAGTGCCAAGTTAGAGCAAGCACCTGTGATGGTAGAGTAGGGGAGATGTGCTCGTCATCTACACAGCTACGTTGACTGTCCAGCCTTGTGTTGTCTTGCGAATCTTGTTGGGAGGATGGTGGAGTAGAATCTGTAGAGACCCCCTGTTTGAGTTGCTCCGAAGGACCACCATCATCCACTGCCGGACTAATTTCCTTCAGCTGTAATGATTTTTCATTGTGGAGTCAAACCGATAAGAAAAAGGAATAAAATTCGCTCTTCAGAACTCATTCATGCATGATACTGATGAACACTACTCGCATGAAAGGCAAATACATGATGCGAGGATGGAATATGTATGAAAAACAGGATGGTGTGACATATTCACACCTATGATGTGGTAACTAAGCAGAAGGCATTTCAACAAATTAGAAGCACTGCAAGCTAGACACCATATGAAAGATGCAACCAATATCACTCTGCCAAGTTCAAACTGTATGACGTTTCAACAAATTAGAAGCAACACATGCTAGAAATCATATGCAAGACACAACCAATATCACAGTGGTGACTTAAAGGTGCCTTATCATAAGTGACTGATGCGGGATATGCAAGAACAGTAGTCTGATGTAAGAACATCGTGTGATCAGATATAGTATGTTCTAGAAACAGGAACACAAGTCATATTCACTTGCATTATGTGTAAAGTAAGCAGATGCAATTCAACAAAGTTAGAAGAAATACAATCTAGACATCATACACAACAGGCAACCACGTATAATAGTGCCAAGTTAGGGCAAGCACCTGTGATGGTGGAGTAGGGGAGATGTGCTCATCATCTACACAGATACGTTGACTGTCTAGCCTTGCGTTGTCTTGCGAATCTTGTTGGGAGGATGGCGGAGTAGAATCTGTAGAGAACCTCCATTTTAGTTGCTTGGAAGGACCACCATCATCCAATGCCTTGCCAATTTCCTTCATCTTTATTGATTTTGCATTGTGAGGTCAAACCGACAAGAAAAAGGAATATAATTCACTCTTCAGAACTCATTCATGCATGATACTGACGAACACTACTCTGATAAAAGGAAAAGTCATGATACGAGGATGGAATATGTACGAAAAAATGGATGGCTTGACATATTCACACCAATGATGTGGTAACTAAGCAGAAGGCACTTCAACAAATTAGAAGCACTGCAAACTAGACACCATATGGAAGGTGCAATCAATATCACTCTGCCAAGTTAAAACTGTCTCATCATAGGTGGCGTTCATCAAACTAGAAGCAATATGCTAGAAATCATATTCAAGACGCAAACCAATATCACACTGCCAACTTAAAGGTGTCCCATCATAAGTGACTGATGCAGGATACACAAGAAGAGTAGTTTCATGTAAGAACATGGTGTGATAGATAGATATAGTATGTACCAAAAACAGGAAAGCGTGTCATATTCACACGTATCATGTGTAAGCTAAGCAGATGTAGTTTACACTAATTAGGATCAATACAAGCTAGACACCATATGCAACATGCAACCAAATATCACACTGCCAAGTTAGAGCAAGCACCTTGGATGGTGGAGTAGGGGAGCGGAGACTTGGACCTTGTAATGCACTATCAGTACAAGAAGAATCGGTACAGATGCTCCATTTACGTTGCTGCAGAGGACCACCATCATCGCCTTCCTTACTCTTTTCCTTCCTCTTTCTTGATTTTGCCTTGTCAAGTCAAACCCACAAGAAAAAGTAATAAAATTTGCTCTTCGGAACTCATTGATGCATGATACTGACGAACACTACTTTCATGTAAAGCAGCCGCATGATAGGAGGATGGAATATGTATGAAAAACAGGAGTGTGTGACATATTGACATGTATGATGTATGAAGTGTAAACTAAGCACAACGTGCTTGAACTTGTTAGAATCAATGCAAGCTAGAAACCATATGAAAGATGAAACCAATATCACTCTACCAAATTAAAAGGGTGCCCTAACAAATGTATTTGACCAAATTAGAAGCAATACGTGGCAACAGGCTAGAAATAATATGCAATATGCAATGAATAAAGGTGACTCATCGTAAGTGATTGATGCAGGATACAGAAGAGAGGTAGTTTCATGTAAGAACAAGGTTAACACATAGATGTAGTGTGTACCAAAAATAGGAAGGCATGTCATATTCACAGGTATAATATGTAAACTAAGAAGATGCAATTTACCCTAATTAGAAGCATTACAAGCTAGACACCATATGCAACATGCAACCACATATCACACTGCGAAGTTAGAGGAAGCACCTGTGATGGTGGTGTAGGGGAAGTCCGGTCTTCAAGTATAGAGTTACGTTCAATATCTTCATTTAGGCTTGTTGTTTGTTGAGAATCATGTGGAGAGGATGAAATTGCATTCTTTATAAGAGTAGTGCGTCTCATATTAACCCACGGGCGTCACTGTCTCATCATAAGCGATATATGCAGGATACACAAGAACAGTAATTTGATGTAAGAACATGGTGTGATAGGCAGATGTAGTATGTATGAAAAACAGGAAGGTGTATCATATTCACATGTATAATGTGTAAGCTAAGGAGATGCAATTTAACAAATTAGGAGCAATACAAGCTAGGCACCATATGCAACATGCAACCAGATATCACACTGCCATGTTAGAGCAAGCACCTTGGGTTGTGGAGTAGGGGAGATGAGATTTGGAACTAGCACTGCAGTACGAGTAGCAGGAGAATCTGCAGAGATCATCTATTTCGGTTGCTCCAGAGGACCACCATCATTCCGTGCCTTCGTCCTTTCAGATTTTGCCTTGTCAAGTAAACACACAAGAAAAAGGAATGAAATTCGCACTTCCAAATTTGTTGATGCATGATACTGATGAACACAACTTTTATGTATGGCAACCACATTGTAGGAGGATGGAATATGTATGAAAAATGCTAAGCAGAAGGCATTTCTACAAATTGGAAGCAATGCAATCTAGACACCATATGAAAGATTCAACCAAAATCACTCTACCAAGTTAGATGTGTCTCCTTATAAGTGGCACTTCAACAAATTAGAGGCAATACATGTTTGAAATGATATGCAAGATGCAACCAATATTACACTGTCAACTTGAAGGTGTATCGTTAGTGATTGATGAGGGATACACAAGAAAAGTAGTTTGATGTAAGAACATGGTTAATAGAAAGACGTAGTAAGTACCAAAAACAGGTAGGCATGCCATATTCACAGGTATAATGTGTTAACTAAGCAGATGCAATTTACCCTAATTAGAAGCATTACAAGGTTGACACCATATGCAACATGCAACCACATATCACACTGCCAAGTAAGGGCAAGCACCTGCGATGGTGGTGTGGGGGAATTGCGGTCATCAACTAGAGAGCTATGTTGACTATCTTCATTTAGCCTTGCTGTTTCTTGAGAATCATGTGGGGAGGATGACACTGCACTCTTTAAACGAGTACGGCGTCTCACAGTAACCCACTAGGGTGACTGTCTCATCATAAGTGATTGACAAGGGATACAAAAGAGCATTAGTTTGATGTACGAACATGGTTAATAGACATATGTAGTATGTATCAAAAACAGGAAGGCATGCCATTGTCAAAGGTATAATGTGTAAAGTAAGCAGATGCAATTTAACCAAATTGGAAGCAATACAAGATAGACACCATATGAAACATGCAACCACATTTGCCAGCGCAAAGTTAAAGCAAGCACCTGGGATGGTTGTGTGTGGCAATTGAGATCATCAACTGCAGAGCTACGTTTACTATCTCCAACTGCTGACACTGCACCCTTTAGAGCGCTGAAACGCTTAGTGCTTATCTTCGAATTACACTGGAGCAACTTCTGTCTTTTCTTTTCTGTATTCATCAACACTGCGTCAGAGTCTGAAATACCCATGCATAAAAGAACAATAGTGTGAGTATGGGTGAAGTGTGTGCACAATTAGTACAGTGTAAAGGTAGCAGATAGCAGGTCGGTGAGAAATAAATGACGGGAGACATATGATAGCTCTACAACAAGCATGGCACACTAAATTACTACAAGATTCTATGAAAATAACAGTAGATTGAAAACAAATAGGTCAGCCCATTTTTCCTGCATCGTCCGATGTACAAAGAACGGGCAGATCGCCTTCATCTACCTCCAGCTAGTCAGCGTTGACGATCTTCCTCGAAACGCAAATGACCACCGGCCCAGTCCCCTGCCTGCGCCCTCCCCTCGACCTCACCGCACCGCCGTGCTTGGCACCGCCCCTCGGTCATCCATTCAAGCCCCGCCGACCTCCAGACTAGGCGCAAGCAGCTCCTACACCCCACACCCCTATGATAGACACCGATGCGCCGCTTCCCTGGTGAACAGGCGGACTAGGTGCTCCGCGCGCCTAAGTGGGTGCTGCTTCTTTTAATTGCAGTTCGACTGACCCTGAATTGAAATCCAGTGGGCTACTGACCTCTAGCAAAGGTGAAATAGTAAAGGGAGGAAACCTTGTGCATTTAGTATCACGAAGAAGATGCAGTAAGAAGCACTCAAATATTTCTTTCATGGGATGAATACGGTGTGAGCAGAGACGTAAGATTTGCACGCATAAGGGAAGAGGAGTACCTCTTTCTACTGGCAGTGTTGTGTCCTCCTTCTATTTTTCCAATGATCTTCTTGTGGTTTGCTGGAAACGAGAAGTTGTGGAGGACGGTGGAGCCTTGGACGAACCCATGGCCAAGTTGTTGAGTGTGGTGCGGTGGCCGTCTGTCGGCGGCGGGGAACCAGATCCGAGGCGGTGAACGACGGCGTAGGGGAACAACTCCGGTGCGGTGGATGGTTGCGATAGTGGAGCGGCAGCAGTGAGGTGCAGCACGGCGTGGTCGGAGTGGTTCTGGTACGGCGCACGTCAGCGTCGGTGTCGTGGAGTCCTTGAGGGTGTTGCGGTTGCGGTTGCATTGGACGGCGACGTTGGGGTACCGGCTCCGACGTGATGGAGGAGGGCGGCGGTGGATTGGGTGCTATGGGGTGGAGGACGAAGGGGGCTGGGGTTTCGTGGCTAGTGGAGAGGGCATTTTGGCGCCCATGGATTATGAATGGGGAAATGGAGGGAGGCGGGGAAATAAGGGGGAACAATGTTTTGGTTTGGGACGCGCTTGTTTGAAATTTGGGGAAAGTTACAAACTTTGCCCCATCTAAAATTTTGGACATATAGCAGGTTGGGGGTAGGACAGTAAACAGATGTCCCAAATGTGGGCGGGATAGATTTCGGCCGAGCGCATGGGTGTTTAGGCGCCCACGGCGTATGAATGCTTCTCGGAGGCGGTTGAGACTGGCGTCTTGGTGAAGTTACAAACCTACCCCAGTTTAGACCTTTGGACATCGGGTCGATAGGCTATACGGGCCAGAGTCAGGACAGTAATTTCCTACCACCAAACATTAGTCTCGCACGGTTTTGGGTGACCAGAGGCCTATTTGGCGCTTCGTTCAATATTTGGGAGCAGAAGCATTAACGTTTTCGGTTCTCTTGAATTGAACTTTCAGGATTTGTAAAACTTCACAAATCTTTACTCTTGAAAATCCTAAAGCTATGATTATTTTAGAATGGAGGGGGTACATTTGAATATACATTGTACATGAGTATATATATTAAAAATATGCAACTTACCTCGGTTCATGCATGGTTCCAGATATAATCTCCTTGGTTGCAAAAAAAAAGTTAGACATGCGTATGAATATATATAGCATGTTCAAACGCACAACAAAGACTGATGCCCCCTTTTACATCTGATTTACAAATGCCATTATCTCGGGTTCAAATAGATGAATGCACTTCCTATGAATTCAAATCTTCGAAACCCCCTTTATGTTGAATTTGACATGTATTCTATTTCGTAGCTAGCAATTTGGAATGTATCCATGCAAGTGACAAATGTATAAAGTGCTTCACACTAACAACATGGAGTGTACTAATTAATGTTTATATATGAATTGCAAAAGCATCCATTGCCTGTATTTCAAACCGCTCTCACTCTATGGATCTATAATATGAAATAAACACATGCGCATGCTAGAATTCAATAGAGTATGGGTGTCTGATAGACCGATTTTTGTCCATATGCAATTTGCAAAATTCATGATCTCATCCAAAAATAATAATGCCATTTATATTTTAAATTAATGCGTAGAACCGCTTTTACATGTAGATGCACTATGCCTCGGCCCGTTCTCACAAACAAGCTATATATCTCTCTATCTAAGGCATAAGTGCACACACTTTATATGCATCGGCATTTCTCTTTCACACATGCTCACAATCTCTCTCGGGGTGTCGGGGTGTCTCACGCACATGCTCTCTCTGTATCTCTCTCTCTCTCTCTCTCTCTCTGACTACTATGTACCACTCTTTTCACTAATATCAGTTGGAAAACACTATTTCTCTCACATGCATATATACATATGCACGGTCTCTACTAGTCCTCTATACGCACATATATGTGCCTACGTGTCTCCCGCACACACACAATCTTTAGGCCTCTCTCGCACACATTGCCCCCCCAGACACACCTCTCTCTTAGTAGTTGGCAGATATTATTCCATCATATCATTCAGTAGGATATACCTGACTGTTAGGCTGGATGGTAATACGAGGCAAAGTTTTACCCTAGTTCGGACCCTTGCAGTTGAGGAAAAAGCCTACTCCTGGTACTGTATATTAGTGATAGGGGTGTGTACAAAGTACATATGAATACCAGACATTGTGCATGTGTGTATACTATCGACGAACTAGCCCCCAAGCTTCTATAACATACTGGGGGCCTAGGGTTACAAATCATATATAGTCGGCTTATCACCAGTGGGGATAGAGTCCTCCATGACTCTGGTAGCTTCATGTTGTACGCCGGCTCCTCCACATGTGTCTTCATATAACGCGTCTCGGTCCAACCTATGTGGCGTAGGATGGAACCGACCCATGAATCCTGATGTTGACCCACCACAACTAGAAATGATCTGCCCACCACACCACACACGTAATCGGCCACTAAGAAAATATCATATACAATAGTACAGTGTTATACATGAAAGCTAATTGCATGGTGCATACAAAAATATTTGTTCTGCATTGTGAATGTTTATATATTCTCCTAAAATATTAGTCACGGGAAAGAGAGATGAAGGGCATATCTCTCCTTGTCTCCACCAGACACCCCCTCTTTCTACACCACTTTCACGTACGCACACAAACTATATCTTGGCCCCTCTAAAAGTATGCATGCCCACGACACATTCACGTGTGACGGTCACTGTATTTCAAGCTAAAGCACTATACGGTCACTAGACTTCAGAATATGCTCATTACGGTCACCGTATACATTTTTGTGGTGATCATACGGTATCCAGCTCACGATACGTCTCCGTATTTTCTTGATGACACTGACGGACTTTGCATTTGATGCGTGCTCCGTATTTTGTTGACGACACATACAGTCATTGTATTTGAAGCGAAAGCGTGATATAGTCAGTGGACTTCAGAATAAGCTCATCACGGTCACCACATACATTTTGTTGTGCTAACGAACATGTGGTTGGATGGTTAGGAGGACAGTGGTTTCTCGAGCCCACCAGGGTTAAAGTCCCGGTGCTCGCATTTATCCTGGGTTAATTTCAGTATTTTCCGGCGATGTGCGTTTAGTGGGAGGAGACGTTCCACTCGACTACGAGGCACCTATGGTGACTTCGTAAAATCTCAAGATCATATGTTGTCTCACTCTCTCGAAGGTGCCCATAGGGATAGGGTCTGCGTGTGTGCGCTTATAATGGTGAGTGCTTGCGGGTATATATGAGCCCTTGCGTCTGTACCGTGTTAAAAAAATACATCTCATGATTATATGGTCACTGACTCACCCGTACAACTCCGTATTTTGTTCATGACACAATCAATTGACTAGTCAAACGTTCCACGTGGCGCAACTAGTGTTGCACCATCGGGGCACGTAACCATGGGGCCCACCTGTCAGCCCGTATTTGAAAGAAAGAAATGGTAGTTTGAGTCTGTATTGTGTTAATAAAATACATTTTAGGGTGATCATACGGTCACTAGCTCACCATACAACTCCGTAATTTGTTGATGACACGATCAATTGACCAGTCAAACGGTCCACATTCAGCAGCGCACATTACCATAGGGCCCACCTGTCAGCGCGTATATGAAGGACATAAATGGTAAGTGATGCGGGGTGGTCGATGGGTATTCGAAGTCGTGAGACCTCTGGTTGGCAGTCCCCGGCGGTGGTGGGAGGGCGCGTTGATTGGGTGGTGGGGTGGGGATCGCTGGAGAAAAAGCTCGATGCGGGGGCCTAGAGGGATGGCCGGTGCAGAGGCGGACTGGCGGTGGGGAGTGGTTTCGGGGCGGGCGGGGCGGCGCGGGCCGGCCGCGGGTGGCGGGGGCCAGCGGTTCGGCCGGTGGTGGCTGGCGGCTCAGGGGGGTGGAGTTTGATGATAAACTGCAGGCCCTTGATTTCATATCCAACGGCTGGAAAATCTAATGACCAGAGATGAAAAAGTCAGTCGACTGACGTGTAGCCTCACCCCGCACATACACATGCACGCATGCAGGCGTGCAACACTGACACGTACACATAACGAACACATGCACGCATGCAGGCGTGCAACACTAACACATACACATGCACTCACGAACACACGCACGTATGCACACATGCATGCAACACTAAAACGTACCCTTGCACGCACGCAACACTTGCACGCTTGCATGCACACAACACATGACGCAAGACACGCGCTCAACCTATACGTGCATGCACCCTTTGTTAAGGACATGGATGGTTACGGGTATTAATCAATCTTATCTGTGATAAGCAGAACATTGATGTTTGCAGCGGTCTTTATGAATCACAGCGTATCGAATGGGCTATCAACATAGTAGACTTATCTACATGAAAAAGATGACGTCACACTCAATGAACAATCATCGGTTTATGAAATGCCCGCTTCTGACCGCCCTGGCCCACCAAAGGTTCCTCTGCCGTGCGCTACCTGCGTTGGGTCACTGACATGCCGGCCATGTACCCAAAGAGCCCACACGTTAGTGGAAGAACGGCGTGGTGTCCTACGTCAGAGTCGAGGGCGCCACTCGCTGCACGCCCGGCTGAACACGCCTCCTTGCCGCATTCAAACGCCTCCATGAAACCCGCCCGTGTGGAAGCCGAGAAACCCACTCCAGACACACGTCCGTTCATGACCGGGCCGACATTAAATGCAACGCTGGCCGAGCTCCTTCCGTCCGTCGTCTATTTAAAATCCTATTTAAACGAGGCCAAACGTCGACCAAGAATCACACATCTCTGCCGCTCCCCTATCTCCTCCTTCACCATTTTGTCCACTCTTACAATGGCTTACGAAGAGTAGTTATTGCGCATCCAAGCCGGCTGGGTAGCCCGCCGGATACGAGCTATGCAGCTCGCCAATCCACCTCCCTTCTCTCGCCCGACGGAGCCAGTTGCCGCCCAAGTCGGTGCGCCATTCAGCAACTCGCCGCTCCAGGCCAGCTCGACGAGGAGCGGCGCACGGGCATCGTTGTTGCCGTCCACGCTGCCGCCTCGTACGGCATCTCCCGTTTCTGTGGCTGAGACTCCCATGCCAGCGGCCGCGCCATGCAAGCAGCAATAGAAGCCGGATGCGCGGGGAGCAACGAGTCGGTGGCCAATGCCTCCGCGTCCGCCGCCATCATCGAGGATAAGTAGAACACAGGAGGCCGCCGCCGCTTGGGTCCCATGAAGGCCACTGCGGAGGCGACGCTGTGAAGACCCACAAGTGTAGGGGATCTATCGTAGACCTTTTGATAAGTAAGAGTGTCAAACACAACGAGGAGCAGAAGGAAATGACAAGCGGTTTTCAGTAAGGTATTCTCTCCAAGCACTGAAATTATCGGTAACAAATAGTTTTGTGATAAGGTAATTCGTAACGGGTAACAAGTAGTGAAAGTAAATAAGGTGCAGCAAGATGGCCCAATCCTTTTTGTAGCAAAGGAGAAGCCTGGACAAACTCTTATATAGAGAAAAGTGCTCCCGAGGACACATGGGAATTATCGTCAATCTAGTTTTCACCACGCTCATATGATTCGCGTTCATTACTTTGATAATTTGATATGTGGGTGGACCGGTGCTTGGGTACTGCCCTTTCTTGGACAAGCATCCCACTTATGGTTAACCCCTATTGCAAGCATCCGCAACTACAAAAGAAGTATTAAGGTAAACCTAACCATAGCATGAAACTTATGGATCCAAATCAGCCCCTTACGAAGCAACGCATAAACTAGGGTTTAAGCTTCTGTCACTCTAGCAACCCATCATTTACTTATTACTTCCCGATGCCTTCCTCTAGGCCCAAACAATGGTGAAGTGTAATGTAGTCGACGTTCACATAACACCACTAGAGGAGCGACAACATACATCTCATCAAAATATCAAACGAATACCAAATTCACATGACTACTTATAGCAAGACTTCTCCCATGTCCTCAGGAACAAACGTAACTACTCACAAATCATATTCATGTTCATAATCAGAGGGGTATTAATATGCATAAAGGATCTAAACATATGATCTTCCACCGAATAAACCAACTAGCATCAACTACAAGGAGTAATCAACACTACTAGTAACCCACAGGTACCAATCTGAGGTTTTGGGACAAAGATTGGATACAAGAGATGAACTTGGGTTTGAGAGGAGATGGTGCTGGTGAAGATGTTGATGGAGATTGACCCCCTCCCGATGAGAGGATCGATGGTGATGACGATGGTGATGATTTCCCCTCCCGGAGGGATGTTTCCCTGGCAGAACAGCTCCGCCGGAGCCCTAGATTGCTTCCGCCACGTGGTGGCGGTGTCTCATCCCGAAAGCTTGCTTATGATTTTTTCCAGGGTAAAAGACTTCATATAGTAGAAGATGGCCACCGGAGGACTGCCAGAGGGCTCACGAGGTAGGGGGGCGCGCGCCCGAGGGGTAGGGCGCGCCCCCCACCCTCGTGGCCAAGGTGTGGGCCCCTCTGGTACTTTCTTCGCTCAATATTTTTTATTAATTCCAAAAATAACTTTCGTGGAGTTTCAGGACTTTTGGAGTTGTGCAGAATAGGTCTCTAATATTTACTCCTTTTCCAGCCCAGAATTCCAGCTGCCGGCATCCCCCCTCTTCATGTAAACCTCTTAAAATAAGAGAGAATCACTACTAGGGAAAAGCCTAGCAGCAGCGCGGGTTTTGGGCCTATTAATAGCGCGGGTACCCGTGCTACTAATAAGGCACTACAGCTAACGTATAGCAGTAGCGTGGGTAAAAACCCACGCTACTACTAATCTGTAATCTCTGGAAAAAAATTGAATGTTTTCGAAAAAAATTTGATTTTTTTCCCTAATTTTCAAATTTCTGAATTATTTTAACCTCAAATATCTAATCACCCATCATCGCTGCTAAATTTAATCTCTAATCACCCCTCATCATTCCAAATCATCTAACTTCCCGGACGGTCACCCATCCTCTCACTACTCCAGCCTGAGCACGCTTAACTTCCGGGTTCTATTCTCCCTCGTTTCCAAGTCTGCACTTGTTGTTTTCCTGAAAATAGTAAGATGTCAATCCTATTAACCTCAGGAATTTAGCTTGAGCATGTAGTGACACAGTTCACTGTTTGAGTTTGAAATTATTGTTCTAAAAAAGTAGTAACACTAATATTTCTTGAATAATTAGTTTGACCCACAGTTTGACCATAGTTTGACCAGATTTGACCACAGTTTGACCAGATTTGACCACAGTTTGACCAGATTTGACAAAAATTCAAAAAAAAACTAAAATAATTATTTAGTAACACTAATATTCTTGAATAATTAGTTTGACCATAGTTTGACCAGATTTAACAAAAATTAAAAAAAATTGAAATTTGATGAATTTTTTTGCCTCCAGATCTTAAAAGCCCCGTAACTTTTTTTCTGTTAGATTTTTGAGGATTTTAAAAATGTTTAACGGGGTTCCCCCGATTAAATTCGGATGTAACTTTTCGAGTAGATGATTTTTCATATAAAAAACTTTTTCATCCGAGTTCATATGCAAAAGTTATGGCCATTTTACAAATTTCCAGAGAGATTTTGCAAATAAAGTCGAAATTCATATTTGTAAATTTTCCCAACAACTAGACCACATATCACATGGGAAACTTATTTTCTTTTATTTTTTTGACATTTTTATCATTTTCTTTTATTTATTTTTAAACTGAAAAGGCAGTCCACGGGGGTGGGGGGTAGACTTCGACAAATAGGCCATACCCCGCGCTACTACTATGGCAGACGATTAGCAGTAGCGCGGGTTTTTAACCCTCGCTACTACTAAGTTGATAGCAGTAGCGCGGGTTTATAACCATCGCTACTACTATGGCATGGTCCAGGGGCCACTTAGTAGTAGCGAGAGTTAAAAACCCGCGCTACTACTATGGCATATCCCGGGGGGCACGGTAGAGACCGCTTAGTAGTAGCGAGGTTTACAAACCCGCGCTGCTGCTATCAACTTAGTAGTAGCGAGGTTTAAAAACATGCGCTACTAGTAAGTAGCAGTAGCGAGGGTTTTTAACCCTCGCTGCTGCTAAGATTCTGTGTATAGGCTTTTCCCTAGTAGTGAATAGGCATAAGTATTGTGACATAACGTGTAATAACAGCCCATAATGCAATAAATATCGATATAAAAGCATGATGCAAAATGGACGTATCAACTCCCCCCAGCATAGACCTCGCTTGTCCTCAAGAGGAAGCCGATAACGAAAAATATGTCCACATGTTTAGAGATAGAGGTGTCGATAAAATAAAATACGGACATGAGGGCATCATGATCATTCTTATAACAGCAACATACATATATTTTGTCACATGATTTCTTATGCTCAAGTAATAATCTATCCACAATGTCAAGTATGAATCAGAAACTTCATTGAGAACTAACAAACTATAACCTCGGTCATTGAAGCAATTGCAATTTATCATAACATCGGAAAGAGTCAATATAAGAGCTTTTCAGCAAGTCCACATACTCAACTATCATTTAGTCTTTCACAATTGCTAACACTCCCGCAATATTTTGGCTACCCTGGGCAAGATCCAAACAGCCCCTCCCATCAGATTCAAATCCCTCGTTCGCTGTGAAATTTTGCCATGTGTTGTTTTATGGACTAGCAAGATGCCCGTGCATTGCACGGAACATCAAAATGCATTTTTTTACAGAACACCTATTCTGATTGACCCATGCAGGAGTAATCCCATTTTGTAAAAACTAATGATATCTCGAGAATTTTATCGGAAAAATGGTATCTTGAGAATTTTATTGGACTCCATTCTTGTATATAAGGCCACAAACCCATATTATAGGTACCAGGGAAAAATTAATGTCTTCTAAGTCAATGTTGCAAGCCACCTTGTTTCCTTGTTTGCCGTGTAAATTAATGTGTATTCTTCTCTTTCATGCACATCAAGCCAATGCTCACACTCCCGCATGCATGCAAGGGATAATTAATGTCCTCCTTTGCTAGTACTACGAGGCAAACACCATTAATATTGCATTGATTAGTGTTAGTGGCCTTGTATATCAACAAATTGTAATTTTGATAGTGGCCTTGTATATAGAAATGGAGGGGAAAAGATGAGAGATAAGGTGAGGAGGAGTGGGGCGTGGTGGTGACTGGTGGTCGGACTAGGTGGGGGCATCGGGATGGATGGCGCATTATGTCTAGGTTTGTATCTCTCTCACAGACACCCACGTAGGTGGGGGACGTGCACGAAGAGAAGAGGTGCACGCACGGTGCACGTACTCCCCTCTCTTTCCCAACCACACCCGCGCGGGTACATGATAACCCACAAGTATAGGGGATCGCAACAGTTTTCGAGGGTAGAGTATTCAACCCAAATTTATTGATTCGACACAAGGGGAGCCAAAGACTATTCTCAAGTATTAGCAGTTGAGTTGTCAATTCAACCACACCTGGATAACTTAGTATCTGAAGCAAATTATTTAGTAGCAAAGTATTATGGAAGTAACGGTAACAATAGCAAAAGTAACAGCAGCAGTTTTGTAGTAATTGTAACAGTGGCAACGGAAAAGTAACTAAGCAAAGCATAATATGTGAAAAGCTCGTAGGCATTGGATCAGTGATGGATAATTATGTCGGATGCGATTCCTCATGTAATAGTTATAACATAGGGTGACACAGAACTAGCTCCAGTTCATCAATGTAATGTAGGCATGTATTCCAAATATAGCCATATGTGCTTATGGAAAAGAACTTGCATGACACTTTTGTCCTACCCTCCCGTGGCAGCGGGGTCCTAATGGAAACTAAGAGATATTAAGGCCTCCTTTTAATAGAATACCAAACCAAAGCATTAGCACTTAGTGAAATACATGAACTCCTCAAACTACGTTCATCACCGAGAAGTATCCCGATTATTGTCGATTCGGGGTTGTCGGATCATAACACATAATAGGTGACTATAGACTTGCAAGATAGGATCAAGAACTCACATATATTCATGAAAACATAATAGGATCAGATCTGAAATCATGGCACTCGGGCCCTAGTGACAAGCATTAAGCATAGCAAAGTCATAGCAACATCAATCTCAGAACATAGTGGACACTAGGGATCAAACCCTAACAAAACTAACTTGATTACATGGTAAATCTCATCCACCCATCACCGTCCAACAAGCCTATGATGGAATTACTCACGCACGACAGTGAGCATCATGAAATTGGTGATGGAGGATGGTTGATGATGACGACGGCGATGAATCCCCCTCTTCGGAGCCCCGAACGGACTCCAGATCAGCCCTCCTGAGAGAGTTTCAGGTCATTCCGAGAACTTCTATTTCTGCACAAAAATAACACCATGGCAGTGTTATTGTGAAAATAGCGTCAGTCTGGGTTAGTTCCATTCAAATCATGCAAGTTAGAGTCCAAAACAAGGGAAAAAGTGTTTGGAAAAGTAGATACGACGGAGACGTATCAACTCCCCCAAGCTTAAACCTTTGCTTGTCCTCAAGCAATTCAGTTGATAAACTGAAAGTGATAAAGAAAAACTTTTATAAACTCTGTTTGCTCTAGTTGTTGCAAATATGTAAAGCCAGCATTCAAGTTTTCAGCAAAGATTATGAACTAACCACATTCACAATAACACTTAGGTCTCATGTTTACTCATATCAATGGCATAATCAGCTAGTGAGCAATAATAATAAATCTCGGATGACAACACTTTCTCAAAACAATCATAATATGATATAACAAGATGGTATCTCGCTAGCCCTTTCTGAAACCACAAAACATAAATGCAGAGCACCTTTAAAGATCAAGGACTGACTAAATATTGTAATTCATGGTAAAAGAGATCCAGTCATAGTCATACCCAATATAAACTAAAAGTAATGCATGCAAATGACAGCGGTGCTCTCCAGCGGGTGCTTTTTAATAAGAGGGTGATGACTCAACATAAAATTAAATAGATAGGCCCTTCGTAGAGGGAAGCAGGGATTTGTAGAGGTGTCAGAGCTCGATTTTGAAATAGAGGTAAATAACATTTTGAGCGGTATACTTTCACTGTCAACATAACAACTGAGAGATCTCGATATCTTCCATGGTACACACATTATAGGCGGTTCCCAAACAGAATGGTAAAGTTTATACTCCCCCACCACCAACAAGCATCAATCCATGGCTTGCCCGAAACAACGGGTGCCTCCAACTAACAACAATCCTGGGGGAGTTTTGTTTAATTATTTTGATTCGATTTGAGAATGGGACTGGGCATCCCGGTGAGCAGCCACTTTCTCGTGAATGAGGAGCGGAGTCCACTCCTCTTGAGAATAACCCGCCTAACATGGAAGATACAGACAACCCTAGTTGATACATGAGCTGCTCGAGCATACAAAACAGAATTTCTTTGAAGGTTTGGAGTTTGGGACATACAAATTTACTTGGAACGGCAGGTAGATACCTCATATAGGAAGGTATGGTGGACTCATATGGAATAACTTTGGGGTTTATGGAGTTTGGATGCACAAGCATTATTCCCGCTTAGTACAGGTGAAGGCTAGAAAGAGACTGGGAAGCGACCAGCTTAGAGAGCGACAACAGTCATGAACATGCATCAAAATTAATCAACACTGAGTGCAAGCATGAGTAGGATATAATCCACCATGAACATAAATGTCGTGAAGGCTATGTTGATTTTGTTTCAACTACATGCGTGAACATGTGCCAAGTCAAGTCACTCGAATCATTCAAAGGAGGATACCACCCTATCATACCACATCACAACCATTTTAATAGCATGTTGGCACGCAAGGTAAACCATTATAAACTCCTAGATAATTAAGCATGGCATAAGCAACTATAATCTCTAATTGTCATTGCAAACATGTTTATTCATAATAGGCTGAATCAGGAACGATGAACTAATCATATTTACAAAAACAAGAGAGGTCGAGTCCATACCAGCTTCTCTTGTCTCAGCCAGTCCATCATATATCGTCATTATTGCCTTTCACTTGCACGACTGAATGGTGTGGATAATAATAATAGTGCATGTGCATTGGACTAAGCTAGAATCTGCAAGCATTCAATTCTAGGGAGAAGACAAGGTAATAGGGTCTCTTGGTTAAATCAACAATAATGCATATAAGAGCCACTCAACATTTTCATTATGGTCTTCTCCTCTCGACCCCCGAAGAAAATAAATAAAACTATTTACACGGGAAAGCTCCCAACAAGCAGAAGAAGAACGAGAAATCTTTTTGGGTTTTCTTTTAATTAATACTACAAGCATGGAAAGTAAACTAACTAATTTTTTTGGTTTTCCTTAAGGTTTATCAAACACACAATAAGAAAGCTAGAAAAAGAAATTAAACTAGCATGGATAGTACAATGAAAAAGTATGATCACCGACAACTAGAATGGGCGTGTGAACATGAATGTAATGTCGATGAGAAATACGTACTCCCCCAAGCTTAGTCTTTTCGCCTAAGTTGGTCTATGCCCATGGATGGCCTGGCGGATATCCGAAGTCGTAACTGGGGTATACTGAGATGCAGCAGTCATTGCCTCACGAGCTGCAGCCTGGCGGCGAGCTGCCTCCATCCTCCTCTCGTACTCGTCGCCTCCTCCCTGGTGATAACATATCTTCCTCTTGCGTGATGGTCAAAGAAAGCAGGAGCAGGGAGAGTAATATGGACAGCACGGCGTCTGTCAAAGATTAGTCGGTACTGGAGGATTTGCTCATTCCTCTCAAGAAAATGATGATTTACCATGGCATCATAATCTAAATAAGCAGGAGGCAACTTCATATCATTTTCATGTATGGGTATCTCAAGAAAGTGAGCCACACAGGTTGCATAAATCCCACCAAACAAATCTCCAGCTAAACCATTATTGTGCAACCTACGTGCAACAATTGCCCCCAAGTTATATATTTTATCACCCAATATAACACTCTTGAGAACACTAAGATCCGGGACACACATGTGACAAGCTTCATCTTTACCGCCTAATGCATCTACCTATGCAGAGAGCAAAATAGTGTATAGCAGGAAAATGAATGCTCCCTATGTTAGCTTGTGCTATTTCTCTGGATTCTCCCACAGTGATACTAGCAAGAAAGTCTTTATATTCAGATTTATGAGGTTCATTGACACTACCCCACTGAGGGAGTTTACAAGTAAAATCTTCTAGGTCCATGGAATAAGATTTATCATAAAGATCAAACAGGACATTGCTAGAATTACGCGAAGATGTAAATTTAAACCTTCTCACAAAGGAATCAGTCAAATGGTAGTATTGACGGCACTTATCTTGCATGAAGTCCTCAAAATCGACATTACGCACATATGCATCAAATTCATTCATGATGCCTGCTCTGACCATAAACTCCTCGGACGTCCATTCACAAGGCCGCACGTCAGCTACCCTCAGTGGTTCATCATCCCGCTCACGTATTGCGAGCCTGGGTGCTTGCTTCCTTGAAGAACCACCTTGGTACATTTTCCTAGACATATTTCTTCCTCTGAAAAGTTTCTGAAATTTTTAGTAACTCAAAATAAAAGTGAACCAAACTCAACAAGATTGATAGCAACTACTCCCACAAGTGCCTAGAGGCTATATCATGCATTAGAATCACTTAGGACCATATAAATTTGACATGCAAGCTCAAGAACAGGGTCACCTAAGCAACAAAAATTTGCAAGAATAAAGCACTAGAACAAAAACTAATTGGACCATTGGAGGAGTCACATACCAAAGAACAATCCCCCAAAGCAGTTTTGCGAATGGAGCTTTGAGCAAGGAGATAAAAATGGCAGCAAGATGAGCTAGAACTCGTGCTTGAGCTGGATGGTTATTTTTTGGGATGAAGAAGAAGTGCATGGGTGAAGGAATAAGTGGAGGAGGGCCACCATGGGCCCACGAGGCAGGGGGCGCGCCCAGGGGGGTAGAGCCCCTGACCCTCGTGGCCAGGTGCCAGCTCCTCCTGCTGTGTTCTCAGTGCCAGATATTCTCAAATATTCCAGAAAAATCATATTAAATTGGCAGGGCATTTGGAGAACTTTTATTTTCGAGGTATTTTTTATTGCATGGATAATTCAGAAAACAGACAGAAAATACTATATTTGCTTTATTTATTCTAAATAACAGAAAGTAAAAAGAGGGTACAGAAGGTTGTGCCTTCTAACTTCATCCATCTCATGATTATCAAAAGGAATCCACTAACAAGGTTGATCAAGTCTTGTTAACGAACTCATTCCGAATAACATGGAACCGAAGAAATTTCGAATAACACTAGGTTACCTCAACGGGGATATGCACATCCCCAATAATAAGAATATCATATTTCTTCTTGACAGTAGGAAGAGGAAATTCAAAACCTCCAATAATGATAGTTGGAATTTTTCCAATAGAATTAATGCTATGAACTTGAGGTTGTTTCCTCGAAAAGTGTACCGTATGCTCATTACCATTAACATCAAAAGTGACATTGCCTTTGTTGCAATCAATAACATCCCCTGAAGTATTCAAAAAGGGTCTACCAAGGATAATCGACATACTATCATCCTCGCAAATATCAAGAATAACAAAGTCCTTTAAGATAGTAACGCTTGCAACCACAACAGGCACATCCTAACAAATACTGACAAGTATAGCAGTTGATTTGTCAGCCATTTGCAAAGATATTTCACTAGGTGTCAACTTATTCAATTCGAGTCTACGATATAAAGAGAGGCATAACACTAACACTGGCTCCAAGATCACATAAAGCAGTTTTAACATAGTTTTTTTAATGGAGCATGGTATAGTTGGTACTCTTGGATCACCTAGTTTCTTATGTATTCCACCTTTAAAAGTATAATTAGCAAGCATGGTGGAAATTTCAGCTTCCGGTATCTTCCTTTTATTTGTAATAATATCCTTCATGTACTTAGCATAAGGATTAACTTTAAGCATATCAGTTAAGCGCATACGTAAAAAGATAGGTCTAATCATTTCAGCAAAGCGCTCAAAATCCTCATCATCCTTTTTCATGGATGGTTTAGGAGGAAAATGATGTGGAGCATCCCATGTTCATCCCCATGTACACTCCGACTACTCTCCAAGCCCCAAGAGGACATATGACGAGACCTCGACCATATGCCATTGGGCACCAGGTGAACTCACTCCTCTTCGAACCGTCACTTTCCACATGTGAGACATGGCTACTACCTCATGCATGGACCTTGCATACACTCAGGTACAACCGAGACGACCATGGAGGATCCAAGGACCAAGGCCAAGCATGGAAGAGGAGAAGGAAGAAGAAGCAGGGACAAGCTTCTGGAAAGCTCGGAACTTCCGGCCTCAGCCCGGAACTTCCGGCCCCCGGACCCTCCGGCCCCCGGAGTCCAGACCAGCCCTAAGCGCGCCAACTCTCTGGATAGCCCGGAACCCAGCCAGAACCTGCCCAGAACTTCCGGATCCCGGAACTTCCGGCCTGCCTGCGTGGAAAGACTCGGGCCGAAGCCCATGTAACCTCTTTCCCACATACCCATTCGTGGCTTAGACTATAAATAGACCATCCCCTCCTCCTAATTAGAGTTAGCAAAGGATTAGCTCATTTGAGATAGAGCTTTGCTCATCCATACGGATCTCCTCCTCGTGAGAGACCGTGACCTCTTCGGAGAAGATCCACCATGGATTCAAGACCCCTTTACGGGAAGATCCCTCATGGATTCAAGACCTCCTCTCGGAGATGAACTACCGCCGCTTGTATCGTCCTTTGTTGGATTTGGACTATGTATATCTTTGTGTTTCTTGGATCTAGCACATGTGTGATCATACTCGTGTTGGTTGAGTGTTTTCTCTTGTGTTCCCTCGTGATTTCCCTCGTTTCCTTCTGCGCGTTCTTCGTGTTCCTCGTAGGGATCCTCTCCAAACGTGAAAGATCGGCCCCTAGGGTTCCGCCCTACATCATCTTGGTATCATGAGCCACGTTGATCACGTTTTTGGGGCCCCTACCCTTTGTTTTCTAGCTTGATTTTGTTGATTTCGTCCTAAATCCGAAAATCCCCACCAAAAATAGCCCCCAATTTTTTGTGATTTGTGGGTTTTGATGATGTTTTGTTGATTTTGATCCATGGATTCACTGTGTTATGAGTGGATCTAGCATTCCCCTTCTTTTACCTCATTTCCATCCATGAAATTGTCTCAATTTTGCCCCTGGAAATCGTGTTTTTCCGCCCCCGTTCTCAGATCTGGAATTTAGGGTTCGTTCTGGAAGAAATTCCGCAAACCCCGGAACTTCCGGGCTAAACAGAAATTTTACCCCAAAAATACCCCTGACCCCCGCACTTTTTCCGCGGCCCCCGGAACTTCCGGCCCGCCTGGAACTTCCGGCCTATCCAGAAACTTTCCCCGAAATTTCAGCATCAGCCTTCGTCACCGTTTTCATCATAACTTTTCGCTCCGAACTCCGGTTTGAGTGTTCTTTGGCTCGTTTTGAAGCTATCAACGTGCCGGAGGTCCTCACGTTGGTTTTACCACCTTTTGACTCCATCAAACTTTTGGAACTTTGGCATCTTTGCCTAGGCCTTCCACCATAACATCCGCATTGCCACCACCGACTTCCGCAACCTAACCCATTTTGTTCCCCATAGCATTTGAGGTTGTTTGGGTAGTGACTTGAGTCTCCTAAGGTGTTTAGGCTACCTAGGGAAGGTTTATTCTTCATCAACCACCACCATAACTTCCGCATAGGCTTGCCCACCATACACTTCCGCCACCCCAACTTAACCCAATTGTTGTTTGAGCTTGTTTGAGTTGTGGCTTGTGTCTCCTAAGGTGTTTCGGCTACTTAGGGACGGCAACTCCAACTCCGACACCGTGTATAGCCCATCATACGCTTCCACCACCATAACCCGGTCAACTTCGGCTACTCGGGTTTCCACCAATACTTCTGCAACCACCACCGCATTCCCGCTACCACCAATTTGACATTTGACATTTGAGATTTTGAGTTTGCGGTTTTCCCGTTTACTAAGGTGTTTCGGCTACTTAGGGACGACTCTCCATCATCTTGGTTTCTACATCAAGAACACCGCCACTCATCATCGCCTCGAGGTCGTCATCGACTTTGACCACTTCACCATCATCCATCCGTGGCGTACAAACGAGAAACCCTCGACGGTAACCTCCATATCATCTTGGTATCGTGGTATCCCCCCTCTATATATTCCCCTTGCCATTGCATTGTTAACCCCTAGCCCATTTTTCGTTACTTGCCTATCAAGACTAGCCATTTGAGTATTGCCGGCAACATTACTTGTGCACATTAGTGATCATACTTCCCATAGCATACATACCATATCATCGTGGTGCATATATTGCTATCATATCTTGTGTCACAAGTTTGTTCCCGCATTTATACAATTGCTATCTTGGTTTGTACATTGTGCAAAAGTGGACATACAAAAAAAAGAAATAAAGCTTTTAAGCAAAAGAGAGAGAGAGAGAGAGAGCAAAGAGCTTGTAAGCAAGAGCCATAGCATCATACCACATTGCATATACGATTGTCATATCTGATCATCTTGGATCATCTTCAGAGAAACACCAGGAACCATACATATATAGCATACTTGGGTAGAAAGTTTATCCATTTTGCATCTTATAGGTTGTGCACAAGTGTCGTATCCGCCTATAGAGCAATCGTGCTAGCGTCTCTCTTGAGTTGTGCAACATGAGCGTTTTCCGTGGATTTAACATTTTGTGCTCATTCCTTGGTTGCACGACCCCATTTATCTATCCGTGTGTGCGTTTCTATGTGCCATCCATATTGCTATTGGTCTACTTGTTTCGCTTGAGAATTTGTGAATCTCTTTCAACATTATTGACTCTTGCTAACATTTTTTATTAAATTTTTGTGCCACTATCCTCACCGAGCTCCACCATAAGCTTTACTTGTGTAGGTGTGAGAACCGACAAGAATTGGTACCAATGCTATTTCCTTGTTACACATTTGAGTTCATTGATCCATCTTCAACATTTGTCAAGGTACATTTGGTATAGTTCTTCTCTTTCTCCCACTCGTATTTGCTCGAGTCTTGTGATGGATAGGCAAGGCATTTCCTCTCCGGTCTACGACAACAACAACGGCGTGAACAACAACATCTCAAAAGCGTCCATCTTCGATCTACAACGACAAATGCAAGGCGCACAATCGAGATTGCGAGAGCGCATCGAGAACATCTCCATCGACATTTTTCACTCCGAAGCAAGGAAAATGGACTACATCGACAAGAAGCTTTCCGCAGAAAAAGAGGAGCAAGATGCAAGGATCAAGTCTTCTTCCCATTCGTCATCTTCAAGGCGGTGATGTTCAAGCCACAAGTCTTCGGAGCACAAAAACGATGCAAGCGCAATTCGTCCACGTCCACATCTACATGGCGACCACCATCTCGTTCGTGGTCCACATCTTCATGAAGGGCAAGTCACCTCCAAGCATCATGTGCACGACGACGACGAACGCCAAGGAGCTCAAGCACGACAACGACATCATCATCATGAAGATGCTCCCCAAGCACAAATGCACAAGTCCCAACAAGTCCTACTTCACGCCAAGTCCAAGCTTCATGAGCAAAAGAGAAGACCGCTAGACGACCACCACCAAGACGGCACTACGGCTACAACAACCACTTTGGCATCTTCGCCAAGTGCTATCAAGGCATCTTCGCCTTTGGACGTACGGCATCTTCGCCTACTTCCCACGTGTACGCCTACATCGACTTCATCAAGTCCAAGGCGACTACCTACGAGCGAGGGCGACACTTCCATCTTCGGAAGCCCCTCAAGTAAGATGGACGAGCATGGAAAACTCCCTTTAGTCATGGAGACGAGCTATGAGGTGCCACATCATATGGGCCTCCAACACCAAGACGGTGACAAGACGGTCGAGCAAGGGCCATCACCTTTGACCACGGCGACGAGCACGAACCTCTTCTACAACATGAAGACGGCGCCCATATTGGACTCATACTATGAGTCAAGCTACGCGACCGCACATGGAGACATTTGCACCAACTTCTCTCTGACACCCACATATGTCAAGATGCCCCATTTTCCATGTGAGGAGAGCCACCACCACATGAGTGACATGAGTGACTCCACCATATGTGACACTGAGAGCATTTCCTATGAGAGGATGAGTGTGACCACCACTAGCCCCACTCATGAGAGCATGCCACACATCCTATGTGAGGTTGAGCGCCATTTGAGTGACTCCACCAACCATATGAGTGAGAGCATCCTTGAGGGAGTGAGTGAGCCACAACACTTAGCGAGTGAGATAGTTGACACGGCATGTGAGGCCACTTTGATTTCTGACGTCTTAACCTCTACTCCTAGTGTGTTTTCTTCTTTGGTGCTAGGTCTCCTACATGACAACATACCTATCCTCGACGAGTCCATCCCTCCAATGGAGATGACGATGGCCATGGTGGACGATGATGCACCCCCCACATGGTTCCATCAAAACGAAAATGACAACGAGTGGATCTTCGACACCTCACCTACAACACATGAGCGACGCTCCAAAGGTAACATAGGTGATGGTTCTTCTCTTGTCCCACTAGTGGACTCTCTTACCAATGATTGCTCCCATGATGTTGACCCACCTATTCACATGCTTCATGCTAGTGAGACTTCTTCATGCCTTGACTTACCTATTTATGATGAATATGATGATGAGCATGTTTTGCCTAGTTGTGATGCTATGCTCCATAGGATATCATGTGAGAATTGGCTCAGGAGTTGGTTCAGGAAGCGTCCAATTGTTTTCATTAGTCAACATATTATTCAATAGCAATTCAGCTTGATCGACTGTTCTTTCCATAAATACACAACCAGCACAACTATCCAAGTGGTCCTTGGAAGCATAGGTTAGTTCATTATAAAAGATATCAAGTATTTCATTTTTCTTAAGAGGATGATCAGGAAAAGCATTAAGTAATCGGATAAGCCTCCCCCAAGCTTGTGGGAGACTCTCTTCTTCAATTTGCACAAAATTATATATTTCCCTTAAAGCAGCTCGTTTCTTATGAGCAGGGAATATTTAGCAGAGAAGTAATAAATCATATCTTGGGGACTACGCACACAACCAGGATCAAGAGAATTAAACCAGGTTTTAGCATCAGCTTTTAACGAGAACGGAAATATCTTAAGGATATAATAGTAGCGAGATTTCATTCTCTCTAGCCCTAGCAAGTTGTTCATCAAGATATTCACCTAATGGCACAGTAGTATCAAGCACAGAAGTAGTTTCATCATAAGTATCATGCATAGTAGAAGTGGCATCACCAATAACATGCGACATATCCGAATTAATAGCAGAAGCAGGTTTAGGTGTCACAAGCTTACTCATAACAGAAGGAGAATCTAGTGCAGAGCTAAATGGCAGTTCCTTACCTCCCCTCGTAGTTGAGGGATAAATCGTAGTTATTTCGTCTTTCAAGTTCCTCATAGTGATCAGCAGATATAAATCCCAAGTGACACAAAGAATAGAGCTATGCTCCCCGGCAACGGCACCAGAAAATAGTCTTGATAACCCACAAGTATAGGGGATCGCAACAGTTTTTGAGGGTAGAGTATTCAACCCAAATTTATTGATTCGACACAAGGGGAGCCAAAGAATATTCTCAAGTATTAGTAGTTGAGTTGTCAATTCAACCACACCTGGATAACTTAGTATCTGCAGCAAAGTATTTAGTAGCAAAGTAGTATGGAAGTAACGGTAATAGTAGCAAAAGTAACAGCAGCAGTTTTGTAGTAATTGTAACAGTGGCAACGGAAAAGTAACTAAGCAAAGCACAATATGTGAAAATCTCGTAGGCATTGGATCAGTGATGGATAATTATGTCGGATGCGATTCCTCATGTAATAGTTATAACATAGGGTGACACAGAACTAGCTCTAGTTCATCAATGTAATGTAGGCATGTATTCCGAGTATAGTCATACGTGCTTATCGAAAAGAACTTGCATGACATCTTTGTCCTACCCTCCCGTGGCAGCGGGGTCCTAATGGAAACTAAGGGATATTAAGGCCTCCTTTTAATAGAGTACCGGACCAAAGCATTAGCACTTAGTGAATACATGAACTCCTCAAACTACGGTCATCACCGAGAAGTATCCCGATTATTGTCACTTCGGGGTTGTCGGATCATAACACATAATAGGTGACTATAGACTTGCAAGATAGGATCAAGAACTCACATATATTCATGAAAACATAATAGGTTTAGATTCAAATCATGGCACTCGGGCCCTAGTGATAAGCATTAAGCATAGAAAAGTCATAGCAACATCAATCTCAGAACATAGTGGATACTAGGGATCAAACCCTAACAAAACTAACTTGATTACATGGTAAATCTCATCCAACCCATCACCGTCCAGCAAGCCTACGATGGAATTACTCACGCACGGCGGTGAACATCATGAAATTGGTGATGGAGGATGGTTGATGATGACGACGGCGACGAATCCCCCTCTCCGAAGCCCCGAACGGACTCCAGATCAGCCCTCCCGAGAGAGTTTAGGGCTTGGTGGCGGCTCCGTATCTTAAAACGCGATAACTCTTTCTCTCTATTTTCTCTCCACGAAAGTGAATATATAGAGTTGGAGTTGACGTCGGGGGAGGTCCAAGGGGCCCACGAGACAGGGGGCGCACCCTGCGGGGTGCGTCCCCCACCCTCGTGGACAGGGTGTGGGCCCCCTGGTGCTGATTCTTTTGCTAGTATTTTTTTTAATTCTGAAAGGTTGCTCCGTGGATTTTCAGGTCATTCCGAGAACTTTTATTTTTGAAGAAAAATAACACCATGGCAGTTCTGCTAAAAACAACGTCAGTGCGGGTTAGTTCCATTCAAATCATGCAAGTTAGAGTACAAAACAAGGGCAAAAGTGTTTGGAAAAGTAGATACGATGGAGATGTATCAGTACACGGTGGAGCTCATTTCTATCTGAAAAGGCAGCCCATGTGGTAATTTGACACGTGTACTGGTTGTCCACTTGGTGGAGGGAGGATCGTCTACCACGGGTGAACAAACAAATTGCGACTTGACGCGTTATGTTAAAAAAGAGGCAAACCATGTGGGGCCTACCTTAGAGGCAAGGCTTTATGTTGGGGAACGTAGTAATTTCAAAAAATTTCCTACGCACACGCAAGATCATGGTGATGGCATAGCAACGAGAGGGGAGAGTGTATGTCCACGTACCCTCGTAGACCGTAAGCGGAAGCGTTATCACAACGCGGTTGATGTAGTCGTACGTCTTCACGATCCGACCGATCCAAGCACCGAATGTACGGAGCCTCCGAGTTCAGCACACGTTCAGCTCGATGACGATCTCCGATCTCCGATCCAGCCGAGCTCCGGAGATGAGTTCCGTCAGCATGACGGCATGGTGATGATGATGTTCTACCGGCGCAGGGCTTCACCTAAACTCCGCGATGATATGACCGAGGTGGAATATGGTGGAAGGGGGCACCGCACACGGCTAAGGAACGATCCGTAGATCAACTTGTGTGTCTATGGGGTGCCCCCCTCCCCCGTATATAAAGGAGCCAGGGGGGAGGAGGCCGCCGGCCTAAGGGGGCGCGCCAAGGGGGGAGTCCTACTCCCACCGGGAGTAGGACTCCCCTTTTCCAAGTTGGAGTAGGAGAGAAGGGGGAAAGAGGGGAAGGAGGGGAAGGAAAGGGGGGGCGCCGCCCCCCTTCCCTTGTCCTATTCGGACTAGGAGGGGGAGGGGCGCGCGGCCCCCTCCTGGCTCCTTCCTCTTCTCCCTCTTGGCCCATGTAGGCCCATTAACCCCCCGGGGGGTTCCGGTAACCTCCCGGTACTCCGGTAAAATGCCGATTTCACCCGGAACCATTCTGATGTCCAAACACAGGCTTCCAATATATCAAACTTTATGTCTCGACCATTCCGAGACTCCTCGTCATGTCCGTGATCACATCTGGGACTCCGAACAAACTTCGGTACATCAAAACTTATAAACTCATAATAAAACTGTCATCGAAATGTTAAGCGTGCGGACCCTACGGGTTCGAGAACTATGTAGACATGACCTAAAACCATTCTCGGTCAATAACCAATAGCGGGACCTGGATGCCCATATTGGTTCCTACATATTCTACGAAGATCTTTATCGGTCAAACCGCATAACAACATACGTTGTTCCCTTTGTCATCGGTATGTTACTTGCCCGAGATACGATCGTCGGTATCCAATACCTAGTTCAACCTCGTTACCGGCAAGTCTCTTTACTCGTTCCGTAATACATCATCTCACAACTAACTCATTAGTTACATGCTTGCAAGGCTTAGGTGATGAGTATTACCGAGAGGGCCCAGAGATACCTCTCCGACAATCGGAGTGACAAATCCTAATCTCGAATTATGCCAACCCAACATGTACCTTCGAAAACACTTGTATAGCACCTTTATAATCACCCAGTTATGTTGTGACGTTTGGTAGCACACAAAGTGTTCTTCCGGTAAACGGGAGTTGCACAATCTCATAGTTGTAGGAACTTTGTATAAGTCATGAAGAAAGCAATAGCAGTATACTAAACGATCAAGTGCTAGGCTAACGGAATGGGTCATGTCAATCACATCATTCTTCTAATGATGTGATCCCACTAATCAAATGACAACACATGTCTATGGTTAGGAAACATAACCATCTTTGATTAATGAGCTAGTCAAATAGAGGCATACTAGTGACTATAGTTTTGTCTATGTATTCACACATGTATCATGTTTCCGGTTAATACAATTCTAGAATGAATAATAAACATTTATCATGATATGAGGAAATAAATAATAACTTTATTATTGCCTCTAGGGCATATTTCCTTCAGTCTCCCACTTGCACTAGAGTCAATAATCTAGATTACATAGTAATGATTCTAACACCCATGGAGTCTTGGTGCTGATCATGTTTTGCTCGTGAGAGAGGCTTAGTCAACGGGTCTGCAACATTCAGATCCGTATGTATCTTGCAAATCTCTATGTCTCCCACTTGGACTTGGTCCCGAATGGAATTGAAGCGTCTCTTGATGTGCTTGGTCCTCTTGTGAAATCTGGATTCCTTTGCCAAAGCAATTGCACCAGTATTGTCACAGAAGATCTTCATTGGTCCCGATGCACTAGGTATGACACCTAGATCGGAAATGAACTCCTTCATCCAGACTCCTTCATTTGCTAGTTCAGAAGCAGCTATGTACTCCGCTTCACATGTAGATCCCGCGACGACGCTTTGTTTAGAACTGCACCAACTTACAGCTCCACTGTTTAATATAAACACGTATCCAGTTTGCGATTTAGAATCGTCCGGATCAGTGTCAAAGCTTGCATCGACGTAACCATTTACGACTAGCTCTTTGTCACCTCCATATACGAGAAACATATCCTTAGTCCTTTTCAGGTATTTCAGGATGTTCTTGACCGCAGTCCTGTGATCCACTCCTGGATTACTTTGGTACCTTCCTGCCAAGCTTATTGCTAAGCATACGTTAGGTCTGGTACATAGCATTGCATACATGATAGAGCCTATGGCTGAAGCATAGGGAACATTTTTCATTTTCTCTCTATCTTCTGCTGTGGTCGGGCATTGAGTTTGACTCAACTTCACACCTTGTAGCACAGGCAAGAATCCTTTCTTTGCCTGATCTATTTTGAACTTTTTCAATTTTTTGTCAAGGTATGTGCTTTGTGAAAGTCCTATTAAGCGTCTTGATCTATCTCTATAGATTTTGATGCCCAATATGTAAGCAGCTTCACCGAGGTCTTTCATTGAAAAACTTTTATTCAAGTATCCCTTTATGCTATCCAAAAATTCTATATCATTTCCAATTAATAATATGTCATCAACATATAAAACTAGAAATGCTACAGAGCTCCCACTCACTTTCTTGTAAATACAGGCTTCTCCAAAAGTCTGTATAAAACCATATGCTTTGATCACACTATCAAAGCGTTTATTCCAACTCCGAGATGCTTGCACCAGTCCATAAATGGAACGTTGGAGCTTGCACACTTTGTCAGCACCTTTTTGGATCAACAAAACCTTCCGGCTGCATCATATACAACTCTTCTTCTAGAAATCCATTCAAGAATGCAGTCTTGACATCCATTTGCCAAATTTCATAATCATGAAATGCAGCAATAGCCAACATGATTCGGACAGACTTAAACATCGCTACGGGTGAGAAAGTCTCATCGTAGTCAACCCCTTGAACTTGTCGAAAACCTTTCGCAACAAGTCGAGCTTTATAGACAGTAACATTACCATCAGCGTCAGTCTTCTTCTTAAAGATCCATTTATTCTCAATGGCTTGCCGATCATCGGGCAAGTCAACCAAAGTCCATACTTTGTTTTCATACATGGATCCCATCTCAGATTTCATGGCCTCTAGCCATTTTGCGTAATCTGGGCTCATCATCGCTTCCTCATAGTTCGTAGGTTCATCATGGTCAAGTAACATGACTTCCGGAATAGGATTACCGTACCACTCTGGTGCGGATCTTACTCTGGTAGACCTACGAGGTTCAGCAGAAACTTGATCTGAAGTTTCATGATCAATATCATTAGCTTCCTCACTAATTGGTGTAGTTGTCACGGGAACCGGTTCTCATGATGAACTACCTTCCAATAAGGGAGTAGATACAGTTATCTCATCAAGTTCTACTTTCCTCCCACTCACTTCTTTCGAGAGAAATTCCTTCTCTAGAAAGGATCCATTCTTAGCAACGAATGTCTTGCCTTTGGATCTGTGATAGAAGGTGTACCCAACAGTCTCTTTTGGGTATCCTATGAAGACACATTTCTCCGATTTGGGTTCGAGCTTATCTGGTTGAAGTTTCTTCACATAAGCATCGCAGCCCCAAACTTTAAGAAACGACAACTTTGGTTTCTTGCCAAACCACAGTTCATAAGGCGTCGTCTCAACGGATTTTGATGGTGCCCTATTTAACGTGAATGCGGTCGTCTCTAAAACATAACCCCAAAATGATAGCGGTAAATCGGTAAGAGACATCATAGATTGCACCATATCAAGTAAAGTACGATTACGACGTTCGGACACACCATTTCGTTGTGGTGTTCCAGGTGGCGTGAGTTGCGAAACTATTCCGCATTGTTTCAAATGTAAACCAAACTCGTAACTCAAATATTCTCCTCCACGATCAGATTGTAGAAACTTTATTTTCTTGTTACGATGATTTTCTACTTCACTCTGAAATTCTTTGAACTTTTCAAATGTTTCAGACTTGTGCTTCATTAAGTAGATATACCCATATCTGCTCAAATCATCTGTGAAGGTGAGAAAATAGCGATATCTGCCATGAGCCTCAACATTCATCGGACCACATACATCTGTATGTATGATTTCCAACAAATCTGTTGCTCTCTCCATAGTTCCGGAGAACGGTGTTTTAGTCATCTTGCCCATGAGGCACGGTTCGCAAGTACCAAGTGATTCATAATCAAGTGATTCCAGAAGTCCATCAGTATGGAGTTTCTTCATGCGTTTTACACCGATATGACCTAAACGGCAGTGCCACAAATAAGTTGCACTATCATTATCAACTCTGCATCTTTTGGCTTCAACATTATGAATATGTGTATCACTACTATCGAGATTCAATAAAAATAGACCACTCTTCAAGGGTGCATGACCATAAAAGATATTACTCATATAAATAGAACAACCATTATTCTCTGATTTAAATGAATAACCGTCTCGCATCAAACAAGATCCAAATATAATGTTCATGCTCAACGCTGGCACCAAATAACAATTATTCAGGTCTAAAACTAATCCCGAAGGTAGATGTAGAGGTAGCGTGCCGACCGCGATCACATCGACTTTGGAACCATTTCCCACGCGCATCGTCACCTCATCCTTGGCCAGTGCTCGCTTATTCCGTAGTCCCTGTTTCGAGTTGCAAATATTAGCAACAGAACCAGTATCAAATACCCAGGTGCTACTACGAGCTCTAGTCAGGTACACATCAATAACATGTATATCACATATACCCTTGTTCACTTTGCCATCCTTCTTATCCGCCAAATACTTGGGGCAGTTCCGCTTCCAGTGTCCAGTCTGCTTGCAGTAGAAGCACTCAGTTTCAGGCTTAGGACCAGACTTGGGTTTCTTCTCTTGAGCAGCAACTTGCTTGCCGTTCTTCTTGAAGTTCCCCTTCTTCTTCCCTTTGCCCTTCTTCTTGAAACTAGTGGTCTTGTTGACCATCAACACTTGATGCTCCTTCTTGATTTCTACCTCCGCGGCTTTCAGCATCGCGAAGAGCTCGGGAATAGTCTTGTTCATCCCTTGCATATTATAGTTCATCACGAAGCTCTTGTAGCTTGGTGGCAGTGATTGGAGAATTCTGTCAATGACACTATCATCAGGAAGATTCACTCCCAATTGAATCAAGTGATTATTATACCCAGACATTCTGAGTATATGTTCACTGACAGAACTATTCTCCTCCATCTTGCAGCTATAGAACTTATTGGAGACTTCATATCTCTCAATCCGGGCATTTGCTTGAAATATTAACTTCAACTCCTGGAACATCTCATATGCTCCATGACGTTCAAAACGTCATTGAAGACCCGGTTCTAAGCCGTAAAGCATGGCACACTGAACTATAGAGTAGTCATCAGCTTTGCTCTGCCAGATGTTCTTAACGTCGTCAGTTGCATCAGCAGCAGGCCTGGCACCCAGCGGTGCTTCCAGGATGTAACTCTTCTGTGCAGCAATGAGGATAATCCTCAGGTTACGGACCTAGTCCGTGTAATTGCTACCATCATCTTTCAACTTTGCTTTCTCAAGGAACGCATTAAAATTCAACGGAACAACAGCACGAGCCATCTATCGACAAACAAACATAGACAAGCAAGATACTATCAGGTACTAAGTTCATGATAAATTTAAGTTCAATTAATCATATTACTTAAGAACTCCCACTTAGACAGACATCTCTCTAGTCATCTAAGTGATCACGTGATCCAAATCAACTAAACCATAACCGATCATCACGTGAGATGGAGTAGTTTTCAATGGTAAACATCATTATGTTGATCATATCTACTATATGATTCATGCTCGACCTTTCGGTCTCCGTGTTCCGAGGCCATATCTGCATATGCTAGGCTCGTCAAGTTTAACCTGAGTATTCTGCGTGTGCAAAACTGGCTTGCACCCATTGTAGATGGACGTAGAGTTTATCACACCCGATCATCACGTGGTGTCTCGGCACGACGAACTTTGGCAACGGTGCATACTCAGGGAGAACACTACTTGATAATTTTAGTGAGAGATCATCTTAAAATGCTACCGTCAATCAAAGCAAGATAAGATGCATAAAGGATAAACATCACATGCAATCAATATAAGTGATATGATATGGCCATCATCATCTTGTGCTTGTGATCTCCATCTCCGAAGCACCGTCGTGATCACCATCGTCACCGGCACGACACCTTGATCTCCATCGTAGCATCGTTGTCGTTCACGCCATCTATTGCTTCTACGACTATCGCTACTGCTTAGTGATAAAGTAAAGCAATGACAGGGCGTTTGCATTTCATACAATAAAGCGACAACCATATGGCTCCTGCCAGTTGCCGATAACTTCGGTTACAAAACATGATCATCTCATACAATAAAATATAGCATCACGTCTTGACCATATCACATCACAACATGCCCTGCAAAAACAAGTTAGACGTCCTCTACTTTGTTGTTGCAAATTTTACGTGGCTGCTATGGGCTTAGCAAGAACCGTTCTTACCTACGCATCAAAAACCACAACGATAGTTCGTCAAGTTGGTGCTGTTTTAACCTTCGCAAGGACCGGGCGTAGCCACACTTGATTCAGCTAAAGTGAGAGAGACAGACACCCGCCAGTCACCTTTAAGCACGAGTGCTCGTAACGGTGAAACCAGTCTTGCGTAAGCGTACGCGTAATGTCGGTCCGGGCCGCTTCATCTCACAATACCGCCGAACCAAAGTATGACATGCTGGTAAGCAGTATGACTTGTATCGCCCACAACTCACTTGTGTTCTACTCGTGCATATAACATCAACGCATAAAACCTAGGCTCGGATGCCACTGTTGGGGAACGTAGTAATTTCAAAAAAAATCCTACGCACACGCAAGATCATGGTGATGGCATAGCAACAGGAGGGGAGAGTGTATGTCCACGTACCCTCGTAGACCGTAAGCGGAAGCGTTATCACAACGCGGTTGATGTAGTCGTACGTCTTCACGATCCGACCGATCCAAGCGCCGAACGTACGGAGCCTCCGAGTTCAGCACACGTTCAGCTCGATGACGATCTCCGATCTCCGATCCAGCCGAGCTCCAGAGATGAGTTCCGTCAGCACGACGGCGTGGTGACGATGATGATGTTCTACCGGCACAGGGCTTCGCCTAAACTCCGCGACGATATGACCGAGGTGGAATATGGTGGAAGGGGGCACCGCACACGGCTAAGGAACGATCCGTAGATCAACTTGTGTGTCTATGGGGTGCCCCCCGCCCCCGTATATAAAGGAGCCAGGGGGGAGGAGGCCGCCGGCCTAAGAGGGCGCGCCAAGGGGGGAGTCCTACTCCCACCGGGAGTAGGACTCCCCTTTTCCAAGTTGGAGTAGGAAAGAAGGGGGAAAGAGGGGAAGGAGGGGAAGGAAAGGGGGGGCGCCGCCCCCCTTCCCTTGTCCTATTCGGACTAGGAGGGGGAGGGGCGCGCGGACCCCTCCTGGTTCCTTCCTCTTCTCCCTCTTGGCCCATGTAGGCCCATTAACCCCCCGGGGGGTTCCGGTAACCTCCCGGTACTCCGGTAAAATGCCGATTTCACCCGGAACCATTCCGATGTCCAAACACAGGCTTCCAATATATCAATCCTTATGTCTCGACCATTCCGAGACTCCTCGTCATGTCCGTGATCACATCTGGGACTCCGAACAAACTTCGGTACATCAAAACTTATAAACTCATAATAAAACTGTCATCGAAACGTTAAGCGTGCGGACCCTACGGGTTCGAGAACTATGTAGACATGACCTAAAACCATTCTCGGTCAATAACCAATAGCGGGACCTGGATGCCCATATTGGTTCCTACATATTCTACGAAGATCTTTATCGGTCAAACCACATAACAACATACGTTGTTCCCTTTGTCATCGGTATGTTACTTGCCCGAGATTCGATCGTCGCTATCCAATACCTAGTTCAATCTCGTTACCGGCAAGTCTCTTTACTCGTTCCGTAATACATCATCTCACAAATAACTCATTAGTTACATGCTTGCAAGGCTTAGGTGATGAGTATTACCGAGAGGGCCCAGAGATACCTCTCCGACAATCGGAGTGACAAATCCTAATCTCGAATTATGCCAACCCAACATGTACCTTCGGAAACACCTGTAGAGCACCTTTATAATCACTCAGTTACGTTGTGACGTTTGGTAGCACACAAAGTGTTCTTCCGGTAAACGGGAGTTGCACAATCTCATAGTTGTAGGAACTTTGTATAAGTCATGAAGAAAGCAATAGCAGTATACTAAACGATCAAGTGCTAGGCTAACGGAATGGGTCATGTCAATCACATCATTCTTCTAATGATGTGATCCCACTAATCAAATGACAACACATGTCTATGGTTAGGAAACATAACCATCTTTGATTAATGAGCTAGTCAAATAGAGGCATACTAGTGACTATAGTTTTGTCTATGTATTCACACATGTATCATGTTTCCGGTTAATACAATTCTAGCATGAATAATAAACATTTATCATGATATGAGGAAATAAATAATAACTTTATTATTGCCTCTAGGGCATATTTCCTTCACTTTATACACTGGAGTACTTTTGATGTGTGCCGTCAACTCGTAGAACGAGGAGAAGTTTGCTTAGTACGCCGTCTCCCCCACCCACGGGCGCGGTGGCTCGCAGGATGAGGTGAAGTTTGCTTACTAGTAGTAGTACTAATATACGCCTTACGCCCGCTGCCTCGCCCACGCGCGCGTTGGCTCGCAGGCGAGGAGAAAAATTTACTACTCCCTCCGTTTACTCCTCGTCCCTACTACCTTGGTTAGAGAGATTATCATATTATATATGTGGTCAAACCCTTTAGGAGATTATATAATGAATTTTTACCGACCAAAAGAAGTATCGTGCAAGAAAACGGAGTCCGGAGAGCACACGAGGTGCCCACGAGGTAGGGGGGTGCGCCCAGGGGGGTAGGGCGCGCCCTCCACCCTCGTGGATTCCTCGTGTCCTTCCCAGACTACTTCTTATTTTCCTATTTTCTTAAATATTCCAAAACGGAGAAAAAAATACTATTATAACTATTTTGGAGTCGGTTTAGTTACCGTACCACATACCTATTCCTTTTCGGAGTCTGAAACATTCTGGAAAGTGTCCCTTATGTATTCCTCGGGGGTTATGGTCTCAATAACATTAGTTTCAACATTTATTGGATTACCTGAGATATAATGTTTGATTCTTTGACTGTTCACCACATTCGGCTTTGTGCCTTCGAAGTTGTTGATTTTTATAGCACCGAAATGATAGACCTCTTCGATAACGTCAGGACCTTCCCATTTAGAGAGGAGTTTTCCTGCAAAAAATCTTAAACGAGAGTTGAGAGGCAACACATAATCACCTACATTAAACTCACGCTTTTTTATCCTTTTGTCATGCCATCTTTTAACTTTTTCTTTAAACAGCTTGGCATTCTCACGGGCTTGAGTTCTCCATTCATCAAGTGAGCTAATGTCAAATAACCTCTTCTCACCGGCAAGTTGAAATCATATTGATCTCTTTAATGGCCCAGTATGCCTTATGTTCTAGTTCGAGAGGTAAGTGACATGCTTTTCCATAAACCATTTTATATGGAGACATACCCATAGGAATTTTTTATGCAGTTCTATAAGCCCATAATGCATCATCAAGTTTCTTGGACCAATTCTTTCTAGATCTATTAACAGTCTTTTGCAAAATTAACTTGAGCTCTCTATTACTAAGTTCTACTTGTCCACTACACCGTGGGTGATATGGAGATGCAATTCTATGATTAACATCATACTTAGCAAGCATACGAAAAGCACCATGAATAAAATGTGAACCACCATCAGTCATTAGGTATCTAGGGACTCCAAACCTCGGAAAAATAAAGCATCTTAATAGAGGTGTTATGATCAGCACTACTAATTGGAATAGCTTCTGCCCACTTAGTAACATAATCAACAACAACTAAAATATGTGTATACCCATTAGAGGAAGGAAACAGTCCCATATAATCAAAGCCCCAAACATCAAATGGTTCAATAATAAGAGAATAATTCATAGGCATTTCTTGACGTCTACTAATATTACCAATTCTTTGACATTCATCACAAGGCAAGACAAACATACGGGCATCTTTGAAGAGAGTAGGCCAATAAAAACCGGATTGCAATACCTTATGTGCAGTTCTATCTCCAGCGTGGTGTCCTCCATAGGCCTCGGAGTGACACTTGCGTAGGATCTGCTCCTGTTCATGCTCAGGTACACAACGTCTAATAACACCATCTACTCCTTCTTTATAAAGGTGTGGGTCATCCAAGAAGTAATGTCTTAAATCATAGAAAACTTTTTCTTTTGCTGGTATGTGAAACTAGGTGGTATAAATTTAGCAACAATGTAATTAGCATAATCAGCATACCATGGAGCAGTACAAGAAGCATTTATGACAGCTAATTGTTCATTAGGAAAGCTATCATGAATAGGTAGTGGGTCATCAAGAACATTCTCTAACCTAGACAGATTGTCTGCAATGGGGTTCTCATCTCCCTTTCTATCAATAATATGCAAATCAAATTCTTGTAGTAGGAGAACCCATCTAATAAGTCTAGGTTTAGCATCTTTCTTTTCCATAAGATATTTAATAGCAGCATGATCAGTGTGAACAGTTACTTTAGAATCAACAATATAAGGCCTAAACTTATCACAATCAAATACAACTGCTAAAAATTCTTTTTCAGTAGTAGCATAATTTCTCTGGGCACTGTCTAGAGTTCTACTAGCATATTGAATAACATTTGGTTTCTTATCAACTCTTTATCCTAGAACAGCACCTACGGCATAATCACTAGCATCACACATAATTTCAAAGGGTAAATTCCAATCAGGTGGCTGAACAATAGGTGCAGAAATCAAAGCTTTCTTAAGTATTTCAAATGCTTCTACACAATCATCATCAAAGACAAAAGGAATGTCTTTTTGTAAGAGATTAGTCAGAGGGCTAGAAATTTTAGAGAAGTCCTTAATGAACCTCCTATAAAAACCGGTATGACCAAGGAAACTTCTTATACCTTTAATGTCCTTGGGACATGGCATCTTTTCAATAGCATCAACTTTAGCTTTATCAACTTCAATACCTCCTTCAGAAATTTTATGCCCCAAGACAATACCTTCATTAACCATAAAGTGCCACTTCTCCCAATTCAAGGCAAGACTAGTATCTTCGCATCTCTGCAAAACTCGATCAAGGTTGCTCAAGCAATCATCAAAAGAAGGTACATAAATGGAGAAATCATCCATGAAAACCTCAACAATCTTTTCATAAAAGTCAGAGAATATAGCCATCATGCATCTTTGAAAGGTACTATGTGCATTACATAAACCAAAAGGCATATGTATATAAGCAAATGTACCGAAAGGGCAAGTAAAAGTGGTCTTTTCTTGATCCTCTTTTGACACAGGTATCTGAGAGAAACCAGAGTAACCATCTAGAAATGAAAAATGTGTATGTTTGGATAATTTTTCTAGCATTTGATCAATAAAAGGCAAAGGGTAATGATCTTTTTTAGTAGCTTTATTTAATTTGCGGAAAGCAATTACCATCCTATAACTTGTAACAATTCTTTGTGGGATCAATTCATCTTTATCATTAGGAACAACAGTAATACCTCCTTTCTTAGGGACACAATGGACAGGGCTTACCCACTGACTATCGACAACGGGATAAATTATACATGCCTCCAGAAGCTTTAGTATTTCTTTTCTTACCACTTCTATCATCTTAGGATTTAACCGTCGTTGGTGATCAACAACCGGTTTAGCGTCTTTCTCCAATTTTATTTTGTGTTGGCATAGAGTGGGACTAAGGCTCTTAAGATCATCAAGAGTATATCCAATAGCAGCACGGTGCTTCTTCAGAGTTTTCAATAATTTCTCCTCTTCCTGCTCTGAAAGGTTAACACTAATAATAATAGGATATATCTTCTTTTCATCAAGATAAGCATATTTAAGAGCATCAGGTAGTGGTTTAAGCTCAAACACGGGATCGCCCTTGGGTGGTGGAGGATCCCCTAGGATTTCAACAGGCAGGTTGTGTTTCAAAATAGGTCCATGTTTAAAGAATACTGCATCTATTTCCCTTCTTTCATTCATAAACATATCATTTTCATGGTCTACCAAATATTGTTCTAAAGGATCATTAGGAGGCACGGCAATGGAAGCAAGACCAATAATTTCATCTTTACTAGGCAATTCTTTATCGTGGGGTTGTCTACGAAATTTAGTAAAATTAAACTCATGAGACATATCCCCCAAACCAATAGTAACAACATCCTTTTTGCAGTCAATCTTAGCATTAACAGTATTCAAGAAGGGTCTACCAAATATAATGGGACAAAAGTCATCTTGTGGGGAACCAAGAACAAGAAAATCAGCAGGATATTTAACCTTCCCACACAAGACTTCAACATCTCTAACAATCCCAACTGGTGAAATAGTATCTCTATTGGCAAGCTTAATTGTAACATCAATTTCTTCTATCTCGGTAGGTGCAATATCATGCATAATTTCTTTGTATAAGGAATGAGGTATTGCACTAGCACTAGCACCCATATCACATAAGCCATGATAACAATGATCTCCTATTTAAACAGAAATAACAGGCATGCCTACGACAGGTCTATGTTTATTCTTAGTATCTAGTCTAGCAATTCTAGCAGCTTCATCACAGAAGTAAATAACATGTACATCAATATTATCAGCCAAGAGATCTTTAACAATAGCAATACTAGGTTCAACTTTAATTTCCTTAGGTGGTGCAGGTGTTCTAGTATTACTCTTACGAACCACAGTTGAAGCTTTAACATGATCCTTTATCCTAACAGGGAAAGGTGGTTTCTCAATGTAGGTAGTAGGAACAATAGGATCATCATAAGTAATAGTCTTTCCTTCAACTTTAATAGGTCCAACTACTTTTACTTCAATGGGAGGATTATATTTAAACCACTTCTCCTTAGGGAGATCAACATGAGTAGCAAATGATTCACATATTTAGTGCTAAATACACGAAAAACATCGGTATCCATAAAAGATTTAACACAATCAAACTTAGGTGTCATACCTAACTCCTTACCTTCATCGAGATCCCAATCTTCAGAGTTGCGTTTAATTCTTTCCAATAAATCCCATATGAATTAAATAGTCTTCATCATAAAAGAACCAGTACAAGAAGTATCAAGCATGGAGCGATTGTTGAGAGAAAGCCGAGCATAAAAAATTTGAATAATCATTTATCTTGAGAGCTCATGATTGGGGCATGAATATAACATTGACTTAAGCCTCCCCCAAGCTTGAGCGATACTTTCTCCATCACGAGGCCAAAAATTATATATATAATTACGATCACGATGAACAAGATGCATAGGATAAAACTTCTGATGAAATTCCAATTTCAATCGGTTGTAGTTCCATGATCCCATATCATCACATAGCCTAAACCATGTCAATGCCTAAAGGGAAGACCTTCTTCTTGATAACATCGTCGGGCATACCTGCAAACTTAAATAATCCACAAACTTCATCCACATAGATTAGGTGCAAATCGGGATGCAATGTTCCATCTCCTGTAAAGGGATTAGCTAGCAGTTTCTCTATCATGCCCGAAGGAATTTCAAAGTAAACATTTTCAGTAGGTTCAGTAGGTTGAGGAGCAACTCTTTGCTCTACTGGTCGGGGTGAAGATACCCCAAACAAGCCCCTCAAAGGATATGTTCCATAGTAACAAGTGACACTAAATTTCAGCACACTATATAAATTTTTCCTTACCAAAGGCGCTTCACTCCCCGGCAATGGCACTAGAAAAGAGTCTTGATGACCCAAAAGTGTAGGGTATCTATCATTATCCTCTCGATAAGTAAGAGTGTCAAACCCAACGAGGAGCAGAAGGAAATGACAAGCGGTTTTCAGTAAGGTATTCTCTGCAAGCACTGAAATTATCGGTAACAGATAGTTTTGTGATAAGGTAATTTGTAACGGGTAACAAGCAATGAAAGTAAAAGGTGCAGCAAGGTGGCCCACTCCTTTTTGTAGCAAAGGACAAGCCTGGACAAGTTCTTATATAGAGAAAAGCGCTCCCGAGGACACATGGGAATTATCGTCAAGCTAGTTTTCATATGATTCGCGTTCGTTACTTTGATAATTTGATATGTAGGTGGACTGGTGCTTGGGTACTTCCCTTTCTTGGACAAGCATCCCACTTATGATTAACCCCTATTGCAAGCATCTGCAACTACAAAAGAAGTATTAAGGTAAACCTAACCATAGCATGAAACATATGGATCCAAATCAGCCCCTTACGAAGCAACGCATAAACTAGGGTTTAAGCTTCTGTCACTCTAGCAACCCATAATTTACTTATTACTTCCCGATGCCTTCCTCTAGGCCCAAACAATGGTGAAGTGTCATGTAGTCGACATTCACATAACACCACTAGAGGAGCGACAACATACATCTCATCAAAATATCGAACGATTACCAAATTCACATGACGACTTATAGCGGGACTTCTCCCATGTCCTCAGGAACAAACGTAACTACTCACAAATCATATTCATGTTCATAATCAGAGGGGTATTAATATGCATAAAGGATCTGAACATATGATATTCCACCGAATAAACCAACTAGCATCAACTACAAGGAGTAATCAACACTACTAGTAACCCACAGGTACCAATCTGAGGTTTTGGGACAAAGATTGGATACAAGAGATGAACTAGGGTTTGAGAGGAGATGGTGCTAGTGAAGATGTTGATGGAGATTGACCCCCTCTCGATGAGAGGATCGTTGGTGATGACGTTGGTGATGATTTCCCCCTCCCGGAGGGAAGTGTCCCTGACAGAACAGCTCCGCCAGAGGCCTAGATTGATTCCGCCAAGGTTCCACCTCGTGGCGGTGGAGTTTTGTCCCGTAAGCTTGCCCATGATTTTTTCCAGGGTAAAAGTGATGATATAGCAGAAGATGGACGCCGGAGGCCCACCAGGGGGGCCAGGAGATAGGGGGCCGCGCCCTACAGGGGGGGCGCCCCCTGTCTCCTGGACAGGGTGTAGGCCCCCTGGCCTATTTCTTTCGCTAATAAATTCTTAATAAATCCAAAAAGTTGTTTCGTGGAGTTTCACGACTTTTGGAGTTGTGCAGAATAGGTTTCCAACGTTTGCTCCTTTTCCTGCCAGAATTCCAGCTGCCGGCATTCCCCCTCTTCATGGTAAACCTTGTAAAATAAGAGAGAATAGCCATAAGTATTGAGATATAATGTGTAATAACAGCCCATAATGCAATAAATATTGATATAAAAGCATGATGCAAAATGGACGTATCAACTCCCCCAAGTTTAGACCTCGCTTGTCCTCAAGCGGAAGCCGAAATCGAAAAATATGTCCACATGTTTAGAGATAGAGGTGTCGATAAAATAAAATACGGACATGAGGGCATCATGATCATTCTTATAACAGCAACATACATTTATTTTGTCATATGATTTCTTATGCTCAAGGAATAATCTATCCACAATGTCAAGTATGAATCAGAAACTTCATTGAGAACTAACAAACTATAACCTCGGTCATTGAAGCAATTGCAATTTATCATAACATCGGAAAGAGTCAATATAAGAGCTTTTCAGCAAGTCCACATACTGAACTATCATTTGGTCTTTCACAATTGCTAACACTCACCCAATATTTTGGCTTGGGCAAGATCCAAACAGCCCCTCCCAGCAGATTCAAATCCCTCGTTCGCTGTGAAATTTTGCCATGTGTTGTTTTCATGACCTAGCAAGATGCCCATGCATTGCATGGAACATCAAGATGCCTTTTTTTACAAAACACCTGTTGTGATTGACCCATGCGGGAGTAATCCCATTTTGTAAAAACTAATGATATCTCGAGAATTTTATCGGATAAATGGTATCTCGAGAATTTTATCGGACTCCATTTTTGTATACAAGGCCACAAACCCATATTACAAGTACCAAGGCAAAAATTAATGTCTTCTAAGTCAATGTTGCAAGCCACCTTGTTTCCTTGTTTGCCGTGTAAATTAATGTGTATTCTTCTCTTTCATGCACATCAAGCCAATGCTCACACTCTCGCATGCATGCAAGGGATAATTAATGTCCTCCTTTGCTAGTACTATGAGGCAAACACCATTAATATTGCATCGATTAGTGTTAGTGGCCTTGTATATCTGAAAATTGTAATTTTGATAGTGGCCTTGTATATAAAACTGGAGCGAGAAAGATGAGAGATAAGGTGAGGAGGAGTGGGGCATGGTGGTGACTAGTGGTCGGACTGGGCGGAGGCATGGGGATGAACGGCCCCTTATGTCTAGGTTTGTATCTCTCTCACACACACCCACGTAGGTGGGGGACATGCACGAAGAGAAGAGGTGCACGCACGGCACACGTACTCTTGTCTCTTTCCCAACCACACCCGCGTGGGTACACGGTGGAGCTCATTTCTGTACGAAAAGGCAGCCCACATGGTAATTTGACACGTGTACTGGTTGTCCACTTGGTGGAGGGAGGATCGTCTACCACGGGTGAACAAACAAATTGCGACTTGATGTGTTATGTTAAAAAAGAGGCAAACCATGTGGGGCCTACCTTAGAGGCAAGGCTCTATACACTGGAGTACTTTTGATGTGTCCCGTCAACTCGCAGAACAAGGAGAAGCTTGCTTAGTACGTCGTCTCCCCCGCCCACGGGCGCGGTGGCTCGCAGGATGAGGTGAAGCTTGCTTACTAGTAGTAGTACTACTGTACGCCTTACGCCCGCTCCCTCGCCCACGCGCGCGATGGCTCGCAGGACGAGGAGAAAAAAATTCTACTTCCTCCGTTTACTCCTCGTCCCTACTACCTTGGTTAGAGAGATTATCATATTGTTTGGAATATATATGTCCTTTAGTACTCCCTCCATTTACTTATACAAGGCCACTGTAAAAAATACATTTTTCATCTATACAAGGCCACAAATAGTAATCGGGACAAAAGTTACTACTCCCTCCTTTCCAATTTATGGATCAATTTCAAAATCTCTCCAACCAAGGTAGACGGTGGGTGGTCAAATTAATTTTGTAGTTTGCACAAGTAATTAGTACACTCGTTTTTCTAAAGAAGTTATATTTACTGAGGCATTAGTTAGAATGAATGCATGAATGACCACTAAATTTCCATGAACTTCTACATGCATTGGTGAGTTTTCTCTTAACACTGCTTGCATCGGGTGATCTAACGCACCTCGAAATCCAACATGTGATGCTACTACTACTAGTAGTAGAATTGAGACTTATAAAACAGAAAAACGAATGTTTTTTAGATGAGCTCTATAAATCCTAGTGGGTACGTACTCCGTAAAATCAGATTTTCCCAAAACTAAGTCGCTCAACCTTTATTTGCGTGTTTCCCTTCCTGCCTCCTTGCCTCAAACAGACTATGCCAAACTCCCCTGCCTGTCGCGTGGGAAAAGACCCGCCCTCGCCTTTTTATAGTCTGGGTTTGTATCGATGGATCACGCGAAGCAGCAAAAACCCAAGTTGTGTCTTGTACTCCTCTGTCGACACTCCCTTTCATGAATTATGTACTTCCTGTCGCCGACATTTGGGACATATAGCAACCGGGTCGACGTGTCAAGCACCAAATAACAGTGCAGAACAGCAGGGGGGACACACCCCAGTCGTACCGCCCAGTAGTAGTAATGAGCAATGAGACGTCAAATCACAATGCCGCACCTTCCCAGACGGACGAAGCAACCATTATTTCACACTTCGGTTCGCCATCATCTCAAGCCACGTAGTATTGCTTCCGCCTTAAGAGGGACATGCGCATCGCCTTGGTACATCATGACACGTGGGACCGCATGACAGGCTGCTCCCCCGCTGATCGCTCGATAAAATCACCTCATTTTTACTATACTTCCTCCGTGTTGATTTACATGGGATGCACTTCGTTCTAGGTAGAGAATTTAACTGGCTATATATGTGATGAACAATACTCTAGCCTTTTAAAAAATGTATACTTTTGTACAGTAGTAGTATTGATGGATTGCACCATGGAGCAAAACTTGAGAATTAAAAAAAGGTGGTACATATAGATAGCGCTCGTCACCAAATTATGCATATAGTACTATTAAAAAAGCTAGTACGTGCTTAAACGGGGTGCTACATTTTATTAAATAAATACTAGTATGTACGTACTGAAGAGTTAAAGTAACGAGAAGAAACATAACATAGTTCTGCTGGGGGCTCAGCACAACACACCCCTCAAATTAAACTAAGCACACCTGAAATTAAACTATGCAACTAATCCGGTAGACACTGCATTAGAACCACCATGAGCAACGACACTGCCACCTTACTCCGAGTCCTCGTAAACGTCCTCGACATTGTCCTTGTCCCTCTTCCTCTTGGCCGATACTTCTTTGCTTGAACCGCACACTTGGCTCTTGCTCCTCATCCAACCCTTGTAGATATTGAAACAAAGGCAGCCATCCATTGCAGCGTAGTGGATGTGGTTTATACCTAGTATATTCCACTGCCATGCATGATGATGAAACATGTACGGAGGTTTCTCCAGTTTACCGTACGAAGGATGAACCGTGGCTCCTACCAGGGTCAGCATTGAAGGCTAACCACTAGAAGGCAGCAGCCGATTCTTCTGGAGGTAGAAGGGGTTGCCTACAACGAGGCCTACCTGACCCAGGACTCTTTCGTCATTCGTAAAGTCTACAGTAACGAATTTGACTTGGCCGCTCTTGAGGAAGTTCTTAAAATCCTGGCATTCAACGTCGGCATGGCATATGTGGTAGACCAAGCACAAGTCATGCACGCAAACCTGGATCACGGCCGGCTTCTTCCTCTCTTCCTCCTTTAGATCCTTCTCTCGTCCCAGGACAGTGGTGTACTCAACATCTAGCCCAGCGACTCACTCATCATTTGACTTTTCGAACATGCGTCTGAAGCGAGCAAGGCATCCTTTCACCGTTGCGGAAGAATGGGTGTAGATGACGTCGAACTCATCACCAGTGATGGTTCTAACCTTGTACGCACCGCTGATCATGGAGATTTGGGACACCATGGATTTGGGAGGAGGGTTCGGATTAGTGGAACTGCCATAATGTGAAAGGACGGGACGACTAGGAGCAAACTGCCATAATATTAAAGGACGTGCGGGGATGAGTAGGAGCGAATTGCCAGCATGTGAACAGCAGGGTAGTGGCTTTCCATTCTCCCATGATACGGGCTTCCGAGAGCCCTTGGATCTGAAATCGAACGGTGGCATGGCGTGATTCTAGACCTATGGGTGAATATCCTATCCTGGAGGGTCATTCTGCAAATTTTCAGCAACTTAGCATGCGACCGTTCGATCTCAGATCCAAGGGCTGCCAGCAGCCCGTATTATGGTCGCGCCTACCACGACCGTCGCCTTGCTCGCGCGGTCGCGCCCTTGGAGATTTAAAACAGTGCGTTAGGCTATCTGATGTTGGCATGTCATACATAGTCATCACTTAGTCACTCATACTACAACAAGGTTAGCTATAAGGTTGGCTATAAGTGTTTTTTTTACTTCTCTCTATCTCTATCTTCGTAGTATTTATTGCATTTGCCAAGGAGTGACATCTTCCAATGAAATGGTTCTTACATGAGGTGCTAAGGGCACTAAATGGCTTAGCAATCAAGTCCCCAATGTATAGGTGCTTAGGGTTTTTGTTGCTAAGTTTGCTTCATTTAATTAGCTATAGACTCAAAATTGTCTTTCCGCCTAGGTACACACGCTTAGCACAGTTTCTTCCTTGGGTCACCAAACTAGTCTCTCTCTTCTTAATTAACTTGCCACATCAGACTTTATGCCTATGTGGCAAGCTTAGCACCTGTAGGAGCAAGTAAGTACAATAGTGGGCTATAAGCCCGCTTTACATGGCATGTTTGCATATGTGGAGGAAAGAGGCAAGGAAAAAGTGGAGAAGTGGGCTCTCATGCAAGAGCCAGCCTCTACATGGTGGAGCATTGGGAGAGGCACCTGTATGGAGGTGGTCGGGAATTGGGAGACTCACGCCGGTCGTAGCGCCACAGTTAAAATGATAATGGCAAGTCAAATCACGGGGCCCCACCTGTCAAACAGTAACTCGCTATCAAATCACACAGCCCTACGTTTGCAGCAGCCTACTCCCTCATCTTCTCGCGTCTCTGTCGAACCGACTAGGCGGAACTGCCCTGCCTACCGCGCAGGAAAAGCCCTGCCCTCGACTTATACTCCCTCCGTCTAGGTGAGCAAGTCATCTTAGGTTGTGCACCGTGACCAAGGAGGAGGGGAAAACAAGAGACCTTAATGTTTATTTGCTAATTAGTAGCATTGCATGCAATGAACTAACCACTGCATGTCGTGTTTGGTAGTCTCAAGTCATTAAAAGCATGCACACCCCTCATCTCTTATTGGTTGATATGTGAAGAAACAAGAAACGAGGTAGAAGTTAATGCACCGTGCCTAAGTGTTTTGGGATTATTTGGTTTTCGTAAGATGACTTACACACCTAGACGGAGGGAGTATATGTTTAGAAACTACATCCGCTTAAGAATCCAATGATATACTTTTTGTGACATAGTAACTCATATTTAGTTAGTCAAATGGATGACCTAGGACTACGTGCAGCCCTATAAACCGAGACGGAGAGGGTAGTTCAGTACTTATCTTTTTAGATCAATATAGTCGGGATTCACCAAGGGAGCAAAACCAAGTGGTAGGCTGCTCCTGTCATGTTGGTGTAGCAACTCAAGCAGGGACAGTCCGCACACGAAATGGCGACACACTTAACAGGACCCCTTTGGCCGACATGTGGCTCATCCACCGTCTTGTTCCACATGCGATGCACCAAATTACAGTTCAGAGCAGCGGTTGGAATTGGAGGCACCCCGTTCATAGCGCCGCAGTAGTAGAAAATGAGCGATGAGGGGTCAACTCACAAAGCCCAACCTTTCCCGCATTAAGCTGGACAGATGAAGCAACCATCATTTCACTCTAGGGTGCAAGAGCATAAAGAAAATAGAAAACCAATGATGCGTGCGGCAGCTACCTAGGGCACCCTAGGGTAGGGGTCTCCACTACATATCCTTTTTTTTGAAAGCGCCTCCACTACAAATCGGCTTCTCCCTCGTCCTCTTGAAGAAAACTGATGATGAGTGCGGTGGTAGGGTTTGTAGGAGTACTACGGCGTGTGGGGCCACGTCATAGTAAACGGGAGAGGGATTGAGTTCGAGTCGACGCCTTAAATATGTGTAGGCCGCTTGGTTTTACGGGAACGAGGCAACATTTTAGGTTCGGGGACCAGTGGAGATATAGTATGTACAAAAAATTGTGGACGTAGGTTCGACCAAAAGGCAATGATGCATGGGCCCTGCATTTTGATATACCCGGGGCCGCGTGAAATTTGCTACTCTACTCAAAACTAGTAAGGTACACATGCATTGAACGCATGAGATTTCGAAACCAAATTATGAATAAATACACACTATAGCATGTAAAACTTTGAGTCATATATGCATGATGTAGATGTTCGTTTAGTTCTTATAGTTCATCTCATTCAAAATCAAATAGTTTTATAAAAATGTTAAGGTTCATGGGGTTGTGCATTGTAAAGCATAAAGTAAAAAAACAAATAGTGGCAATTCATTTAGAAAAAAATCAATTATGATACGGAAGATTCTAGAACAAAGGAGAAGTGCTTGTGTTTTGAGGTTTGTGCATTATGCTTAAGTTCAACCATTGAGTCTTCTAAATTGTACATGTGGCAGATCTGGTGGAATGTTGATAATATCCAACGGCCAGTAGTGCTCGTATTTGCCATCTCTGTACTGTCAGATTAGCTTCATCCAGCGACCATCTTTCAAAGTTATTCACACACTATATAGTTCTTGTGCCATAGTTGCATGTCTTGGAAAAAAGCTACTAGTGGGTTGTACTAGCTATTAGGAATAGAAGATGTATACATGGAAGTTGTAGGGAAAGAGGTGACATGGAGTATCTCAATTCCTATAAGTAGGGATTGGAAAAGAGATGTCATTTGGTTCACATCATAGGAACTTTTCTATTGAATCTAGAGATGACATGTATCTCAATTCCTATGAGGAGGGATTAGAAAAGAGATGTAATTTGGTTCATATCATAGGAACTTTTCTATTGAATATACACTAATGTTTATTTCCCTTTGAAATTATGGGAGTATAGGAATCCATTCATATGAACCAAGTGGCTCTAAAGCTATAGAAATGATATCATGTTTATTTCCTTTGAAATGTGGAGTATATGAATCTATTCCTATGAACCAATTGTCTCTAAAGGAAAAAATCCTATAAAAATCATATCATATAGAGTTCCCATGATATTCATCCACACCAAAGGATGGTTGAAATTGTTGTAGGTGATACGATGATCTTTCTTTGTAGACCCCTCCCCCATCTTTATAGTTACCTCTCTAAGATGAATGAAATGATATATACAGGGCATTCTACATGTGCAATTTGGTACACGAAAACTCGGTAAAAGTTTGCGAGGTTTGAATTATCAATAAAGCTATATGCACTGCATTTTGGAACGGAGGGGGCATACGGCAGTTGCTAACACTCGCGTGGAAGATTTGTGTGTAGGAGGAGTGGCTCTTCTGTTAAATGACATGGCAAACTGACACTGTCGGATGCCGATGAACGGTTCTTATGGCGTTCGTCAGGAAAAGGCTTGTGGCGAACGTTTGCGAGATAATGGTTTATGGACACATGCATTGCATTGATACATGCCCCCCCTCTCTCTCACGCACACGCACCCTCACGAGTCACGACTCTCCCGAGTCCTCTCACACCCACCGTCTATCTGCAGGTACACGTCACACACATATGTGCTCTTCACACCCTACCCTCAGAACTTCTAAAAAACAAAAGACGTCGCGCACATTTTATTTTAGCTCACACGTCGCACACTTATACTATTACTCTTGTGGTGAACGTTCATTGGGCATAGTATATTGTACTCTCACGAAGAGAAGCGGTGCACGCACACACTAGTTCTCTCACACCCACTCGTGGATACATGTAGGAGCGCATTTTTTTGAAGCTGGTACAACAAAATCACTCCACTATATATATAAGTAGGAGCCTTAGCGCTTGCTTTACTAGGGTTCCTCTCGTTCACTCTCTCATGCTCTCCAGATCTAAGCAAGACATAGGTGGCCACACTCTCTCTCAACTCACGGCTGGTCACAAATCCAGCCGGACAACCTCGACCGGGGCAGGGGTGTAGGTGCATCGTTCACGCTGTCGTCTGCGGCGAGGGAGGAGACCAACGGCTGCCCGCGCATCCCGATCAGTGGCCGTGTCGTTCTCTTCGAGAGAGCGCCGGCTCGGGAGGGCCTCCGACCCCTTCTTCCTCCCTTCGGTATTGTAGCCAAGATGCAGCCTCCCGATGCCGTCTTTGCCACATGCCGACGACCCTCAGGTATATATTCCTTCGAAACCTGCCTTACTGCCCCAGCTCCCCACTTGGCTTCGTGTGGATCTTTTTCTACTTCCATCCGCTGTTCCAAAGCCACCTAGACTTTTACTATTATTAGAGGTAAAGCTAGTTCATATAGTCGACTCTAAGAGTTAGTTCAAACAGGGAAGAAACTGGGAAAGTTGTAGCATGAATCTAGGACTTGGTTCTAAGAGGAAACGGGGGAAATTAGTAGATACTGGCTACCCAACCAGTCTCTTGGTTGAAAAGACGAAGAAAGCATGGTGGATGGCGAAGGGTGGGGGGAAGTGGGCCTATCTCTTGGTTGAAAAAGGAAAGAAAGTGACGGGTGTTGGGGGACAATGCAAATGAGAGTGAGCAGGCCTAGATTTCTTGTGCTCACATAGGAAAATGTCAGCGAGGAGATAAAAAATGGGACAAATGCAGACATGCTGCCTGAGTGTTTGCCGCTCTCGGCAACCACATCTGCCTCACCACTTTATGCCCCTGCTGTCCCTACGCCCATATCGCTACCGTTAATGTAAAATCACATGAAGCATTAAGCAATGCCACCTAATGTCACTATAAGTAATGGTCTAGTGTCGTCGATAAATTGAAGCAATGCCACCACCATTTTATGAAGTGCTTCCATCTTGCTTTATTTCCCATGAATTGTGTTTTTGCAGTTACACTTAAATCTCACACCGCTAACATTGCTTCATCCAAGTGGAACTGCACAAATTTGATTGCACATTTACTGACCATGTGCTACTCTCATGACAGTAATACTAATGCTATTGTTCTGCATGTTAATCTAGTGGCAGTGTTGATGTGATGTGATGCTACTTACTTAAGGACACTTTCATACTGTCAATCTAGTGCCAATTATAACACAATAGATGTTGTTAATCATACGCCACTGCAAATATCTGTCACTGTTTAAATAACCGTATTTCGTATTTGCACAAACAGGGATGTATGTCTCCATATCATTTTGGGACGTCTGTCTCCGTATCATTTACAAATAGCGTCTGAACGTTTGTCTTTTGTGTGTGTTCCAGTTTCGGGATGTCCGTACATCCAGTCTTTTGTGTCTGTCTCCACAACTTTGTCTTTTGCGTGTGAACGTTTGGAATTTACATTGTGGCCTCAGTTAACTGCATGAACCAGTGTAACAAGATACATAGTTCCTTATATGTCAGACAATAGATTGTTGGTTGTTACCTGGTCGATAGCCTAGTGTTGAAGTGAGCTAAGCCAATGTGCCATGTTTTGCACAACTGCTTACAAGTGGGGTAGTACCAACAGTGTTTACAAGTACTTATGTATACGTCGGCGCACAGTTCTCGAGCGAGTACTCTATTTCATCAAAACACACACTTCTCGTATGATAAACCATGACAACTTATGTCTTACCATGCCATATTCATGAAAAAACAAGCGAGGACGCATCTGTTTCGGCAACAATTATGATGGTTCTCACATGATTCACGGGCACACAAAAGTAGCAGCAGTTCCCATAGACGGATTCAAACAGAGTACTAGCCCCAGAGGGCTCGATAACAGGCAAGGTTCGGATAAGACACAATCCAAACTACTATTAAACACTAGCTGGGGAAACTATTTCATGCCTCGATCTAATTTGGGCTGGACACAAGATGGACCTTGCCATGAACATCATCGAGGACGTCCAGCAGCAGCTCAATCATGTGAACCTTCATGAAGACAACCTTGTGGCCTTGCCACTCATAAACTTGTTTGTGGAGGCATGCCAGTTTATCTTCCTACGTAAGCTTGACAAGAACAGTATGCCTCACAAACGAAGGAGTAGCTTTGAACTTCTTGTGCTTCAGTACACCCTGGACAACACAGCTGACAACAGTCAGGCTGGAATACAACTCGACATTGGTATAAGCGCAAATGGCTCCCAGGATCCAACAGCCTAAGAACTCTGTTTTCCCATTGTGTATATTCAGGTCATCCGCCTCATAGCGAGTGACATGTACAACCACACAATCCTTGTCTGCATCAGGGCTCTAATTGAAACAGAAACAAATTCTGAATTACTTTCCAATATAAGAAACACAAGTTATTTAAACCACTATGTATAGCATGGCATCGAAGCTAATAAAATTTTGCATTATTCACCACCACATACTTAGATGCAAAACCAAAATCAAGATCAGCAAAGAAGAAAATCACCTTGGGTAGCTCAGCGAGGGGGGGACACATCCTCGAAGGGGGAAAACTGCTCCTGCAGTGCCATGGGGGCTGTAACCTCAGATGGGGCATTGACCATCTCAGTAGTGGCCGTGAGCGTATCTGGGGTCGGCTCGATTGCTGCCTCCATCTTCTTGGAGCTCTTTGTCTCATGGAGATCAGCCTCCCGCGTCTGCTCCAATATCGGCAGATCTTTGCCTGGTTCTCCTTGGTCCATCATGAAACTGACGAACTAGGAGACCACTGAAAGGAAAACACAATCGCAATGACAATGAAACAAAAAAGAGAGTGAGGATCAGTTACTGCTTTGCAAAAGTTCTTTTTTTTCTCTGAACAAAAATATACCAACATCACGGATCCGCTTACCTTCCCTTCATTGGGAGAGAAGAACAATGGAAGATGCGAGTGTTGCCTTTCTTGAAGACGGTGAGGGAGAAGGGGATTCAGCAAAGAGTGAAATGATGGTTGCTTTGTCCGTGAAACTTAGACTATGGGGAGGTCGGGTTTTGCGATACGACGGCTCGTTACTGCCGCGCTACGACCGGGGTGACTCTCCGCCTGCATATTGCCTTCTAATTTGGTGGATGGCATTTGGGCCCGCGCGCTGCATGGCCCGCATGTCGGTGAACAAAAGTATAACGGCATTCAGTAGAGGGAGACGTTTCAATGACCTAGGAGGAGCCAGAAGCGGTATTGTATCCACTGTACTAGTAGTAATTGTTTTTATGGGTAGCTGTAGAGTGTCTCCATTGTACTAGTAGTAATTGTTTCTCTGGGCTCAAGAAAAAACACCCATCCACCCTATTAAATAGTAAAATCAATTCAAAAGCCCATATATTTACTGAATGTGAGGCGCTACCCACACCCAGCACACCGCCCCCCAAAAAATCCTGGGTGCTCTTCTTCCTCCTCACTTCCACCCACCTCACGTCAGCTCGCTCCACTCGTACCCCCAAATTCCTCACCTCACTCCTACAGAAAACCCCAGCTCCCCTTCTTCCTCACTACTACAGAAAAACCCCAGCCCTCCTTCTTCTTCACTCGCACTAAAACTAGGCTCGTCATTCGTTACTCCGCTCAAATCCATGAGCGCGACGCGACGCCCTCGAGGAAAATGGAGTCGGATGACCCCAGTGCCAAGAAGATGAGGCTCCCGCCAGTGGCGACGCCTGTTGTAGATCCTGCACTCGGTAGCGCGGGGAGAAGCGGTGACCCCGCCCCCACCGGATCCCAGGAACCCGTAGAATCTTGGGTGGACCGCATTAGCGATCTCCCGGACGCCGTCCTTGGGGAGATCATCTCGCTTCTCCCCACCAAGGATTGCTGCCGCACCCAAGTCCTCTCAATTCGGTGGTGCCCTCTGTGGCGCGTCGTGCCCCTTAATCTCGACTGTCGTCAGCTATCTCTCTTCAAGGATTTTGAAATCCCCAGAGCCATCATCTCCTCCCACCAAGGCTCCGTTCAAAGCCTCTGCATCCCGTCATGCTACCTGAGCAAGCATACCATGCCCTGCACGGTGGACGCGTGGCTGAAATCCCCTCAATTCACATAACTACAGCTGCTTGAGTTCTACTATTCCCCTAGAAATCACATACCACATACCAAATGCCATGTACTTGTGCCCTCAGCATCGATGTCCATCTCGCGGTTTTCCTGCTCTCTCCACACCGCCACCTTTGCGCTGTGCTACCTACCAGACAATCTGGTACTAAACCTTCGACTCCCATTTCTCAAGAAACTTTCACTTGTGGTATATCGGAGGCCTCATTGAACATCATTATCCACTCCAGTTGCCCTACCCTAGAGTGCTTGGTGCTTGTTTTCACAATTAGAATCAGTTGTCTCCAAATAAAGTCGCCTAACCTTGTAAGAATTGGAATTTCTTTTGACGGAAGGCAGCTCATCATCCAAGATGCCCCTTCACTTCAAAGGTTGATCCTTGATTCTAGTTATTCACCGTTGCAAATAACCGTCCTCTCTGCGCCTAAACTGGAGACCTTGGGTGTAATACATGATCTCTTTGCTCATTCCAATATGGTGTTTGGCTCCACAGTTCTTCAGGTACTTTATATCATCTACACTTGTAACCATAAGCTGCATTTTAAATTTCTGCCCATAAGTTATATATCATCTTGGAGTACACATTTTGTACTAATATTATGTTCTATGCTCAATGAAGAGTTTCTCCATGGATGGCCTATCAATGGTGCCGGATTCGGTCAAGATCTTATATATCCAAATGAATAGTTTTGATCTGAACAAGATTATTGGCTTGCTGCAACGCTTTCCATGTCTGGAGAAGTTGTATATAAAGGTGATAATTTCACGCACATTGGAAGCCCGCATATAGTGTACTAGAATTAACCGTTTAGCTGTTGCTCTTTCGACACTCTTTAACTGTTTTCAATCTTCATGTCTATTTAGGTAACAAGACGGGGTAAGAAAGTTATAACCAATCGGTGGATTCATAAGCATTGGGATTTTCTCACTTCTCATGAGATTCGATTAAAGACAATAACGCTAGAACAATATGTAGCCAACCATGCAAACACTAGATTTGTCACATTCTTCCTGCTGAATGCGAGGTTACTATTATCCATCGGGCTTAAGTTTATCAGCAGCATGGTTTTGACGGATGGGTATGTCAAAGAGCAAAAAAAGGAGTTTCAGGTGGGCAAAAGAGCTGCTGCACGTGTCAGGCTTCTATTTACAACATATTGTGGTCATAATCCAGTAAATTTTATGACCCAGGATGTTCATTCTATGGACCTGACCGATCCATTTGACTGTGACTGCCGAAAACAGTGCTGAAGTTAGATGTTGTTGCCCTTTTCAACCTGGTTTTTTTGTAAACCTGATGAACAATTAACCCTCGTGCTTTTGTACAGTTTGTAAGCTGGAGTTAGATGATCTTGCCCTTTTCAACTCGGCTGTGACTGTCATATTTTCTTTGAAACAAGGCAAATGGCTTGCCATTCGTTTAATTTAGAGTGAAATATTGTAACAAATCCCAACCAAGGGAAACAACATCACTCTCGCCGACTACTTGAGCTTACTGTGCATTATAGAAGCCAAGTGATTAGCCCCCACCAACACCCACAAACTTATTTTGAACTAGCACGTCAAAATGGGCTGTAAATTTTCATAAGAAAGGTTGCATGACCGTGACAGATTTGGATTCTAACATTTGGGACCCACGAGGAAATAGCCTATCCAAGGTGGTGTCGACTTACTAGCCAGTCAACAAACGATTCTGCCTACCAGCCGTTGGATTGACATCCAACATCTATCGTGTATCTTCTATCTCTTGTCGTCTTCTTCCTCCAGCCGCCCAAACCAAACCACCCTGTCGGCTCCGCCTGCTCTCGCCTCCCATGGCTGGCTGCGCCTCCGTCGTACTACCGTACGTACCCTCCAATGTTGGCCAGTCCCTCCCTCTATTCCCCCACATGTCCTGTTATTCTCCAGCGATGTCAGCCCCAACACGCACCCGCACCCGAACCAGTCAACCCTTGTACTCCCCTCCGCCTGTGACTGGACCGGCGCATCTTCCATGGCTCTTGTTCGTTCCGTCCGAGGCCTCGCCTTTGTCCTCCGCCTTGCGGCCTTGGTTCGCTCGCCATGCGCGGTGCGCCACCCTCTTGCGTTGTCAACATCGTCAACAACCGAGAGGAACAAGGAGATGACTGTACGTGGAGAGGCTGACAGTAGGGACCCACCAGCGTCATGGCAGTACGCAAGCAAGTGCCTCCATATTACAAACCCAAAAATATGGTTCCTCCTAATGGTTGGACATCTGGGGATCATGCCATTGTCAATGTAGTCAATAAATGAGAGAATTACACTACGAGCGGCTGACACCAGGGACCCAGCAGGTCGCGCAGTTTTTTTTAGGAACAAGCAGTTGTTATTTATACTAGTTTTACCGACGGATCAGGGTAACAACGGGGCTATGCGGGGGTTGTGGCCTGTCTAGCCAGGGTTTTATTTATGTTTACCACATCATGAGCCCAGTTGTGTTTTTTTCTTGCTGAAAATGGCTAGCCCAGTTCTTTTTTTAAAGAAATACCCAAACGAGGCCTACTTGCTTTATCAGCCTTGCTGAGCTGCAAATGTTTCAAGACGAGGAGAGTTTCATTCGGTTTGCCCAGAAATGGGATGTACATTTTTAAAACACATCAAACCGGGAATTAGTTTCAATTTTTTTTTCATTACAAGATTTTAAATTCCATTGATTTTTATGCGTGGACAATTATTTGGATTTTATATTTATATAAAATATTTTTCAAAAATATTTGAATGTGAACCGATATTTCGAGATTAAAAATAGTTGACTGCACCGAAATATGCAAAATTTTGTATACTTTTTAACCGTGGCCACAATATGGGGTGTAATGCTAATAAAAACAAGATGGGCTCCAAAAAAATTCTTAAGAATTAGCAAATGGGCTATACATTATTAGAAATAATGGCAGATGGGTTGTATGCTGTTTTCCACATATTTGAGGCTGACTTGTGCGCCTACTATAGGTTGACGCGTATGCTTTCCTAAAGAAAAGGTTGACGCACATGCAACGCCCTGTCAACTTAGTCAACACACGAGAGCAGTGACTGTTGGATGTCCATCCAACGGTTGTCTTGCTTCCTCAATCTCTGCTCTTCCTGCTCCAGCCGCTCAAACAAGCGCCGGTGTGACTACATGCTACCTCCTCCCGCGGCCGGCTATGCTGCCGCGCAGGCCTCACCACCCCACCGTACTCCCATCGCTGGCCTATCCATCCCTCTACTCACCCACACATGCTGTTATTCTCCGGGGACAGCAGACGAACCAGTAAACCCTTGTACTCCTCTGCGTGGGAAACAACTGCCAAGTCTTCCCTGGCTCCGTGTCATTCCCTTCCTAGGACTCGCCATCGTCCATCGCCCCGGTGCTCTTAGCGCGGCCTGGTCAACGTGGTCAATGAACGACATCCATCGGAAGTGGACTGTACGTGGAGAGGCTGACAGCTGGGACCACGGCCGCATGCAAGGAAATGCCTCCTTATTACACGCAAAATAATGATTCCTCCACCTGACAGCTAGGACCCACGTGAAGGGCCTCTGTATTTCACGAAAAAAAACGTTCCCCCCACTGACAGGTCGGACCCACCAGCTATATCTTCGCACGCAAGAAAGTGCATCCTTATTACGCACAAAAAAATGAATACCCCCATGCTAGCTGGGACCCACCATAGTGGGTGGCTGACTTGTGGGCCTACTAAGTTGACAGGGACGGAGGGCTTTGTCAACTTAGTCAATATGAACGATTCTAGCTCCAGTGACCGTACGATGTCCATCCAACGGCCATACTGCTTCTTCAACCTCTCGTCTTCTTGCTCCAGCCGCCCAAAGCAGCGCCGATCGTGCCACCTGCTCCTGCCTCCCGTGGGCGGCTGTGCTGCCGCGGAGGCCTCACCACCCTCATACTACTCCCACCGCTGGCCAGGCCATCCCTCCACTCACCCACACCCCTGTTATTCTGCGGCGACGGCAGCCTCACACCACAGCCGAACCAGTGAACCCTCATACTCCTCTCTGCGTGGGCATCCACTTCCGCGTCTTCCCCTTCCTAGGCCTCGTCGTCGTCCACTGTCGTGGTGCTCTCGGCGCGGCGTGGTCAATGTGGTCAACGACTGAATTCCATCAGAAGAGTACTGTACATGGAGAGGCTGATAGCTGGGTCCACGAGAACCGCAAGGAAGTGCCTCCTTATTACGTGGAAAATAATTATTCCTCCACCTAACAGTAGCGACCCACCGGATGGGCCACTGTATTTCGTGAAAAAATGTTTCCCCCTGACTGCTGGGACCCACCGGACGGGCCACCGTATTTCACAAAAAAACGTTCCCCCGCTATCAGCTCGGACCCACCGGAAGTGCCTCCTTATTAAGCACAAAAAACTGAATACTCCCCCTGCTGGCTGGGACCCACCTTGGTGGGAGGCTGACTTGTGGTCCTACTAAGTTGACGGGGATAGAGGGATTTGTGACTTAGTCAATATGAAAGATTCTAGCTCCAGTGACCGTACGATGTCCATCCCACGGCCGTAGTGCTTCTTCAACCTCTGGTCTTCTTGCTCCAGGTGCCCAAAGCAGCACCGGTCGTGTCGCATGCTCCTGCCTCCTGTGGCCGGCTGTGCTGCCGTGGAGTCCTCATCGCTCCCTACTATTCCCACCGCTGGCCAGGCCCTGCAGCGACGGCAGCCTCACACCACAGCCGAACCAGTGAACCCTCGTACTCCTCTCCATGCGGGCTTCCACTTCGGCGTCTTTCCCGGCTCCGCGTCGTCCCCTTCCTAGGCCTCGCCGTCGTCCAGCTCCCTGGTGCTCTCGGCGCGGCGTGGTCAACGTGGTCAAGGAACGACTTCCATCGGAAGAGTACTGTACATGGAGAGGCTGGCAGCTGGGTCCATGGTGGCCGCAAGGAAGTGCCTCCTTATTACGCGCAAAATAATTATTCCTCCACCTAACAACAGGGACCCACCGGACGGGCCACCTTATTTCGCGAAAAAAAATGTTTCCCCCCTGACTGCTGGGACCCACCAGCTACATCTTTGCACGCAAGGAAGTGCATTCGGGCAAAAAAACGATTCGCCCCCCTGACTGCTGGGACCCACCATCTACATCTTTGCATGCAAGGAAGTGCCTCATAGTCGGGACCCATCTAGTCGAAGCGTACGTAGCATTGTCATTCTGGTCGCGAACATGTACGTACATACTAGTCAATGTAGAGGCACGCACGTATCGTAGTAGAGGCACGCATGTAGCATGTAGATGTACGTACAGAGGCCAGTGTGGAAGAAAGAAAATACGGCCACGTATGTACATACGGGCAAGATCTCGAACGCCTACTCGCGCATACGTACGGCCAGGGCTCGTGTACATGGTTGGTCAGAACAGAGAAACAACGTCGTCATTGTGTTCATGGGGAGCCAACCGGCTGGGTCGGAACGGAATGCATCGTCGTGTTCATTGGGAGGGCTTGCACGGAACAGCCGATGGAAACGAGGTCTGGCGTACCGCACAACAGAGGAAACGACCTTGTGTTCGACTGGCCACGTTCGAAATGGGATCCTGTTCATCGGGAGGGGTCTGGCGTACCGCAAAACACAGGAAACGGACTTGTGTTGGACCTTCTACGGTTGAAATGGGGTCCTGTTGATCGAGAGGGGTATGGCGTACCGCAAAACAGAGGAGATGGACTTGTGTTGGAGCGCTACGGTCGAAGCGGGGGTCCTCTTCATCGGGAGGGGTGTGGCATACCGCAAAACGGGACTCCACGGGATACTGTTCATCTCCACCGTCGACCTCCTCTAGCCTCCACGAGCTACTGTTCATCAACCTCGACCTCCTCCATCCTCCACCTACGACTGTTCATCCATGGGCTCCTGTTCATCCAGCCTCCACCGCGCGCTACTCCACCGGCGACTGTTCAACCAGCCCTCTCCACGGGATCCTGTTCATCCAGCCCTCCACCGTCTACTGTTCAACAAGCCCTCCACGGGGTCATCCCTTTCATCCAACCCTCCACGGGGTCCTGTTCATCCAGCCCCAACTGGCTCGATCAATCGGGGTCCTGTTCATCCAGAGGCAACACCACAGGGTCCTGTTCATCCACCCCCACCGAGAACTGTTCGTCCAAATCCCCCCAGCAACGCTCACTGTTCATCGAGAGGTAGCATCGATCGGCTTCAGTTAGCAGCACTAGCGAAGGAATCGCTCGATCGGGTTCAGTTAACAGTCATCGATCGATCGCTCGGGTTCAGTAACGCGTAGCCTGCAGTGCAATCGCTCGGGTTTAGTAGGCGAATGCCTAGATCGGGTTCAGTTAGAGCCCAACGCCTCGCACCCACGCGTGTGCGTGTACGAGAGAAACGCGCAAACCTCCATGCATTGCTCGGCCCCGACCACCCACCTAATGGGGAACACCCCGATATTTTCCTCGCCCTCGCTTCTACCACGGTTTTTTCCGTCATGGACGACCCAAAGAATGTCATGCAGCTGCGTCTTCGGCCCGCCCAGGACGAAAACCCCATTTTTTGTCATGATTTTGTGTCATAGAAGTAGGAGACCACCACATCTATGATGATACCGGGTTTTGTCACAATTATCGTCATGGAAGTGTCATAAGTATGACAGGAAAAAAATTCGTTTGGCCCAAAATGTCACGGATGTGTCTTTTTTTTGCAGTGATAGGAGCCCGCTCCCACGGGAGGGTAGGACAAAAGATTTCATGCAAGTTCTTTTCCATAAGCACGTATGCCTATATTCAGAATACATGCCTACATTACATTGATGAACAGGAGCTAGTTCTGTGTCACCCTATGTTATAACTGTTGCATGAGGAATCGCATCTGACATAATTATCCATCACTGATCCAATGCCTACGAGCTTTTAATGTATTGATCTTTGCTTAGTTACTTTACCGTTGCCACTTTTACAATTACTACAAAACTGCTACTGTTACTTTTGCCACTATTACCGTTACTTCCATCTTACTTTGCTACTAAATACTTTGCTGCAGATATTAAGTTTTCCAGGTGTGGTTGAATTGACAACTCAACTGCTAATACTTGAGAATATTCTTTGGCTCCCCTTGTGTCGAATCAATAAATTTGGATTGAACACTCTACCCTCGAAAACTGTTGCGATCCCCTATACTTGTGGGTTATCAGTCACCTCAGCACAAAAATTTGCAATAAATAAAGCACTAGAACAAAAACTAATTGGACCATTGGAGCCACATACCGAAGAACAATCCCCCAAAGCAGTTTTGTGAATGGTGCTTTGAGCATGGAGATCGAAAATGGCAGCAAAACGAGCAAGAACACGAGTTTGAGCTACGAGATGATTTTTTCTGGAGGAATACGAAGTGTGTGGGTGCTAGAATAAGTGGAGGGGGCACGTGGGGCCCACGAGGCAGGGGGCACGCCCAAGGGGTAGGGCGCGCCCTCCACCCTCGTGGCTCACTGGTGCATCCCCATGGTGTGTTCTTAGTGCCAGAAATTCTCAAATATTCAATAAAAAATCATACTAAATTTTTAGGGCATTTGGAGAAATTTTATTTTTGAGGTATTTTTTTTTTGCAAGGATAATTCAGAAAACACACAGAAAATATTATTTAAACTAAATAACGAAAAGTAAAAGGAGGGTACAAGTTAGCACAATTTTTGGACACGATTTGATCATGAAACAAATAGCATTGGAGATTTAAATGACCATGTTCATTCCAAAGTTCACAAGGATGGCAAAAGAATTTAAATCTTTCAGCACACTCATCTAGCATCTCTTGCAACTTTTTCAGTTCTAAATATTTATGCTTCTTACAAAATCTATCTTCCCTTTTTGGTGTGTGTTTGTAGTCCCAATTCACTCCGCAAAAATTGACATTCATATAAGAGACATAATTATCATGACTAATGCAATCATCATTAACATCATGGATATTCAAAGAATTCATACTAACAATATTGCAATCGTGCCAACCATCCAACGTTTTTATGCCATAAATTTTTTTGAATTATTTTTCTAGTGATTGAGCACAATTATCGGAATCCTTATTTCAAGATAGACATTATAAAGATAAAGAACAACCTGAGGTAACCCAATCTCCATTTTTTGTAATTATCTTTCTATAAACCAAACTAGTGATAAAATAAGAAACTAAAAGATTCAATTGCAAGATCTAAAGATATACCTTTAAGCACTCACCTCACCGGCAACGGCGCCAGAAAAGAGCTTGATGTCTACTACGCAACTTTCTTATTTTAGACTCGTGTTGGGCCTCTAAGCGCAGTGTTTTGTAGGACAGTAGCAATTTTCCCTCAAGTGGATGACCTAAGGTTTATCAATCAGTGGTAGGCGTAGGATGAAGATAGTCTCTCTCAAGCAACCCTGCAATCAAATATAAGAAATCTCTTGTGTCCCCAACACACCCAATACAACGGCAAATTGTATAGGTGCACTAGTTCGGCGAATAGATGGTGATAAAAGTGTAGTATGGATTATAGATATGAGTCCTTGTAGTGCGAACAATAAAAAACAGCAAGGTAGTAAATAGTAAAACGGATCACAAACGGTATTGTAATGATGGAAAATGAGGCCTAGGGTGCATACTTTCACTAGTGCAATCTCTCAACAGTGCTAACATAGTTGGATCATATGATTATCCCTCAAAGTGCAATAAAGAATCACTCCCGAGTTCCTATTAGCGGAGAACAAAAGATAGAAATTGTTTGTAGGGTACAAAACCACCTCAAAGCTATTCTTTTCGATCAATCTATCCTAGAGTTCATACTAAAATAACACAAAGCTATTCTTTCCGATCGATCTATCCTAGAGTTCGTACTAAAATAACACCATATGACACACATCAACCAACTATAATGTCACCTAGATACTCCAATGTCACCACAAGTATCTGTGAGTTAATTCTATGATATGCATCAAACAACTTCATGATCATAATACTCAATCCACACAAAGAACTACAAGGAGACCCCAAAGTTTCTATCGAAGAAAAGATAAATAAATGTGCATCAACCCCTATGCATAGATTACCCCAATGTCACCGCGGGAATCCGCAAGTTGAGTGATATAACATACATCAAGTGAATCAATATGATACCCCATTGTCACCTCAAGTATTCATATCGCAAGACATACATCATGTGTTCTCAAATCTGAACATTCAATCCGACATGACAAAACTTCAAAGGGTAAAGATTCAATTCATCACAACAAGAGTAGAGAGGGGAGAGACATCATATGATCCATCTATGTTAACAAAGCCCATGACATATCAAGATCGTGACATCTCGAGATCGCGCGAGAGAGAGAGATTAAACACATAGCTACGGGTACAAACCCTCAGCCCTGAGGGTGGACTACTCCCTCCTCATCGTGGTGGCCGCCGAGATGAAGAAGATGGCCACCGGTGATGATCTCCCCCTCTGGCAGGGTGCCAGAACGGGCTCCCAATTGGTTTTCGATGGCTACAGAGGCTTGCGGCAGCGGAACTTCCTATCTAGGGTCTCTCTGAGGGTTTTTGGAATATTTGAGAATTTATAGGGCGAAGAGGGGTGCAGGAGGCCACCGAGGTGGGCACAACCCACCAGGGCACGCCTAGGGGCCCAGGTGCGCCCTGGTGGGTTGTGCCCCCCTCGGGGCACCCACCAGGTGCTGCACTGGCCCATTGGTAGTCTTCTGGTCCATAAAAAATCCACAAAAAGTTTCGTGTTGTTTGGACTCCGTTTGATATTGATTTCCTGTGATGTAAAAACAAGCAAAAGACAACAACTAGCACTGGGCACTGGGTCAATTGGTTAGTCCCAAAAAATGATATAAAGTTCCTATAAAAGGATTTTAAAACATCCAAGAATGATAATATAACGGCATGAATACTTCATAAATCATAGATACCTTGGAGACGTATCAGGGAGCATAGCTCCATTCTCTGAGTCACTTGGGATTTATATCTGTTGAAAACTACGAGGAATTTGAAAGATCAAAGAATCAAGATTTTTCCCTCAACCACGAGGGGAGGTAAGTGTCGATGTCAAAACCGGCAGATCTCGGGTAGGGGGGGCCCAAGATATATGTCTGAGGATCGGTGGTAACTATGATCAAAAGGATACAGTGTTTACCCAGGTTCGGGCCCTCTTAATGGAGGTAAAATCCTACTCCTGCTTGATTATATTTGAAAGGTATAGGGGTTACAAGAGTTGATCTACCACGAGATCGTATTGGCTAACCCTACTTTGGCTACCTTAGTAATGTTGTGTTCCTGCCTCCGATCTAACCCTCTGGTTTATATAGACACCAGAGGGGCCTAGGGTTGTACAAATTCGGTTTAACAGAAAGGAAATAACATATCCGGACACTTAAACTTGCCATCCACGTATACGGGAGTCCCTACCGGACACGAGAGGTGATCTTCTGTCTTGTATCTTGACGGCCCATCAGTCCGACCCATATCCAATAGACCGGACGCCCGAGGACCCCCTAGTCTATGTGTCGGTGTACAAAAGTATGGGTTCTTTCTGTACCCCTTACTTGTGCACGGGAAGACGTAGCCACGCCTATGGCCGGGCTTGGCAGGACAACAAAAGACAGAACACGAAGACTACCAAGGCAGATACTCAAGTCAAGGAACAAGGAGCAGAAGGCGAGCTGGACCTTCCCCGGCAACATCCTTGCCGGGGCAACCTACACAGCACCAGTAAGCCCATCACCCTTGAGGCTGAGAATTCTGACACCATCGACAACATTAAAGCCAAGATTTTGGGAACGCATGCGTGGTAGCATGCAGATCTTCGTGGAGGCTCTACCAGCACGCCAACACAGCAGCTAGCTAGCCAGCGTGGCACTGCATGCCTCGTCAGCCTGGACGCGTGTCAAAGCAAGGAGCGGCGGCGACGGACGGGACGGCTTCTGTTGCCATCCCCGATAAAGTACGAGGGCACGTAGGCAGCGCATTAAATGCGTTTGTCCTATGGTGCCGAGCGATAAGCTCACACACTGTAGCTTGCTTTCCCCTCCTGTGTGCCACTGTGGCAACCCCTTTTACGTATAAAAGGAGGCCCAAGGCGTACTGCGAGAGGATTCGGACTTTTTCGACTGTGCATGCACCATAGCTAGTTCAAAAGCTCAAGAACACATATATCCAGACAAGCAGGACTAGGGTATTGTGCATCTTTGCGGCCCGAACCTGGGTAAAATCTCTTCGTGCAGCTACTCTCCCCGCCGAACGTAGAAGGGATTGCCCTGATCCCATAGGTGTTTGTTTCCCCGACATCTTTGGTGCGCCGGGTAAGGGGAGTTAGTTGTGAGAATCTGGTCTGTTAGTTAGTGCAACAGTTTCTTCATCGCCATGGCTCCAAAGAAGAAGACGATCGCAGTGGTCGGCTCGTCCGGAGCCGCTTCGCCCGTGCCAGCACGGACGGGCAACATGGCAGATGCCGGTAGCGGAGGAGATCAAGATCTTCCATGTCACCCAGATACGAGAAGCCAGGCGAGCGACGTCGTCTGTAGCCACGACAGCGATCCGCGCAACAATAAAAAAGCTAAGTCACGCTAAAACTTTGACTAATTTCCTTTTTGTGAGGTTATTCCCCTTGAATGGTTTTTGGTTTTTGTATGGAAAACATGTACGCAAGGGAACCCATCCACTATTGGCAGCGCCCTTGTTCTGTTTTGAGTTCGCTCAACAGCTCAAGTGGTTGCGCCAAAAACGGCGAGGTGGCTTGCCCGGCAGCAATACCCCCAAGCAGGCTGCTAAGGATCCGTCCTTCGAAGCGCCCATGGAAAGGGTTAATGTACCGGCAAGCCTATCCAACTAAGTGCAGGGTGTAGTACATACAAGGAGAAATCAAACAGGGAAATAACATGCATTTAGTTCAAAGCACTACAAAGTTATATTACATCAGTGGTTGCCGCAGTTCTAACTTAAGATAAAACTATCTTGGGTGCGAACTCGCAGCGGCAACAGGGAATGAAGCAGCTAATCCCGGCGCTGGCCCTCCAGCCTCTTGACTCCGCCGACGCAGCTGATGATGGGCTCGATGCGTTCTTCGAGCACCTGGAGGTCGATGCCCTCTGGCAAGCTATCAAGCGCCTTGGCAAAGTCAACGTTGGGGTTCCAGTACGCCACCTTGGTGAGCACCTTGGTCAAGGCGCCCCAGCAAAGCTTCCGGGACTCCTCGGCCAGATAAGCAACCCTGTTGGAGTAGAGCAGCTTCAGGGCGTCAAGGACATGCTCAAAGAACAGGGTCAGCCTAGCGCTGTTGGTCACGTTCACCTCATGGGAGAACCTGAAGCTCGACATGCCCATGGCGGATAGCTGCGTGGTAAGCCTCTCTGCCACATCCATAAGGCGGCTGGTCTAGAGCTTGGTACTGGCCACAAGCTCGTTGTGGGAGGTGACAGCGTCCTACCGCAGCAGCTTCTCGTCCGCGAGTTCCTTGATCAAGGTCTGCTCGCGGGCCCTGGTCTTCAGAAGCATCTTCTCTTGGGTCTCCAGCTTCAGCTTCAGATCAGCAATAGAATCATTGGCCTTGGAGAGCGGCTTAGTCTTGTCGGAGATGGTGACTTGTAGCTCCGCCAAGGTGTGGGAAGTCATGTCCCTGTCCTTCTTCAGCTTTGAGATCTCCTTCCTCCGCTCCTCCAGCTCCAGCTCCAGCTTCTCCATCATGCCGGCCAGCTCAACCTTGGTGGCCTCTGCGGCCTCAGCGCCGTCGACGGCCTCCTTTAGCTTGCCGACATGGTCTAGGGCCAGGGCATCAAGCACTTCTTTGTGCTCCTGCTTCAGCTCCTGGGTCTGCTGCGCGATGAGCTTTTCAACTTCTTCGTCCTTGGCGTGAAGCGTGGCGGCGAGCGCCGCTTCATGGGCAACCAAGTCCTCCTCCTAGGCGTCGACCAAGATGTGGCGCTATGTCTGGTCAGACTCATCCTTGGCGGCCTTTGCTTTCGCCACCTCTTGTGCCTTGTTGAAGTCGGCCTGCTTCAGAAGAAGCTCCTGCTGGTGCTCGTCCAGCTGGATCTGAGTGGCCTTCAGGTCTTCCCGAACCTCGGCAAACCAGACTTGCATTTGAGCAACGCGCTCTTTGAAGTTTGCCTCCACCTTGTCCACGGCAGTCATCTTGGAGTCCACCTTATCCTGGAGGGCACGGTAGAGCACCTGGAGCTTCTGGAAGTTGGCGCTCATGGCCCGGAGGAGCTGATCTTCCTTGGTGCTGCTGCTGGTGGTGCTCGGTCCATCGACAATCTGGAGCCCGGCAGTGGTGAGGACCTCGACGTCGAACACCTCCCCTTTGGCTGGCTCTTTGGTGCTCGCCGTCCCTGGGAGGCTGACGAACAGATTGTCGCCCACCTTCAAGTACCTGCTCGGGGCAGGGGCCGAGGAGGAAGAAGGCTGGTCGTCCACCACCTCCTCCCCGGCAGGCTCCTTGGCAGCCTCCCCAGTGGCGGCCTTGCCAGCTTCCCGGCAGGCCCCGTGGCGGCCTCCTCGGCGGCAGCCTTGCCGTCCTCCCTGGCAGGCCCCTTGGCAGCCTCTTCAGCGGCGGCCTTGCCGGCCTCCTTGGCGGATCCCTTGGCGGCCTCCTCAGCAGCAATGTTGGCGGCCTCAGCCCTGGCGTCCTTGGCGGTTTCCTCGATCACGGCATCTACATCCGCCTAATTTACTAGGGGAGGATCTAGAGACCGAAAAGGGGAGTGAGGCAGGGCCAAAACCAAAAAGTTCAAGACAAAGAAAAGAAAGAAAATCACGGCAATAATGGCAAGGAGCGGAGGTGAGTAGCCTACCCGTGACAAGTGGGGAGGACGCGTCCCCCTCCTCGGCAACATTCATTGCCAGGACGGGGTCGCCAGCGCCTGTGCCCGCCACCTCCTCCTCCATGCGTGTGGGCTCATCAGTGGATGCCCTTGCCGGGGACACCCCTCTAGTTGCATGGTCGACGGGGGCGGCGTGTCGGGGTGGCCCTTAATGGCTCCTCCTGCTGGTGCTCTTCTCCTGCAGACCCGGCAAGATCAGCTGTAAGAATATGCACTCCAACGCCCGCCGGCGAGAAATAGGTAACAAACTTATGCTCAGGGCTGGAGTAGGGGCTGCGCTGGGGGCTGGTCTCCGGGCTGATGAAGATCATCCCCTACGCACGAGGAGTTCTTGCCGGGGGCTCATCACTCATTGAGGCCCTGGCTCTCTTCGTTGCCCTCTGAGCCAGCGTCTCTATGTCCCTGCAACAATGAGATCAAGTCAAGATGCAGCAATTCAAATGAGAAATCAGAGAATGGATAGGGAATCAAAGTGCTTACTCGTCCTCCTCCTCTGCCCTCCTCTTCCTCCTCGGGCTGAAAGACCCAAGGTCGTAGTCGTCCACTGGGATGGTGCCCGCAGGGGAAGGAGACGGGGTCCATGCATGCTTGGTCGAGGAAGAAGCGGCGGCGTGTTTGGTCGAGAGGAAGCAGCGGCTACAGCTCTCTTCGTTGCCGCGGCCTTCTCCACCGCTTTCGTAGCCGCACGCTTCATCTGGCGCATGGGTTGCGCCTGAGTCCCTTGCCACTGCATGGCCCTGCCGGAGCGGATGGGCTCGCCGGAGTCAGCCCGCCGCAGGACGCGTTTCTTCGGGGCTGAAGGCTCATCCGCCTCAGACGCCTCCTCAGACCCCCCCCCCCTCGCCCGTCTCCTGGTCGTCTCCCCGACCGTCTCTTCAACAAGGGAAGCCTCGGCACCGCTGCCGTTGGGCTCCCCAACAGACTCCGCCCATGCGGCAAGCTTTCTCTCGTCTTCGGCCTCCTCGGCCTCATCCTCCACAGTGCCAAAGCTGTCGGCCTCATCCTCCACAGTGCCAAAGCTGTCGGCCTCCTCAAGAAGTGTCGCCTCCTCCAACATGGAGGCAATGTACTCCATCTCATTCTCGATGGTGGGGAGGATAAGTTGCGGTTGGCACGGATGTATCCTTCCAACAAATTATCGAAGAACTCCTGCACTATCTCCGCTTCTGGCTCAACCCAGGCCGAGTCGAGACCGTGCGCGTTGAACGTCGGCATCATGTCGATGATGGCAGTCAGGTAAGAGTTATTGCTCAGCGGGACTACCCCCGCTGGCAACTGGAACGGCTTGTCCACCTTGCCGGTCTTGGCAGCCATGCCAGACTTCTCGCCTCGCCGGTCTCATCGACCTTGAACTAGAAGAGTGCTGGCAGAGATGCGCGTGCTCGATCACAGTGAAATTGTAATTCAGGCCAGGGCAGAGCCTCATGATGTCGGTCGCGTTCTTGTAGTCCCAGGCCGGCCTCCCCTTGTTGTGCAGAGGAGCGAGCGTGAGCCCTTCTGCAGTGAGGCGGTGGATCCTGGTGATGGCAATTATGAGCTTCTTGTCCTTGGCGTCGAGCTTGCTCCAGTCATCGCCGCGGACCGGCGGCTTCTGACGAAAATGGCAAAACTCCCGCGGATCATTCTCGTTGATCCAGCACCACCGGCCCCACCATTCCTCCCACTTGTCCGTTGTGAAACCCTCTGGGTACACACCCTTGCTATGGGCCCTTGGGATCCGAGTGATGCAGCCGGTAATGGCGCCCCCCGTCTGGATGCGGGGGACAAAGTAATGGCGGAAGAGCACCGTATTGGGGTGCACTCCGGCGAAGCCCTCGCAAAGATGGGCGAAGAAGGCCATGCACGCCACGACATTCGGCATGAAATCCCAGAGATGGAAGTTGTAGGTGTGCATGATGTCGTTGAAGAAGTCGGAGAAAGGAGGGCAGAACCCGTAGGAGAAGTAATCGACAAAGAAAGGATACCTGCCTGGCCCGGGCTCGACGAAGCGAGCAGGAATAATCTTCGTGGCAGGATGCCCCATCGTCTTCCTCCCCCATAGAGGCTTGAATTTCTCCCTGAGGACGAGCGCGTCAACCGTTGGACGAAGAGGGCGAACTTCTTCTGCAGCTTCACCAGCTCGCTCTCCGGCATCTCCTTCCCCACGGCGGCCTTGGCCACTCCCTTTTCTTTGCTTGGTTTTGGTGCCATGGCGACTGAGAAGAGGCGAGGGATCGAGAAGCAATGGGGTGCGGCAGCGGCAAGCGGAGGCGTGGGGCTTTGGTTTTCACTCAAGGAACAAGAGGGGAATGATGGTTCCTAGATTGGAAAGGGCGCAGGGGTAAATGAGCGACGCCCCTGCATATTCCTCTTTTATGGGGAAGGCGCGGCCGCCCTTTTTTACCGTTAACTGCGAAGTGATGCAGGCGTGCTGCAGCCGCCCCATGCATGACCCCCACGTCACGCCCTCAACACGGATCATGGGGAAGCGCAACTGGCGAAGAGATCATGGAAGTTAAGACTCTGCCACACGTGCTCGCGCACTGCTTTGGGCCTGGCCCAACTACGCCTTGCACTCACGTGTGGCCCAGGCCCGGGGGCTCCTGTCGGTGTACAAAAGTATGGGTTCTTTCTGTACCTCTTACTTGTGCACGGGCAGTCGTAGCCACGCATGTGGCCGGGCCCGGCAGGACAACAAAAGACAGAACACAAAGACTACCAAGGCAGATACTCAAGTCAAGGAACAAGGAGCAGAAGGTGAGCTGGACCTCCCCTGGCAACATCCTTGCCGGGGCAACCTACGCAGCACCATCAAGCCCATCACCCTTGACGCTGAGAGTTCTGACACCATCAATAACATTAAAGCCAAGATTTGGGAACGCATGCGTGGTAGCATGCAAATCTTCGTGGAGGCTCTACCACCGCGCCAACACAGCAGCTAGCTAGCCAGCATGGCGCTGCATGCCTCGTGAGCCTGGACGCGTGTCAAAGCAAGGAGGGGCGGCGGTGGACGGGATGGCTTCTGTTGCCGTCCCCGATAAAGTAAGAGGGCACGTAGGCAGCGCATTAAATGCGTTTGTCCTACGATGTCGAGCAATAAGCTCACACACTGTAGCTTGCTTTCCACCTCCTGTGTGCCACTGTGGCAACCCCTTTTATGTATAAAAGGAGGCCCAAGGCGTACTGAGATAGGATTCAGTCTTTTTGTACTGTGCATGCACCGCAGCTAGTTCAAAATCTCAAGAACACATATATCCAGACAAGTAGGACTAGGGTATTACACATCTTTGCGGCCCGAACCTGGGTAAAATCCCCTTGTGCTGACTACTAGACCTGCTCTTTGTGCAGCTACTCTCCCCGCCGAACATAGAAGGGATCGCCCCTGATCCCATAGGTGTTCGTTTCCCCGACACCAGGACTCCCACAGTAGCCCCTGAACCAGTCTTCAATGACGACGTGTTCGACGCGTGGATTATCTTCAGCATTGTGAGGCAGGTTCCTTGAATAATACACATTAGTTTTCCACCATAAAAGAACTGTATCTGGCTTTGCATAGTTAACACAACCCTTAGCCGCGAAGGCAGGATATATAAAAAATAAGAATAGTGTCTTTTACTGACAACTTTTTTCGGCGAAGCGTCAGACTTGACCCTTCGATCATTTGAACCATTTTTACATCCCGTGTTCCGTGTTTTGAGGCCAAGCCCCATTGGCCCGTCCTGTCAAAATAGAGATCATGCCCACTTAATACAGGATTGCTCATCAATAAAATTTGGGTAATCCAACCGTTTACGGTGCACACTTTCATTGGGAATAGGCGAGCTTCAAGGCGCAAGTGGGGGGACGGTTCGCATTTTTACCGCCTATAAGAGGGCAATAGATTTCTCTTTTCTTCTCCACTCCTTACAGTCTCCTCTGCCTTCCAATCTCCCAAGCTCTCAGCGCCCGAAAAGTTTTTGTCTCTCTCACCACCACCACCTCCTCCGACCATGGCCGGATCCGGTTCCAAAGGCAAGTGGGAGGCTCCTCCGTCACGAAGAAGGAGATAAAGGATCTCCAGAGTGCAGGATACCTCTCTGCCACCATCACGCACAGGCTCCCTCCCAAGGGTCAGATCATTCCCACTCTGGAGCCCGGCGAAAGGGTCGTCTTCCTTCCCCACTTCCTTAGAGGGTTAGGTTTTCCACTCCACCCTTTCGTCCGCGGCCTTATGTTCTATTACAGGCTAGATTTCCATGATCTAGCCCTGAACTCCTTCCTCCACATCTCGGCGTTTATAGTCATGTGTGAGGCTCTTCTCCATATCCACCCACACTTCGGCCTGTGGCTGAAGGTCTTTAATGTGAAGCCAAAGGTGGTCGACGGGTATCACACAGACTACGGCAGAGCTATGATCAGCAAGCTGCCCAATGCCACGTGGCCCAAGGGGGCCTTCATGGAGACCGTCAAGATCTGGCAACAGGAGTGGTTTTATATCATTGAGCCGCGCTGCACTAAGTGGGCGGCGATCCCGGAATTCAGATCCGGACCCCCCATGAGGCTCGTCTCCTGGACCGCGAAGGGCCACGACTGGGGGTCTCAGACAGAGGCGCAGACGCTGCAAATGTGTATCACCAACGTGCTGAGCAAAAACGTTGGTCTAACCAAGATAGTGCAAATTATGCTCTTCCGCCGCATCCTCCCCTGCCAGCGCCGGACTTCCCCCATATGGGAGTTCATCCGGAGGAGCCGCGGATGCTGCAGCATTTCCTCGGCACAACACATGAGGGAATGTGGAAGCTGCTCTTCAAGGCGCAGAAGAGCTGGCCCATGGATACCGAAGACGTCGGCCTTAACGCCAAGAATCCGGCCACTGCGGTAAGTGTTTAATTTCCCGAAGATATACCAAGTTTATGTATTCGATCAATACAAAACTCATCGGCCCGCCTTTTTGCAGGGCTGGACCAAGAAGTCGGAGTGGATTAAGAGTCTGCCTCCGTTGCCCGAAGACCCGGTCACTCCTCAGCTGGAGGAGATGCTAGTCCCGGCGCCCTATCAGGCGCTGGAGAATAAGATCAAGAAGAAGGGCAAGGGGCCCAAGGACGGGCCCCGCTGCAAAGGTCCTTCAGACGCAGTGTCCAGAGAGACCGAGGCCGCCTCCTCTCATGAGGAAGACGAGGACGAAGAGGAGGAGGAGGAGGAGTAGTAAGTGGAGAGCGACTCCCCACTCAAAATGAGGAGGGGGAAGAGGACAGCCTCCGAGAACCTGGAGGGAGCGATGCCGAAGAAGGGGAGGGTAGTCCTCTCGGGTAGTTCGGACTCAGAGTCCGAACATAGCCCAAAGAGGATCCAAAGGGAGAAGCCCTGGCCGAAACGTAAGTATCAAAAACTTACTTGTTCAATTATCACTTAATCTACCTCTGTTATATAAATCAAATCTTTGTTTTACTTTTCAGCCCTCCGCGCAAGATCCCGATTCCCTCCTCTTTGGACGGGAACTCTCTAGCACCTGAAGAGGTGGAGAGTGATGGACCATCGCATGCCTTCTCCCCCCTTCCATGGAGGACACCAAGGTGTTATCTCAAAGGGCATCTCCTGGCCAAGGAGGAGTGGAAGAGGCCGTCCAGAAGGCGCCCGAGAATAACACCTCGGACTCTGTAGAACGGGGCACGGCGACCCCCATGACCATCGTGGGTGGGAAGCCTCAACAGTTCGGGACCTCGCCGAACACCGTCCCAGAGACCACTACGGCTCCGGGTTTGGACCAACACCCCCCCTTCGACGGAGGGGGGAGGAGGAGCAACTCCATTGGTGGCCTCTGTCAATCCGGAGGCCGCTGACACTCTGCCGGAAGAACTACAACGTGCGTCCATTGTGGAGGAACACCGCACCCTGATGGGTGCGGTTATGGAAAAGGTTCGGTCCGCGAAGAGCGGACTGACTGAAGCTTTCAACAGCCTACTAACAGGCTTTGAGGTATGTGATGTAATACTCTTCATAAGTTTTTTTGGTATTTATATAAGCCTGAACCTGCGTATATATAGTAGCCCCTGAGACTCTGTCCGAATTAGAACAATCCGGATAGAGGATCAAAATCAAATTGATAATGTATCGTACTATGTTATTGGACATGCTTCTATGTTGGCGGTTACTACCCAGGCCGCAGAGGTTGCCGAGCTCAATCGGAAGCTTCGGCTATCCGATGAGGAACTCGACTACATCAACAAGTGGTTTAAAGAAACCCAAGGTATGCGGCACTATGACATACCCAAAAGTGATATGTGTGTTAATCTCTTATAATGACTAAAATGTTATAAATATACTCACAGTTGGCGCAGCCGAGGTCGAGTCCCTCAAGAGCGCCCTCGCGCAAGCCAATAAGGAGCCGGAGGTGAGCAAGGCGGATGCTGACAAAGCGGCCAAGGAATTAGAGGTGGAGTAGACCACCCGCCGAAGACATGAGGTGCGGTGGAGGAGGTCGAACATCTGCTCAAGGACGCCATCGCCAAGTGTGAGTCCTTGGAGCAGAAGAGTTCGGAACAAGCCTCCGAGCTAACCAAAGCACTGGAAAGTGCAAAAGAAGCCTAGGGTGCTCGCCAGGAGATCCAAGAGGCAAGGCAGATAGCGGCTGGTAAGGCCTTTCTCATGCAGAGTAAATTTACAAGGAAGAGATATATTTTGCTGACCCGGGTTTGGAGTTCTCCAGGCGCATTTGCGAATCTGCCGAGGAGCATTGCTGATGCCGCCGAGTTCTTCCGCACCAAAGGGGGAAGCTCCACGGAGAAGCTATTCTGGTCGCAATACCTTGTGCTAGAGTTTCCAACGCCCCCCAGCGATCAACTAAAGCAGCTGACGGAGTTGCACAGGGTGCCAAACTAGCCATGAAGGACGTAATAGTCCGTCTTTGGCCAGCCGAGCCCATACACAGCAGCTACTTTGGACTTGTGAAGCGGCTGGTCGAGGCGTGTCCTCGGGTTGATGCCATCAAGTGGTCGGCCTGCATAGAAGGTGCCCGGATGGCCTTCTCCCGAGTCAAGGTACAATGGGCGAAGATGAAGGCCACCGAGATTGCCACCACGAGGCCACCTGAAGGCAAGGATCACCGTTGGTCGGAGAAGTACTTCAGCGAGGTCCTCGAGGGAGCCCACATTGTAGAGGGCCAGTGCTCAAAGGACATCATATTTGATTAGTAGAGTCCGGTTTGTAAGAGTCATGTGTAAAATATTGATGCTTACGCTTTATGATTAGTTTATCCTCCTATTTGGCCGTTTTAATTTATAAGTCTGAAAGTTTACTAGTCGCCGGCTTCTACCCCCACGTAAATATTACAGGGGTGTTCGGGAACGCATGACCGCACTTTATCCAACGTCTTCGTCTGATGTAGGAGGCGTCTTGCGAGGTGAACTAGGCAGTCATACAATGTGGCTTTAGTATTTTCACTTAGCCATAAGAGTCCATTGGTGGCGCTAAGTACTAGCCCCTTGTTGCGTGAAAGACAATCCGTAGTGCGGCGCCTTTGCAACGCGGCTGGTCGAAGCCCAGCCCCTCGTATAACACGACATAAACCGCGAATGATTTGTAGTATAACACTAAGCCACCGGATCGCTGACCCGCTCTCACCTATCATGAAAGTCAGTTTTCGGCTTTCTCTACTGAGGTACTTAACTGGACGAACCAGAAATACAATCGAAGTAGTTCTCCCTTTACTACCTTAGCCGATCTTGCGGAACGTAAGGCGGCAAACACAGGAGCCAGGCAACCCAACGATAGACCAACGAGATGATTCAGAGTCGGTGCATATAATGCAATATCCGGGACGCCGAAGGATTCCCTATAGGTGTTCGGACTTAAGAGTTTGTGGGGCCGAATACAGCCCCTAGTGTGAAGGTCGTGCCGAACCACGTATGTCAGTCGAACGTTAGAGGGGACACGGATGACAAGATAATGCAAGAACCCAACAAAAAAGGTCATGATCATCTGCTTCCTTTATATCCTTATGAATACGTCGAGGCGTGTTTCGACAGACAATGCCATTTAATATTGAGGTCATGTTACATGCCTAAAGAGAAAAAAAGTTTTACATAAGGGAAAGTCTAACCCAAGGCCTAAAAATAATAGTTCAGAAAAAAAACTCTAGTGATGCCCTGTCGCACATCTGCGTCGTTTCTCCTTAGTAATAAATCCTTTGATAGGGGTATATGATGGTTGGGACACGCTATCCTTGAAAGGATCTCCTGAAATAACCATATAGCAACTAGGGCTCTTGATGTACCTGTAGTGAAAAAAGGTATATATAGTCCAGATGTGGTCAAGCCGTACTATGGACTCTTTCCGCAGTGTGCCTTCGGCGCCGCCCAGGGTATTTTTAGTGCGTAGTTATGTACGGCCGTATGTAAGCCACAACCTTATGGGGTGATCGGCGGAGGCCGAACTGCTAATCAAGGTCTGGATCCGTTGATTTATCGCAATTATGCGCGGACCGGACTCGTTTAGATATATCATTGGCTTTATTGGCCGATGAACTGTTCGGCGTGATAAGGCCGCCATACACCTCGGCTGCGAGGGCCGCGGTGTCCTCTTCAGTACGGAGGGAGCGCTCCATATTTCCATTGACTGTAATAACGCCATGAGGTCCAAGCATCTTAAGCTTCAAGTAAGCGTAGTGCAGGACTGCATTAAAGCGGGCGAAGGTAGTTCGTCCGAGCAGTGCGTGATAGCCACTGCGGAAAGGGACGATGTCGAAGATTAACTCTTCGCTGAAGAAGTTGTCTAGGGGGCCGAATACTACCTCCAGTGTCAATGAGCCCATGCAACGGGCCTCCACGCCCGATATCACACCTTTAAAGGTAGTGTTACTAGGCTTGATTCTGGATGGGTCAATGCCCATCTTGCGGACAGTGTCGTGATAGATCAAGTTGAGACTGCTGGCCCCATCCATAAGGACTCAAGTGAGATGGTATCCTTTAGTAATTGGATCGAGTACCAGGGCGGCCGAACCCCCGTGACGGATACTGGTTGGGTGATCCGTGCGATTGAAAGTGATCGGACAGGTTGACCATGGGTTAAACTTGGGGGCGACAACCTCTACAACGTAGATGTCCCTTAGTGCACACTTGCGCTCCCTTTTGGGGATGTGAGTGACATAGATCATGTTCACTGTTTTCACCTCGGGGGGAAACTGCTTCTGACCCCCGGTGTTCGGCTGACGGGGCTCATCATCGTCTTCACTTGGAGGTCCCTTTCCCTTATGTTCGGTATTTATCTTACCGACCTATTTGAAAACCCAACAATTCCTGTTGGTGTGGTTAGCAGGCTTATCTGGTGTGCCATGAATCTGGCAGGGCCTCTCAAGGATTTTATCCAAGCTTGGATGGACCATCCCTATTGCCTTTAAAAGGTTTATTCTGCTGACCGGGTTTAGAGCCACTGAATCCGGCATTGACTGTCGTATCGTCTGCGTTGTCCTTGTTGTTCCGATGTTTATTTTTAATGCGGCGAGGTTTACCATTGCCATCCCTGCCTCAGAAGTGTCGGGGTCGCCCGAGCTGTTGCTTCTATGAGCTAACCAGCTATCCTCACCCGCACAGAAGCAGGTCATTAGTGCAGTTAAGGCTGCCACGGTCTTCGGCTTTTCCTACCCGAGGTGTCGGGCGAGCCATTCGTCCCGGATGCTGTGTTCAAAGGCCGCTAAGGCTTCGGCATCCGGACAGTCCATGATCTGGTTCTTTTTAATTAGGAACCGATTCCAAAGCTTGCGAGCTGATTCGCCTGGTTGTGGATTATGTGACTCAAGTCGTCAGCATCCAGTGGTCGGACATAAGTGCCCTGAAAGTTGGCCCGAAAAGCATCTTCCAAATCTTCCCAGATTCCAATTGAGTTTTCTGGGAGGCTGTTCAGCCAGTGCCGAGCTGGTCCTTTCAGCTTTAGAGGAAGATATTGATACGTCTCCAACGTATCTATAATTTTTTATTGTTCCATGCTATTATATTACCCCTTTTGGATGTTTATGGGCTTTATTTTACACATTTATATCATTTTTGGGACTAACCTACTAACCGGAGGCCCAGCCCGTATTGCTGTTTTTTTGCCTATTTCAGTATTTCGAAGAAAAGGAATATCAAACGGAGTCCAAACGGAATGAAACCTTTGGGAGCGTTATTTTTGGAACGAACGTGATCCAGAGGACTTGGAGTGCAAGTCAAGAAGCAGTCGAGGCCTCCACGAGATAGGAGGGTGCCCCCCCTATAGGGCGCGCCCCTGACTCGTGGGCCCCTCGGGCGTCCACCTACGTACTTCTTCCTCCTATATAAGCCTACGTACCCCGAAAACATACAGGGAGCCAACGAAACAAAATTTCCACCGTCGTAACCTTCTGTATCCGCGAGATCTCATCTTGGAGCCTTCGTCGGCACTCTGCCGGAGGGGGAATCGACCACGGAGGGCTTCTACATCAACATCCTTGCCCCTCCGATGAGTTGTGAGTAGTTTACCACAGACCTACGGGTCCATAGTTATTAGCTAGATGGCTTCTTCTCTCTTTTTCGATCTCAATACAATGTTCTCCCCCTCTCTTGTGGAGATCTACTCGAAGTAAACTCTTTTTGTGGTGTGTTTGTTGAGATCCGATGAATTGTGGGTTTATGATCAAGTTTATCTATGAATAATATTTGAATCTTCTCTGAATTTTTTTATGTATGATTGAGTTATCTTTGCAAGTCTCTTTGAATTATCAGTTTGGTTTGGCCTACTAGATTGATCTTTCTTGCCATGGGAGAAGTGCTTAGCTTTGGGTTCAATCTTGCGGTGTCCTTACCCAGTGACAGAAAGGGTTGCAAGGCACGTATTGTATTGTTGCGATCGAGGATAAAAAGATGGGGTTTATATCATATTGCTTGAGTTTATCCCTCTACGTCATGTCATCTTGCTTAAGGCGTTACTCTGTTCTTATGAACTTAATACTCTAGATGCAGGCAGGAGTCGGTCGATGTGTGGAGTAATAGTAGTAGATGCATGCAGGAGTCGGTCTACTTGTTGCGGATGTGATGCCTATATACATGATCATGCCTAGATAATCTCATAACTATTTGCTTTTCTATCAATTGCTTGACAGTAATTTGTTCACCCACCGTAATACTTATGCTATCTTGAGAGAAGCCACTAGTGAAACCTATGGCCCCCAGGTCTATCTCTTATCATATTTGCTTCCAATCTACTTTTATTTGCATCTTTACTTTTTGCATCTATATTATAAAATACCAAAAATATATTTTTTATCATACTATCTTTATTAGATCTCACTTTCGCAAGTGGCCGTGAAGGGATTGACAACCCTTTTATTGCGTTGGTTGCGAGTTCTTTGTTTGTTTGTGTAGGTGCGTGGGACTTTTGAGGAGCCTCCTACTAGATTGATACTTTGGTTCTCAAAAACTGAGGGAAATACTTACGCTACTATTGCTGCATTACCCTTTCCTCTTCAAGGAAAACCAACGCAAGCTCAAGACGTAGCAAGAAGGATTTCTGGCGCCATTGCCGGGGAGGTCTTCGCTCAAATCAAGACATACCAAGTACCCATCACAAACCCATGTCCCTCGCATTTACATTATTTGTCATTTGCCTCTCATTTTCCTCTCCCCCACTTCACCCTTGTCGTTTTATTCGCCCTCTCTTTCCCAATCTCCTCTTCTCTTTTTCGCATGCCTTTTTCTGTTTGCTTGTGTGTTGGATTACTTATTGCCATGGCGCAAGATAATACCAAATTGTGTGATTTCTCGAATACCAATAATAATGATTTCCTTAGTACTCCGATTTCTCCTCTTAATGATGTTGAGTCTTGTGAAATCAATACTGCTTTGTTGAATCTTGTTATGAAAGATCAATTCGCCGGCCTTCCTAGCGAAGATGCCGCTACTCATCTAAACAAGTTTGTTGATTTGTGTGATATGCAAAATAAGAAAGATACGGATAACAATATTGTTAAATTGAAGTTATTTCTGTTTTCACTTAGAGATCGTGCTAAAGTTTGATTTTCGTCTTTGCCTAAAAATAGTATTGATTCTTGGAACAAGTGCAAAGATGCTTTTATCTCTAAGTATTTTCCTCCCGCTAAGATTATCACTCTTAGGAATGATATTATGAATTTTAAACAACTTGATCATGAGCATGTTGCCCAATCTTGGGAAAGAATGAAATTGATGATTCGCAATTGCCCTACTCATGGTTTGAATTTATGGATGATCATACAAAGAATTTATGCCGATTTGAACTTTGCTTCTAGAAATGTGAGGCATGTTTATGGAAATCACGTTAGGAGATGCTACAAAACTTCTTGATAATATTATGGCTAATTATTCTCAATGGCACACCGAAAGATCTTCTAGTAAAAGAGTGCATGCTATAGAAGAAATCAATATTTTGAGTGGAAAGATGGATGAACTTATGAAATTATTTGCTACTAAAAATACTCCTCTTGATCCCAATGATATGCCTTTGCCTACTTTGATTGAGAATAATAATGAATCTATGGATGTGAATTTTGTTGGTAGGAATAGTTTTGGAAACAATGCTTATAGAGGAAACTTTAATGCTAGACCGTTCCCTAGTAATTCCTCTAATAATTATGGAAATTCCTACAATAATTCTTATGGTAAGTTTAATAAGATGCCCTCTGATTTGGAGAATAGTGTGAAAGAATTTATGATTTCTCAAAAGAATTTTAATGCTTTGCTTGAAGGAAAATTGCTCAAAGTTGATGATTTGGCTAGGAACGTTGATAGACTTTCGCTTGATGTTGATTCTCTTAAACTTAGATCTTCTTCTCCTAAGCATGATATCAACGAGTCTCTCAAAGCAATGAGTAGTTCCATTGATGAGTGCAAGGAAAGAACCGCTAGATTGCATGCTAAGAATGATTGCTTTGTAAAGGCGTGTTCTTCTAGTTTCCATGAAAATAATGATGAGGATCTTAAAGTTATTGATGTGTCTCCTTTTAGATCTATGTTTTGCAATGTGAATCTTGATAATTATGGGACTGATGATGAGTCAACTTTACCTAGAAGGCGTCCCAAGAATTCGGAGTTTTTAGATCTTGATGCTAAATTTGGTAAAAGTGGGATTGGAGAGGTCACAACTTCAAATAGCATTGAACCCACTATCTCAGATTTTAAGGAATTTGATTATGATAATTGTTCTTTAGAAGGTTGTATTTCCTTGTTGCAATCTGTTGTTAATTCTCCTCATGCTTATAGTCAAAAGAAAGCTTTTACCAAACATATCGTTGATGCCTTGATGCAATCTTATGATGAAAAACTTAATTTGGAAGTTTATATACCTAGAAAACTTAATGATGAGTGGGAACCTACTATAAAGATTAGAATTAAAGATCATGAGTGTTTTGCTTTGTGTGATTTGGGTGCTAGTGTTTCCACGATTCCGAAAACTTTATGTGATATTCTAGGTTTCCATGATCTTGATGATTGCTCTTTAAATTTGCACCTTGCGTATTCCACCATTAAAAAGCCAATGGGAAGGATCAATGATGTTCTCATTGTTGCAAATAGAAATTTGGTGCCCGTGGATTTTATCGTTCTTGATATAGATTGCAACCTTTCTTGCCCTATTATTCTTGGTAGACCTTTCCTTAGAACGATTGGCGCGATTATTGATATGAAGGAAGGGAATATTAGATTCAAATTTCCATTAAAGAAAGGCATTGAGCACTTTCCAAGAAAGAAAGTCAAATTACCTTATGAATCTATCATGTGAGCTACCTATGAATTTAGTGCCAAAGATGGCACTACTTAGATCTATCTTCGCTTTTTTGCCTAGCTAGGGGCGTTAAACGATAGCGCTAGTTGGGAGGCAACCCAATTTTCTTTATGTTTTTTGTTATTTTTCCTGTTTAGTAATAAATTTTGCATCTAACTTATGTTTAGATGTGTTTTTATATTTAATTAGTGTTTGTGCCAAGTAGAACCTATAGGATAACCTATGATGATAGTTGATTTGATTCTGCTGAAAAACAGAAACTTTGCGTGCACAAAAATAATTTTGTTAAATCACAGACACGTGCTTTTGCGTTAATTCTTCCTGATTCTGATCAATAGACAAATTTTCCAGGACTTCCTATTTTGGTACGATTTTTAGAGTTCCAGAAGTTTGCGTTAGTTACAGATTGCTACAGACTGTTCTGTTTCTGACAGATTCTGTTTTTCGCGTGTTGTTTGCTTATTTCGATGCATCTATGGCTAGTAAATTAGTTTATAAACCATATAGAAGTTGGATTACAGTAGGTTTAACACCAAAATAAATAAATAATGAGTTCATTGCAGTACCTTATGTGGTGGTTTTGTTTTCTTTCACTAACGGAGCTTATAAGATTTCCTGTTGAGTTTTGTGTTGTGAAGTTTTCAAGTTTTGGGTAAAGCTTTTATGGACTATGGAATAAGGGGTGGCAAGAGCCTAAGCTTGGGGATGCCCAAGTCACCCCAAGATATTCAAGGATAGCCAAAAGCCTAATCTTGGGGATGCCCCGGGAAGGCAACCCCTCTTTCGTCTTCGTTCATTGGTAACTTTACTTGGAGCTATATTTTTATTCGCCACATGATATGTGTTTTGCTTGGAGCGTCGTGTATTATATTAGTCTTTGCTTTTTAGTTTATCACAATCATCCTTGTTGTACACACCTTTTGGGAGAAGCCTATTTGATTATAATTTCTAGAATACTCTATGTGCTTCACTTATATCTTTTCAGCTTGATAGTTTTTGCTCTAGTGCTTCACTTATATCTTTTAGAGCACGGTGGTGACTTAATTTTGCAATAAGTATATGAGTTCTTTTGACTAATGTTGAGTCCATGGATTATACGCACTTTTACCTTTCCACCTTTGCTAGCCTCTTCGGTACCATGCATTGCCCTTTCTCACCTTGAGAGTTGGTGCAAACTTCGCCGGTGCATCCAAACCCCGTGATACGATACGCTCTATCACACATAAACCTCCTTATATCTTCCTCAAAACAGCCACCATACATACCTATTATGGCATTTCCATAGTCATTCCGAGATATATTGCCATGCAACTTTCCACCGTTCCGTTCATCATCATGACATACTTTACTTTTGTCATATTGCCATTGCATGATCATGTAGTTGACATCATATTTGTGGCAATGCCACCATGCATTATTCTTCATACATGTCACTCTTGATTCATTGCACCATCCCGGTACACCACCGGAGGCATTCATATAGAGTCATATCTTGTTCTAGTTTCGAGTTGTAATTCATATGTTGTAATCAATGAAAGTGTGATGATCATCATTATTAGAGCATTGCCCAAAAGAAAGAAAAAAAGAAGAAAGGCCAAAAAGAAAAAGAAAAAAAGAAGAAAGGCCAAAAAAAGCCCAAAAGAAAAAAATAAAAATAAAAAAAAATAAAAAGGGCAATGCTACTATCTCTTTTTCCACACTTGTGCTTCAAAGTAGCACCTTATTCTTCATGTAGTGAGTCTCATAGTTTGTGCTTCAAAGTAGCACCATGTTTTTCATATAGTGAGTCTCATAAGTCGTCTTTTTCATACTAGTGGGAATTTTTCATTATAGAACTTGGCTTGTATATTCCTACGATGGGCATCCTCAAATGCCCTAGGTCTTCGTGAGCAAGCAAGTTGGATGCACACCCACTAGTTTTCTTTTGTTGAGCATTCATTTATAGCTCTAGGGCATCCGTTGCATGGCAATCCCTACTCCTCATGTTGACATCAATTGATGGGCATCTCCATAGCCCGTTGATTATCCTCGTCAATGTGAGACTTTCTCCTTTTTTGTCTTCTCCACACAATCCCCATCATCATATTCTATTCCACCCATAGTGCTATATCCATGGCTCACGCTCATGTATTGCGTGAAGGTTGAAAAAGTTTGAGATTATTTAAGTATGAAACAATTGCTTGGCTTGTCATCGGGGGTATAGAAGTTGGGAACATCTTTGTGTGACGAAAATGAAGCATAGCCTAACTATATGATTTTGTAGGGATGAACTTTCTTTTGCCGTGTTATTTTGAGAAGAGAAGATTACTTTGATTAGTATGTTCGAAGTGTTACTATTTCTTTTATCAATATGAACTTTTATTTTGAATCATTTGGATCGGAACATTCATGCCACAATAAAGAAAATTACATTGAGAATTATGCTAGGTAGCATTCCACATCAAAAATTCTCTTTTTATCATTTACCTACTCGAGGATGAGCAGGAATTAAGCTTGGGGATGCTTGATACGTCTCCAACGTATCTATAATTTTTTATTGTTCCATGCTATTATATTACCCCTTTTGGATGTTTATGGGCTTTATTTTACACATTTATATCATTTTTGGGACTAACCTACTAACCGGAGGCCCAGCCCGTATTGCTATTATTTTGCCTATTTCAGTATTTCGAAGAAAAGGAATATCAAACGGAGTCCAAACGGAATGAAACCTTCAGGAGCGTGATTTTTGGAACGAACGTGATCCAGAGGACTTGGAGTGCAAGTCAAGAAGCAGCCGAGGCCTCCACGAGATAGGAGCCCCACCCCTATAGGGTGTGCCCCCTGTCTCGTGGGCCCCTCGGGCATCCACCGACGTACTTCTTCCTCCTATATAATCTTACATACCCCAAAAACATCCAGGGAGCCAACGAAACACAATTTCCACCTCCGTAACCTTTTGTATCCGCGAGATCTCATCTTGGAGCCTTCGCCGACACTCTGCCAGAGGGGGGATCGACCACGGAGGGCTTCTACATCAACATCCTTGCCCCTCTGATGAGTTGTGAGTAGTTTACCACAGACCTATAGGTCCATAGTTATTAGCTAGATGGCTTCTTCTCTCTTTTTCGATCTCAATACAATGTTCTCCCCCTCTCTTGTGGAGATCTATTCGATGTAAACTCTTTTTGCAGTGTGTTTGTCGAGATCCGATGAATTGTGGGTTTATGATCAAGTTTATCTATGAATAATATTTGAATCTTCTCTGAATTTTTTTATGTATGATTGAGTTATCTTTGCAAGTCTATTCGAATTATCAGTTTGGTTTGGCCTACTAGATTGATCTTTCTTGCCATGGGAGAAGTGCTTAGCTTTGGGTTCAATCTTGCGATGTCCTTACCCAGTGACAGAAAGGGTTGAAAGTTACGTATTGTATTGTTGCCATCGAGGATAAAAAGATGGGGTTTATATCATATTGCTTGAGTTTATCCCTCTACATCATGTCATCTTGCTTAAGGCGTTACTCTGTTCTTATGAACTTAATACTCTAGATGCAGGCAGGAGTCGGTCGATGTGTGGAGTAATAGTAGTAGATGCAGGCAGGAGTCGGTCTACTTGTTGCGGACGTGATGCCTATATACATGATCATGCCTAGATAATCTCATAACTATTCGCTTTTCTATCAATTGCTCGACAGTAATTTGTTCACCCACCGTAATACTTATGCTATCTTGAGAGAAGCCACTAGTGAAACCTATGGCCCCCGGGTCTATCTCTTATCATATTTGCTTCCAATCTAGTTTTATTTGCATCTTTACTTTTTGCATCTATATTATAAAATACCAAAAATATATTTATCTTATCATACTATCTCTATTATATCTCACTTCCGCAAGTGGCCGTGAAGGGATTGACAACCCCTTTATTGCGTTGGTTGCGAGTTCTTTGTTTGTTTGTGTAGGTGCCTAGGACTTTTGAGGAGCCTCCTACTGGATTGATACCTTGGTTCTCAAAAACCGAGGGAAATACTTACGCTACTATTGCTGCATCACCCTTTCCTCTTCAAGGAAAACCAACGCAAGCTCAAGACGTAGCAGATATTTGACGGCATGGAGGCCATCTCCATGAGCCATGTGGATGTGGAGAAGAAAGTCTTCAATCCAGACGGCCGGATCCATTGTTCCATCATACTATTCGATGTTTACGGGTTTAAACCCTTCTGAAAATTGGTGTTGCATTACGTCATCGGTGAAGCATAATAGGTGTGCGACCCCTCTATATCGCGCAATATCGCGGCGGAGGTCGGCTGACATCTGAGTTCGGTTCTGATCCCGAGTATAGTAATGGTCGTCACGTCGGGCTTCATAGCCATTGTCTCACGCTGGGGCACGGCCTCTTGATCCGTAGATTGATCTAGTCTGGCCAGCTTTATTGGCTAGGTCACGTTGCAAGTCATATGTGTATCCCGCAGCTGCTGTCTCCCTGCCTCTTCGGCAAGGGGGTGAAGGGTTGGTGTTCAGCTTGATATGCCGCTTTATCCCATCCATGTGGTGGTCATTCTGGTTGATCTGCCTGATTGTATTTCGATGGTATTGGCTCAAGGGCTTCGTCGTCGAGTTGTGCCAGCAGCTTGCGCTTAGGGTAAATTTTGACAGGTCACTCATAGCCGTATTCCTCAGCGGCCAGGACCTTAGTCCACCTATCATTGAGCGTATTGATATGTCTCCATCGTATCTATAATTTTTGATTGTTCCATGCCAATATTCTTCAGCTTTCATATACTTTTGGCAACTTTTTATATTATTTTTGGGACTAACATATTGATCCAGTGCCCAGTGCCAGTTCCTGTTTGTTGCATGTTTTATGTTTCGCAGAAACCCAATATCAAACGGAGTCCAAACGGGATAAAAACGGACGGAGCTTATTTTTGGAATATTTATGATTTTTGGGAAGTAAAATCAACGTGAGACGGTGCCCGAGGTGGCCATGAGGGTGGCCCGCGCGCCCACTTTTACTGGGCGCGCCCCTGACCCTCGTGGGCCCCTCGTAAGGCGGTTGACGCCTTTCTTTGGCCGCAAGAAAACTAATTTTTGGAAAAATATCTGGGCGAAGGTTTCAATCCAGTCGGAGTTACGGATCTCCGGATATAAAAGAAACGGTGCCAGGGCAGAATCTGGGAGCGCAGAAACAGAGAGAGACAGAGAGACAGATCCAATCTCGGAGGGGCTCTCGCTCCTCCCACGCCATGGGAGCCAAGGACCAGAGGGGAAACCCTTCTCCCATCTAGGGAGAAGGTCAAGGAAGAAGACGAAGAAGGGGGGCTCTCTCCCCCTTGCTTCCGGTGGCGCCGGAATGCTGTCGGGTGCCATCATCATCACCATCATCTTCACCAACACCTCCATCATCTTCACCAACATCTCCATCACCTTCCCCCATCTATATTCAGCGGTCCACTCTCCCGCAACCCGCTGTACACTATACTTAAACATGGTGCTTTATGCTTCATATTATTATCCAATGATGTGTTGCTATCCTATGATGTCTGAGTAGATTTTTGTTATCCTATCGGTGATTGATGAATTGATATGGTTGGTTTAATTTGCTTGTGGTTATGTTGCTGTCCTATTGTGCCCTCCGTGTCGCGCAAGCGTGAGGGATTCCTGCTGTAGGGTGTTGCAATATGTTCATGATTCGCTTGAGAGAATATTTGTTCTACCTTTAGCTCCTCGTTGGGTTCGACACTCTTACTTATCGAAAGAGGCTACAATTATCCCCTACACTTGTGGGTTATCAAGACCTTTTTCTGGCGCCGTTGCCAGGGAGTCATAGCATGGGGTGAATATTCTCGTGTGTGCTTGTTTGCTTTATCACTAAGTAATTTTTATTTGCTGTTCTAAGTTGTTCTCTATCTTTAGCTATGGATATGGAACACGAAATACCAAAAAAATTAGGTGTACTTGCTACTCATGGAGATGGGGAACCTCCTAAAACCCTCGATGCTCATTATGTGAAAGATATTATGTACTACTTTGATAATCCTGAGAAAACTGCATTCAATTATGTTATGGGAGACACGTTGGATCAACGTGAATACTTTAGGGATTATCGCTTGACACAAAAAGGGAAACTATTATGGGATCAAATTTATATGTTATATTGGTGTGCTAGGCAACTATGCTTGAGATATGATTATACTTGTTGCTCTAGGATGAAGGCTCCACACCTCCCCTTTTCATGCAAATTTAATGATGATAAAACCTTGGCTTCTTATGCTAATGGTATCTATCATTACTATGATGTGGAACAAATAGAAGAATTCATTACTTTTATGGGTGCTTATGAGATTGAATCTATGTTTAAAGAGTTTGAAGATTTTGATGATTCAGTTTACAGACCTGAAATTTTGCTATACTTAGATATTGCTATGAAAATTATGAATACAATTCCAATATTGATGCATTTATTGAGAAAGTCTCCGCTGTCCAAGAAGAGACTAATATTTTGCAGGAAGCTGTGGAAGAAGAAATTGATGAAACTATAAGCTCACTGGATGAAAAAGATGATGAGGAGATCGAAGAACAAAAGTAGGAAGAGCGGATTAGCTACCCGTGCCCACCTTCTAATGAGAGTAACTCTTCAACTCATACATTGTTTAATTCCCCTTCGTGCTTACCGAAGGATGATTGCTATGATCCCATTGATTCTCTTGAAATATCCCTTTTTGATGATGCTTGCTATGCTTGTGGCCAAGATGCATGCCAATATGAATTATGCTTATGGAGATGAACTTGCTATAGTTCCTTATGTTAAACACGAAATTGTTGCTATTGCACCCACGCATGATAGTCCTATTATCTTTTTGAATTCTCCAAACTACACTATATCGGAGAAGTTTGTGCTTATTAAGGATTATATTAATGGGTTTCCTTTTACCGTTGCACATGATAACTTTGGTGAATGTGATATGCATGTGCTTGCTGCTCCTACTTGCAATTATTATGAGAGAGGAACTATATCTCCACCTCTCTATGTTTCCAATATGATAGAATTGCAAGAAACTGCTTATACTCTGCATTGGCCTTTACTTGGTGTGCATGAATTGTTCTTTCATGACATGCTGATGCATATGAAGATAGTTAGACTTTGTTGTTGCATGATATATGTTACTTTGTGCTCACTACTAAATTACAAATCATTGTTAATTAAAATTGGCTTTGATATACCTTGGGATCCGGGTGGATTCATTACTTGAGCACTTTATGCCTAGCTTAATGGCTTTAAAGAAAGCGCTGCCAGGGAGACAACCCAGAAGTTTTAGAGAGTCATTTATTTCTGTTGTGTGCTTTTATATAGTCTAAAAACAAAAAAATAAAGAGGGGAACCCAAAACTTTTCAAAAAGGAAAGTGAAAGTGAGAGAGACAAGCATTGTTGAAGTGGGAGAGCTCCTTGAACTTTGTTCATACTCATGGAAACTTTGTGAATCTTGATTACAGAAACTTTTCATCAAAAATAATTATCCCCTTGTACAATTCCATTGCATTATAAAAATAATGTGCCGAGGTTTGCCTTTAGGATGTTTACAATGCTTGTTGGTTTGTACGGTGCAGGATAGAAACTTTGGCTGTAGTATGCGATTTTACATTTTTTTATTGGAACGTCAAACGGTTCTGATTCTTTTTGCACTGTCTTTCTGTACAAATTGTTTATTTTTGCTAATTTTGGTAGAATTTTTGGGGTACCAGAAGTATGGTGAATGTTCATATTGCTACAGACTATTCTGTTTTTGACAGATTCTGTTTTTTGATGCATAGTTTGCTTGTTTTGATGAAACTATCAATTTCTATCAGTGGATTAAGCCATGAAAAAGTTATATTACAGTAGCTATAATGCAAAAACAAAATATGAATTGGTTTGCAACAGTACTTAGAGTAGTGATTTGCTTTATTATACTAACGGATCATACCGAGTTTTCTGTTGAAGTTTTGTGTGGATGAAGTGTTTAATTGAGGAGGTCTCGATATGAGGAAAAGGAGGAGAGGCAAGAGCTCAAGCTTGGGGATGCCCGAGGCACCCCAAGTAAATATTCAAGGAGACTCAAGCGTCTAAGCTTGGGGATGCCCCGGAAGGCATCCCCTCTTTCTTCAACAAGTACCAGTATGTCTTCGGATTCATTTCGTTCATGCGATATGTGCAAGTCTTGGAGCATCTTTTGCATTTAGTTTTTACTTTTATTTTATGCACCATGCTGGTATGAGATAGTCCTTGGTTTATTTATAGAATGCTCATTGCACTTCACTTAAATCTTTTGAGTACGGCTTTATAGAACGCTTCATGTGCTTTACTTATATCATTTGAAGTTTGAATTTCCTGTCTCTCTTCACTTTGTAGAATGCTCTTTTGCTTCACTTATAATTGTTAGAGCTTGGGCATATCTTTTGTAGAAAGAATTTGTTGACACCACATTTTGGCACGGTCAATAACTTATTTAATATGGCCTCAAATGGAGAAGTAATCTTCATGAAAGAGTTCCATATTGTCGATATAAACATCTTTGAAGTTTGGTTCATCGCAGTCCGATTTCATCTCGAAGGCCGAAACTATGCTCAAAGTACTAAGATCTTCAGAGTACAGTTTGGCTGATTAAGCCCCCAAGACGACCTCAAATGGAAAAATTATCTACACTGATTGTCTTCTCTCGTCGAAACGATTGATTTTGATATAAAAATCGTTCCAATCCAAGTTCGTATGCAAAAGTTAGAGCCATCGGAATACAGACCTGTCAGGAGGCAAAAACTGGCGCGCCCCACCAGACACCATGTCTGATGGGTAGCGCGAGGGATAGCCTGTTTTGCACGACCGATTTGACCCTCGAGATGACCTCTGATGAAAAACCGTTCAACATAAAAGTTGTTCGTCTCGTCGAAACGGTCAAGATTGCTTTTGGGCTCGTTTCCATCCGAGATTGTTTACCACCACAAAAAAGACCCGCAAGGTGCAGCCAGTTTAAACCGAACAGTTTTGGAAAGTTCGGACAAAACCAATCCGAATTTGACTAGGGTTTTGGACGTGAATCCAAGCCTTTTCCTTGCACGGAAAGTCCACCCGCCTCTTATATACCTAAGGGGTGACGGCCGATTGAACAACACACAATCGATCAATTCATCTACCACTTTTTATCTTTTATCTTTTCTCCTTAACCCTAGTTCTTCTTCTTCCTCGTTCTTCGTCTGTTCATCTTCATTGCAGGGCGGCGAACCTCGAGGCCCTGGGGGAGGTCAGGCCGACCTAGGGCAGCCCATAGCCGTCGCGCGCCCTGACGGGGTCCCTCCCGGGCGTGTGGGCTTTCGGGTCATCAAAAGCAACCGCCGGATTGCCTGCGTACCACGCTTCCGGACGGGTCTCCTTCGACGTGAGCTGCGGTGCATCACCCTCAGCGTTGGAGGTACACGTTGACGTGTTCATGTGCGAACACACTTTTTGACGACTCCGCTGGGGACGAAGCTTTGAACGGTCTCCGGCCCATTCTTGCTACGAAGAGATCGTCATCTAGGGTTTGCAATCTACAAAGGTAATATGAATACCCAATTCACATATGTAGATGCAAATAATGCATATGTTGTTGCTAGATCATCTAATGATTATAATGTATCGGCTAGCCCTAGCTTTATCAATCATGCATCTAATTATGTGCAAGGGCCGATGCAACAAAATCTCCATGATTCTACTTCATATAATTTTAGCAACATGCAATATATGTATCCCAACTCCCATGCATCGGCAACCCCACAAATTTATATGCCGATGAATAACATGATGAGTTCGGTTAATCAAGTTGAGACACCCTATGTAGGAACTTCCAATGGTATGCAACAAAGTGTTTCAAGTTTTTATTCATCGGCAAATAACTTGCAGTACGCTAATCCAAACGTGCCGGTGGAGAGGGGAATTGGCCATGTTACTACTAGTTATTTGGCCAATTACCCTCAAACATCATATGCTACGCCTAACGCTACTAATTTTTTGGCACCATACGCAACTGTTGATGTCCATAATTCGGCTCAGCACCTTCATGGTCATGGCCGAATAAGTGAAACTTCTGCAGGAGCACAAATGCCTTCACCTACTACCATGGCATATCATGTCCCCCCTACACAATTACAGAATTTCGGCAATATCTCATTGCCGAAAGAGTCTAAAAGCATTGGGGGGCAACCATATTCCAGACTGGGTAATTGAGAACAAGCTTACATTCTCTTGGGATTTGTGCAACTCTATTCGCCGGGAACTAATAGAAGGAGGGAAGCCTCATGATTTTGCTGCTGTAAAAGCTAGAATTGTGCAAATGATGCAGTCGCCCAGTGCTGTACCATCCAGTGTACCACCTAAAAATCGCAAGGTTTCAGCACCTCATTGCCGAAAGAGTCTCAAAGTATTAGGGGGCAATCTCATGACGAGTGGATGGAAATTGAGATGAAAAAGTTTAAAGCCCGCCAAGCTGAGATGTGGGCTAAAATTAGACGAGAGCGAGAAGCCTTGCAAATTCAAAAAGATAAAGTTGTTGATTCAGATAACAAAGAAAATTCGGTTATTAGAAAAGCCGAATCAAGTAGTATATATTCTGAGACCAGCAAATCCAATGAGGCAAGCATTATTGAGAAAGGGCATGGAAAGCATAGCAAAACAACCATACTTGATTTTTCCGAAGGCAATGGAACCTACTTCCTACCCTATGAGTTTCGTGCCATAGAAATTGAAAGCCTCAAGGACAAGAACAAGTAGCCGAACAAATTCGGCTTACATGGATCTTCAAAGCAATGATGCACGGAATCAAGAAAAAGATGATGACAAGGTGTTGGGGAGCCATCCAAAGACGGAGCAAGATGTTCTTCAAGTGGCACCACCATCATGCTCTCCCAACATATTTGAAGAGGTATGCATAGAGAGTAATTTGCCTATTTTCATATTTGGTCGCAACTTCATTATTGATGCATCTATAAGAAATATTCTCATAAGTAATTTTGAAAGACCAATGAAGAAGGGTAATTTACTTGTTAGCAATAAACTTGTTATGGAACATATTGGTCAACACATTGCGCCATTTATAAAGACCGATAATGACTTATTGTTACAGTCAAAGCTTTTCCCGTTGCTTTATCTAAAGTTCGTATCTAGTTGGGTAGCTTTGCTTATTTCGTACTTGGCTTGCACTTGGTCTCAATTGAGACATGTGTGTTCTAAATATTTTCGTTTCGGAAGTTTAAAGCCAAGGTTAATTTCTTTTGAGAAATCCGATGCTAATATAATATCTTATCCAAAGACACCGGAGATAGAGTGGGAAACACAATGTATAGCCGAATGGGGAGATTCCAAATCTGAACCATTCGTTTGCTTATCTCCAAAGCCGTTCACACAGCAAGATCGGCTAGAAAACAAGAAGTTTACCTTCAATTCAAGCATGTGTGACCAAATATTTGATTTATTGCTGAAAAATAATTACATAAGAATTCTTGGTCACCATGTTGAGCCATCTACCCAAGGACGAATGTATTGTAAGTTGCATGATTCGTTCAAGCATAATTTTGAGGATTGCAACATGTTCCGTCAAATAGTTAAATCGGCCATTGAAAAAGGACGACTGAAGTTTGTTGAAACACCAAGAGATGACCAGTCTATTCCGATTGGTCCTAATGGCAAAAAAAAATTGCATCGGCTGCTTCAAGCCGATACATTTAAAGAGAAGGTAAAAACTACAGGTGATGGGATCAAGCTTTCAAGTAAAGAAGTTATTGAAGAGCATAATGAACATAATCTTGAGGGTGACAATTCCATCGAAGCTACAATGGAGATACCAAGTACTGGGGGGCAGCAAGCAAATCCAAAGATCGGTGCAAGCACAACCAAAGAAAACAAAGGCCGATGTAAGCACAAAGGTAAAAAGCCGAAAGTCACTTTCGCACAACTATTGGAAAAATATCAAAAGAAGAGTGAAGAGAAGAATGCTTATCGGCCAAATCATGCAAAGAAACCAAGATCACCCCCAAGGTGCAAATATGAGGATTGGTATTGGCAAAGTGATAATTTTAATGCAACATATTCATATCCTTATTTTGGGCCATCAATGCCAATGCCGTGGATGCCTCCCTATGCTCATATAGATACATATACATCATGGGACAGGTATGATACAAGGGCACATTCTACATCTTATTCTAGACCATCTCACCAATACTATGCAGCTCAAAGAAGATCAACATTTGAACAATCACGCGTCAAAGACCATTTCAATCATAAGGAATCGGTCCAGAGCTCAAGGAAGAAGAAAGAGGTGGTCAAGCAGGTTTACCGCATTAAAAGAGATGGTCGTAAGAGTGCAATTTCAGATTTGATCTCAAATGAAAAAGAGCCAATTAAAGTGTTGACATTGGCTACTAAAGGCAATGAGACAAAACAATCAATTGATAAAAATCAGAGTGTCAAATCTGAAGAAAAGAATTGAGGGTGCACAAGGCCCAAAAAGAGTTGCCATTTGTTGAAACAAAATCACAGCCGAGATGCCCACTCGGTTTATCGTATTGGCGAAAGAAGGAATTACAAAAACTTATTGCACGAAAGCTGAAAAAGAAGAACATGGCATGGGTTCTGAAGAGGAGCAGTCAAAATGAAAGTGATGTGCAACCTTCTATTGCAACAAGTGTTACAAAAGTGAAGAAAGAGAAGGATGGAAGCCAAAAACAGTTAAGCCAAAGGTTTGCATCACCCCATCAAAATCTTCGGTTAGCACATCATCCATATTCTTCAACCATACCATTGATGTCTTTGCCATGGAATTCATCATCAGGTATGATAAATTACCCTCCCTGGATTTATTTTAATCCATGAAAGCGACATAATTTTCTGCATCATGAGAGGGTATTACCAAATCTCTATACATTTTATTAGCTACATTTTTTCTTGCTAATCCAAAGGGCCGAAATATTTGATTGCTATTTCATTTGTTTATTTCGGCTATACATGATTTGGTGAATGAATTCTACATGGGCATTATGTTGATGGCCGGTATTTATCTATCTCCCTAAGAATATGTCAAAGCATGGCTGATGTAGTATCCTGACATCATCCTTAGTTCAATTAGAGGCCAAAACGAGGTACATGTTCATTGATATTGCCCTTGTCTTTCTAGTACTATGGAGATTATTTTCGACGGTAAATTTGTGGCAATGGCCAAGGTGTTGGTGTTGCTTATTTATCTTCATATGGAGCTATTTTGTGAAGCCTCAGGCCGCTTATAATATTTTTGCACAATCATCAAAGCCGAATATGCATTGTAATCCGGATTGGAGCTTTGCCTTGATATAGGTGCTATACATATTGAGGCTTCCGGTGATTCGTTATTAGTAGTGCAACAAATATCCAAGGGTTATCAATGTTTTGACGGATCACTTATAGTTTATCTTTTGATATGTCTAGATGCAAGATTTACCTTGGGTTGCTTTGAAATTTTTCATATATCTAGGCATGACAATTCAAAAGAGTTGGCACATCAAGCATCGGGCTACTATGTTAACCATGATGTATTGCATTTCTATCAATAGCCGATGCTACGTCTTGTCAACATAGGTAAGGCTGAATCGAATCCCACCGCTTCGGCCACTAATGAAACTTTTATGCAGGCGAAGTAAGGATTGAAGGAAGTTCATTCTTGATTATCTACAAAATCCTAGCGAAAGGGTGAACAATATGGTTCGGAGGATGGTTTTGATCTATGGAACATTATCACCGGATTGTTATAGAAGCTGAGAAGTTTTCACCCAAGTTTGCATCAAGAGGTTCAAACAAGCAATGGCCGATATATACTTGTCGTCCTAAGAACATGCAAAATGGCCGATGGAGTTTTAACATCGTCCTTAGAACAAGCTATGCGGAAGTTATTTTTCGGCACACAAACTTTGCCGAAAAACAGGGGGGCATGTGTTGACACCAAATTTTGGCACGGTCAATAACTTATTTAATATGGCCTCAAATGGAGAAGTAATCTTCATGAAAGAGTTCCATATTGTCGATATGAACATCTTTGAAGTTTGGGTCATCGCAATCCGATTTCATCTCGAAGGCCGAAACTATGCTCAAAGTACTAAGATCTTATATTCAGAGTACAGTTTGGCTGATTAAGCCCCCAAGAAGACCTCAAATGGAAAAATTATCTACACGGATTGTCTTCGTCTCGTCGAAACGATCGATTTTGATATAAAAATCGTTCCAATCCAAGTTCGTATGCAAAAGTTAGAGCCATCGGAATACAGCCCTGTCAGGAGGCAAAAACTGGCGCGCCCCACCAGACACCCTGTCTGATGGGTAGCGCGAGGGATAGCCTGTTTTGCGCGACCGATTTGACCCTCGAGATGACCTCTGATGAAAAAACGTTCAACATAAAAGTTGTTCGTCTCGTCGAAACGGTCAAGATTGCTTTTGGGCTCGTTTCCATCCGAGATTGTTTACCACCACAAAAAAGACCCGCAAGGTGCAGCCAGTTTAAACCGAACAGTTTTGGAAAGTTCGGACAAAACCAATCCGAATTTGACTAGGGTTTTGGACGTGAATCCAAGCCTTTTCCTTGCACGGGAAGTCCAGCCGCCTCTTATATACCTAAGGGGTGACGGCCAATTGAACAACACACAATCGATCAATTCATCTACCACTTTTTATCTTTTATCTTTTCTCCTTAACCCTAGTTCTTCTTCTTCCTCGTTCTTCGTCTGTTCTTCTTCATTGCAGGGCGGCGAACCTCGAGGCCCTGGGGGCGGTCAAGCCGACCTAGGGCAGCCCATAGCCGCCGCGCGCCCTGACGGGGTCCCTCCCGGGCGTGTGGGCTTTTGGGTCTCAAAAGCATCCGCCGGATTGCCTGCGTACCGTGCTTCCGGACGGGTCTTCTTCGACGTGAGCTGCGGTGCATCACCCTCGGCGTTGGAGGTACACGTTGACGTGTTCGTGTGCGAACAGAATTAAACTCTCTTGCTTCACTTATATCTATTTAGAGATATGACAGAAATTGGTCATTCACATGGTTAGTCATAAAATCCTACATTAATTTGTAGATCGAATATGATATGTTTGATTCCTTGCAATAGTTTTGCGATATAAAGGTGGTGATATTAGAGTCATGCTAGTGGGGTAATGTGAAATTGAGAAATACTTGTGTTTAGGTTTGCAAGTCCCGTAGCATGCACGTATGGTAACCGTTGTGTGACAAATTTGGAGCATGGGGTGTTCTTTGATTGCTTTCCTTATGAGTGGAGGTCGGGGGCGCGCGATGGTTAACTCCTACCAACCTCCCCCCTAGGAGCATGCGTAGTAGTACTTTGCTTCGAGGGCTAATAAACTTTTGCAATAAGTATATGAGTTCTTTATGACTAATGTGAGTCCATGGATTATACGCACTCTTACCTTTCTGCAATTTGCTAGCCTCTACGGTACCGTGCATTGCCCTTTCTCACCTCGAGACTTGGTGCAAACTTTGCCGGTGCATCCAAACCCCGTGATACGATACGCTCTATCACACATAAGCCTCCTTATATCTTCCTCAAAACAGCCACCATACCTACCTATCATGGCATTTCCATAGTAATTCCGAGATATATTGCCATGCAACTTCCATCATCATCATATAGACTTGAGCATTCATTGTCATATTGCCTTGCATGATCGTAAGATAGCTAGCATGATGTTTCCATGGCTTGTCCGTTTTTTGATGTCATTGCTATGCTAGATCATTGCACATCCCGGTACACCGCCGGAAGCATTCATATAGAGTCATATCTTTGTTCGAGATATCGAGTTGTAATATTGAGTTGTAAGTAAATAAAAGTGTGATGATCATCATTATTAGAGCATTGCCCCAGTGAGGAAAGGATGAAGGAGACTATGATTCCCCCACAAGTCGGGATGAGACTCCGAACTTTATGAAAAATTAAGCCCAAATAAAAAAAGGCCAAAGAAGCCCACCAAAAAATATTAAAAAAGAGAGAAAATGAAAAAATGAGAGAAAAAGAGAGAAGGGGCAATGTTACTATCCTTTTACCACACTTGTGCTTCAAAGTAGCACCATGTTCTTCATATAGAGAGTCTCTTGAGTTATCACTTTCATATACTAGTGGGAATTTTCATTATAGAACTTGGCTTGTATATTCCGATGATGGGCTTCCTCAAACACCCGACGTCTTCATGAGCAAGCAAGTTGGATGCACACCCACTTAGTTTCCAGTTTGAGCTTTCAAACACTTATAGCTCTTAGTGCATCCGTTGCACGGCAATCCCTACTCCTCGCATTGACATCAATTGATGGGCATCTCCATAGCCCGTTGATTAGCCGCGTGGATGTGAGACTTTCTCCCTTTTTGTCGTCTCCACACAACCTACATCATCATACTCTACTCCACCCATAGTGCTATGTCCATGGCTTGCGCTCATGTATTGCGTGAGGGTTGAAAATGTTGAAGCGCGTTAAAAAGTATGAACCAATTGCTTGGCTAAAACTGGGGTTGTGCATGATGGGAGCATTTTGTGTGACGAAAATGAAGCATGGCCAAACTATATGATTTTGTAGGGATAAGCTTTCTCTGGCTATGTTATTTTGATAAGACATAGTTGCTTTATTAGTATGCTTGAAGTATTATTGTTTTTATGTCAAATGATAGACTATTGCTTTGAATCACTCGTGTCTTAATATTCATGACATGATTACATATATGATCAAGATTATGTTAGGTAGCATTCCACATCAAAAATTATTATTTTTATCATTTATCTACTCGAGGACGAGCAGGAATTAAGCTTGGGGATGTTGATACATCTCCGTCGTATCTATAATTTTTTATTGTTCCATGCCAATATTCTTCAACTTTCATATACTATTGGCAACTTTTTATATTATTTTTGGGACTAACATATTGATCCAGTGCCCAGTGCCAGTTCCTGTTTGTTGCATGTTTTATGTTTCGCAAAAACCCAATATCAAATAGAGTCCAAACGGGATAAAAGTGGATGGAGCTTATTTTTGGAATACTTATAATTTTTGGGAAGTAAAATCAATGCGAGACGGTGCCCAAGGTGGCCACGAGGGTGGCCCGCGCGCCCACTTTTACTAGGCGCGCCCCTGACCCTCGTAGGCCCCTCGTTAGGCGGTTGATGCCCTTATTTGGCCGCAAGAAAGCTAATTTTTGGAAAAATATCTGGGCGAAGGTTTCAATCCAATCGGAGTTACGGATCATCGGATATAAAAGAAACGGTGCCAGGCAAAATCTGGGAGCGCAGAAACAGAGAGAGATAGAGAGACAGATCGAATCTCGGAGGGGCTCTCGCCCCTCCCACGCCATGGGAGCCAAGGATCAGAAGAAGGGGGGATCTCTCCCCCTTGCTTCCGGTGGCGCCGGAACGCTGTCGGGGGCCATCATCATCACTGTCATCTTCACCAACACTTCCATCATCTTCACCAACATCTCCATCACCTTCCCCCATCTGTATTCAGCGGTCCACTCTCCCGCAACCTGCTGTACCCTCTACTTAAACATGGTGCTTTATGCTTCATATTATTATCCAATGATGTGTTGCCATCCTATGATGTCTGAGTAGATTTTCGTTGTCCTATCGGTGATTGATGAATTGATATGATTGGTTTAATTTGCTTGTGGTTATGTTGCTGTCCTATTGTGCCCTCCATGTCACGCAAGCGTGAGGGATTCCCGTTGTAGGGTGTTGCAATATGTTCATGATTCGCTTATAGTGGGTTGCTTGAGTGACAGAAGCATAAACCCGAGTAAGGGGGTTGTGGCGTATGGGATAAAGGGGACTTGATGCTTTAATGCTATGGTTGGGTTTTACCTTAATGATCTTTAGTAGTTGTGGATGCTTGCTAGAGTCCCAATCATAAGTGCATATGATCCAAGAAGAGAAAGTATGCTAGCTTATGCCTCTCCCACATAAAACTTGCTATCGGTCTAGTAAAGTAGTCAATTGCTTAGGGGCAATTTCACAACTCCTACCACCACTTTTCCACACTCGCTATATTTACTTTATTGCTTCTTTATCTAAACAGCCCCTACTTTTTATTTACATGCTCTTTATTATCTTGCAAACCTATCCAACAACACCTATAAAGTACTTCTAGTTTCATACTTGTTCTAGGTAAAGTGAACACTAAGCGTGCGTAGAGTCGTATCAGTGGCAGATAGGACTTGAGAGAATATTTGTTCTACCTTTAGCTCCTTGTTGGGTTCGACACTCTTAGTTATCGAAAGAGGCTACAATTATCCCCTACACTTGTGGGTTATCACGTATCCTGTTCAGCTTTGAGCTGCTACTGTTTCTTTTTCAGGCTCCGCGCTGTGGCGATGAGCTCTCGCTTAAAGCGTTCTTGTTCGAGGGGTTCCTCTGGGACGATAAAATCTTCGTCACCGAGGCTAACTTCCTCTTCAGATTCTGGCATATAGTTGTTGTCTTCCGAATCTTCATGATCGGTGTGTTCGGGGCTATACTGACCCTCTTCCCTTTCATCATGTTCGGATGTGGGCTCGACGGGGTATTCAGGATCTTCGGCCTCATCTGGAGCCTCATTGTCTCTTGTGCCGGTATTACTATCTTTCACCCGACGCGATCGTGAGCGGCGCTGCTGACGTCGGTGCTTTGGTGGTTTATCGACGGGTTTGTCCTCATCGGGGCTCGGATCACCTTCGTCGTCCTTTTTATAAGGAGTGTCCACCATGTACACATCACAGGTTGAAGTGGCCATCCAACGCCCTGTGATGGGTGGGACTTGGCTCGGTTCGGCGTCTGCATCATCGTCCATACCGTCGATGTCTTCGGACGCGTAGTCTAGCATGTCGGTTAAATCCTCAATAGTGGCTATTAAGTGGGTGGTGGGTGGGGCATAAAATTCCCCGCTCTCAGCCCCCAGCCCGAGCTGGGTACAGTTCGGAGGCAAAGCCCCTGTAATGGCGAGAGACTGCATTAATCCCAATGCTTCATATAGAAGCGAAAGTTGGACCGGAACTATGGGTCTGTCGGGCCGAGTTTGGCATGGGACACCTGATCGGACCCAATGAGCACAGACCTCAACAGTTCAGAGTGGTTGTCCAGAGGCAAGTCCAAGATTGCATCTGGGTCTTTGGTCGGGATCTCCATGAGGGGAAGGAGTCTGGCAGGGCTCACGCTCCCATCTTCGGACCATACGACCCGCTCAGGATCTAAGGCCGGGGCAGGTATGAGTGTTGATCCATGAACGGGATCTAGCAGGGGATCCGAAGAGCCTTCTTGACGGGTGCACAGAGCAACAACCGAGGCCGCGAACCCCTCGAAGGTTAGATCTCCTCGGATGTTAGCGACGTAGTTCAGGTTTCCAAACCTGATTTGGTGGCCGGGGGCGTAACTATCGACCTGCTCGAGGCGGCCGATCGAGTTGGCCCGAAGCACGAAGCAACCAAACACAAAGACCTGTCGGGGAGAAAGGTTTCCCTGGACGTAGCACATTGTTGATGAAGAGGCGAGCCATCAATCCTTCTATCGACAATACAGTGGAGCTCTCAATGAAAGCACCAATGTCGGTGTCAAAACCAGCAGATCTCGGGTAGGGGGGCCCAAGCTATATGTCTGGGGATCGGTGGTAACTATGATCAAAAGGACATAGTGTTTACCTAGGTTCGGGCCCTCTTAATGGAGGTAAAACCCTACTCCTGCTTGATTATATTCGAAAGGTATAGGGGTTACAAGAGTTGATCTACCACGAGATCATATTGGCTATCCCTAGTTTGGCTAGCTTAGTAATGTTGTGTTCCTGCCTCCGATCTAACCCTCTGGTTTATATAGACATCGGAGGGGCCTAGGGTTGTACAAAGTCGGTTTAATAGAAAGGAAATAACATATCCGGACACTTAAACTTGCCATCCACGTATACGGGAGTCCCTACCGGACACGAGAGGTGATCTTCTTTCTTGTATCTTGACGGCCCATCAGTCCGGCCCATATCCAATAGACCGGACACCCAAGGACCCCCTAGAACAGGACTCCCACAGTAAGGAGCTGCCATCTAGCTCTGCACTCGATTCACCTTCTGTTTTAAGTAAGCTTACGACACCTACACCTACTATTGATTCTGATATATGTCACATGTTATTGATGATGCCACTTCTGCTATGCATGATGCTTATGATGATACTACTTCTTTGCTTGATAATGTTGTGCCACTAGGTGAATTTCTTGATGAACAACTTGCTTGGGTTAGAGAGAATGAAAGTACTGAAACTGATGATATTATTGAAACTGAAGATTATGATTCTACCCCTAGATATGAATTGCGTGTTGTACCTAAAGGTTATATTATGGATGAAGAAACTGTTAGAGACTTTTTTGCTTGCAATGATAGAGATGATCTTAAGAAATTGTTAGCTAAGCTGAAAGAAAAATCTTTGAATGGTAGAATGCAATATGATCCTAAGTTTCCTACTTCATCTATCTTTGTTACTGACAAGGATTATGAATTCTCTGTCGATCCTGAGTTAATTACTTTGGTTGAATCTGATCCTTTCTATGGTTATGAATCTGAAACTATTGTGGCACATCTTACTAAATTGAATGATATAGCCACCCTATTTTCTCATGAGGAAAATTCGCTATTGCTACATTCTTAAGTTGTTACCTTTCTCGTTAAAGGGTGATGCTAAGTTATGGTTTAATTCTCTTGCTCCTGGTTGTGTGTGTGGTCCCAAGGATATGATTTACTACTTTGAAAAATATTTCCCTGCTCATAAGAGACAAGTTGCTTTAAAGGAAATATTTAACTTTGTGCAAATTGAAGAAGAGAGTCTCCCACAAGCTTGGGGGAGGCTTCTCCAATTAGTTAATGCTTTGCATGATCATCCTCTCAAGAAAAATGATATACTTGATATCTTTTATAATGGACTAACCGATGCTTCCAGAGACCACCTGGATAGTTTTGTTGGTTGTGTTTTCAGGGAGCAAACTGTTGAGCAAGCTGAATTGCTATTGAATAATCTACTGAGTAATGATAATGATTGGACACTTCCTGAACCAACTCCTAATCCAACTCCGAAGGAAAGAGGTATTCTATTTCTCAGTCCTGAAGATATGCAAGAGGCAAAGAAATCTATGAAAGAAAAAGGTATTAAAGCTGAAGATGTTAATAATTTACCGCCTATTGAAGAAATACATGGTCTTGATAACCCTACACAGGTAGTAAAGGTAAATTCTCTTTATAGATTCGATGAAGGTGATATTCCTCATAATTAGTCTGCTAGTCAATGATTGGATGAGTTTGATAATTTTATTGTTAAACAATAAAATTTCAATGCTTATGTTAGTAGACAGTTGAAACGTAATGCTCACATGCTTGACCACTTAGGTGATTATATGAGTAGAACTGTTAATGATCTTAAGCTTATTAGTAAACATGCTTCCATGGTTACAACTCAAGTAGAACAAGTACTTAAGGCACAAGATGGTTTGCTTAATGAATTAGCTAGTAAAAACAATGATAATGTTGTTAGGGTTATGACCAGAGGAGGTAAGATGACTCAGGAACCTTTGTATCCTAAAGGTAATCCTAAGAGAGTTGAGAAAGATTCTCAGAGAACTAATACAAATGCACCTAGTCCTAGTAATAAAAAGAAAAAGAAAATTGATAGGACTTTGCATGCTTCTAGTGAACCTGTTGTAGATACACCTGATAATCCTAATGATATTTCTATTTCTGATGCTGAGACACAATCTGGTGATGAACATGAACCTAGTGATAATGTTAATGATGATGTTCATGTTGATACTCAACCTAGTAATGATAATGATGTTGAGGTAGAACATGTTGTTGATCTTGATAACCCACAATTAAAGAATGAACGCTATGATAAGAGAGACTTCGTTGCTAGGAAACATGCTAAAGAAAGAGAACCATGGGTTCAGAAACCCATGCCCTTTCCTCCGAAACCATCCAAGAAAAAGGATGATGGGGATTTTGAGCGCTTTTATGAAATGATTAGACCTATCTTTTTGCGTATGTGTTTGACTGATATGCTGAAAATGTCTCCTTATGCTAAGTATATGAAAGATATTGTTACAAATAAAAGAAAGATACCGGAGGCTGAAATTTCCACCATGCTTGCTAATTATACTTTTAAGGGTAGAATACCAAAGAAACTTGGAGATCTAGGAATACCAAATATACCATGCTCAATTAAAAGAAACTATGTTAAAACTGCTTTATGTGATCTTGGAGCCGGTGTTAGTGTTGTGCCTCTCTCTTTATATCGTAGACTTGAATTGAATAAGTTGACACGTACTGAAATCTCTTTGCAAATGGCTGATAAATCAACTGCTATACCCATCGGTATTTGTGAGGATGTGCCTGTTGTGGTTGCAAATGTTACTGTCTTAACGGACTTTGTCATTATTGATATTCCCAAGGACGACAGTATGTCAATCATCCTTGGTAGACCCTTTCTGAATACTGCAGGGGCTATTATTGATTGCAACAAAGGCAATGCCACTTTTCATGTTAATGGTAATGAGCATACGGTACACTTTTCGAAGGAACAACCTCAAGTTCATAGTATCAATTCTATTGGAAAATTTTCAAGTATTACTATTGGAAGTTTTGAATTCCCTCTTCCTACTGTCAAAAAGAAATATGATATTTTTATTGTTGGGGACATGCATATCCCCATTGAGGTAACCTAGTGTTATTCGAAAATTCTCCGGTCTCATGTTATTCTAAAGAAGTTTGTTAATAAGATTTGATCAACCTTGTTAACGGATCCCTTTTGATGAGCATGAGATGGATAAATTTAGAGAGCACAATCTTCTGTACCCACTTTTTACTTTCTATTATTTATAATAAATAAAGCAAAGATAGTAGTATCCGTCTGTTTTCTGAATTATCCGTGCAATAAAAAATGTCCTGAAAATAAAAGTTCTCCAAATGCCCTGAAATTTTAGTATGATTTTTATAGAATATTTTAGATTTTCTAGCATTGAACATGCACCAGGGGGATGCACCGGTGGACCACAAGGGTGGAGGGCGCGCCCTACCCCCTGGGCACGCCCCCTGCCTTGTGGGTTCCACGTGGGTCCCCGCCACTTATTCCAGTACCCATCCACTTCGTCTGCCTCTATAAAAAATCATCCCGTAGCTCAAACCCGTGTTCTTGCTCATATTGTTGCCATTTTTTATCTCCTTGTGCAAAGCTCCATTCATAAAACTGTTTTGGGGGATTGTTCTTCGGTAAGTGACTCCTCCAATGGTCCAATTAGTTTTTGTTCCAGTGCTTTATTTATTGCAAATTTTTGCTGCTGTGGTGACCCTATTCTTGAGCATGCATGTCAAATTTATATGGTCCAAAGTAGTTTTGATGCATGATATAGCCTCTAGGCACTTGTAGGAGTAGTTGCTATCAATCTTGTTGAGTTTGGGTCACTTTTATTTTCAGTCACTAAAAATTTCAGAAATTTTTCAGAGGAAGAAAAATGTCTAGGAAAATGTACCAAGGTCGTTCTTCAAGGAAGCAAAGCATCGAGGCTCGTGATACGTGAGCCAGACCTTGAACCACCAAGGTAAGCTCAAGTGTGGCCGTGTGAATGGCCGTAGGATGAATTCATGGTTCATGCAGGTTTCAAGGATGAGTTTGATGCATACGTATAAAATGTCGGCCTTGAGGATTTCGTGTCAGATAAGTGCCAACAATACTATTACCTCACTAATTCCTTTGTGCAGAGGTTTGAATTCTCATCTAAGCGAAATATCCATACTGTTCTATTTGACCTTTATGATGAATCATATACCATGGACCTTGAAGACTTTAATACTGCATGCAAAATTCCGTAGTGGGGCAGCCTTAGTGAACCTCATAAGACTAAGTATAATGATTTCCTTGCTAGCATCACTGTGGGAGAAACTAGAAATATCACAAAGCTACCATAGGGAGCATTCACTTTCCTGCCATACATTATTTTGCTCTCTTTATAGGTAGATGCATTAACAGTAAGCATAAGCATATCCACCTTTGCGTTCCAAATCTTAGTGTCCTCAAGTGTGCGGTGTTAGGTGATAAGCGATATAACTTGGGGGCTATTATTGCGAGAAGGTTACATCTTAATGATAAAGATGGAGATTTATTTGGTGGGATTTATGCAACTCGTTTAGCTAATTATCTTGTTGTACCCATAAGAGGGAATGACATTGAGTTGCCACCTGCTTTTCTAGATTATAATGCTATGGTACGCTACTAGTTTGTTGAGAGGAACAAACAGTCCCTCCAGTACCGACTAATCTTTGATAGACGGCGTGCCGTCCATATTACCCTTCATGCTCCTCCCTTCTTTAACTTTCAGGTAAATGGGAGATGTTTATAACTAGAGAGGAGGTGAACGAGTATAAGAGAATAGCGGAGGCCGCTCGCCTCCATGAAGCAGCTCGCCAGGCGGTAGCTGCCGCAGCACAGTACAACCCCAACTATGATATCGGATATAATCTGGGCCAGTCGTGGCCCTAGACCAACTTAGGCCAAAATCCTAAGCTTGGGGGAGTACGTATTTCTCACCGACATTACATTCATTGTCACACACTCATTTCAGTTGTCAGTGTTCATACTTTTTCATTGTATTATCCATGCTAGTTTATTATCTTTTTCCCGTTTTCTTCTTGTGTGTTTGAAAAACTCTAAGAAAATCCAAAAAAATAGTTGTAGTTTCTGTTTAATTTCCTTTCCATGTCTGTTTAGTAGTAGTATTAAAGGAAACCCAAAAAGATTTCTCGTTCTTCATTTGCTTCTTGGGAGCTTTCCCGTGTAAATAGTTTTTCTCGTTCTTGTTTTACTTTCTTCAGAAAAACAAAAACTCCAAAAACTTTTCAGTGTGTTTCTTTGAAATTCTTTTTCTTTTCTTTGGGGGGTCGAGAGGAGAAGACCATGATGAAAATGATGAGTGGCTCTCATATGCATTATTGTTGATCTAACAAAGAGCCCATATTACCTTGTCTTCTCCTTTGATTAATGCTTGCATATTTTGGCTTAGTCCAATGCACGTGCACTAATATTATTATCCACACCGTTCGGTCGTGCAAGTGAAAGGCAATAATGACGATATATGATGAAGTGATTGAGACGAGGAAAAGCTGGTATGAAATCGACCTATCTTGTTTTTGTATGATTAGTTCATCGTTCCTGATTCAGCCCATTATGAATGAAACATGTTTGCAATGACAATTAGAGATTATAGTTACTCATGCCATGCTTAATTAGCTAGGAGTTTATAATGGTTTACCTTGCGTGCCAACATGCTTTTAAAATGGTTGTGATGTAGTATGATAGGATGGTATCCTCCTTTGAATGATTCAAGTGGCTTGACTTGGCACATGTTCACGCTTGTAGTTGAAACAAAATCAACATAGCCTCCATGATGTTTATGCTCATGGTGATTTATAGCCTACTCATGCTTGCACTCAATGTTGATCAATCTTAATGCATGTTTATGACTATTGTCGCTCTCTAGTTGGTCGCTCCCCAGTCTTTTTCTAGCCTTCACTTGTACTAAGCGGGGATACTGCTTGTGCATCCACTTCCATAAACCCAAAGTTGTTCCATATGAGTCCACCATACCTACCTATATGCGGTATTTACCTGTCGTTCCAAGTAAATTTGCATGTGCCAAACTCTAAACCTTCAACTGATAATTTGTTTGGTATGTTATACGTCTCCAACGTATCTACTTTTCCTAATGCTTTTCCTCTTGTTTTGGACCCTAATTTGCATGATTTGAATGAAACTAACCCCGGACTGACGATGTTTTCAGCAGAACTACCATGGTGTTGTTTTTGTGCAGAAATAAAAGTTCTCAGAATGGAACGAAACTTTTAGAGGATTTTTTATACCAATAAAGAAAATTTCTGGAGCCAAGATCCACTGGAGGGGGGCACCTGGGTGGGCACAACCCACAAGGGCGTGTCTGCCCCCCGAGGCGCGCCCAGGTGGGTTGTCCCCACCTGGTGGCCCCGCAGACCCTGAAACCGATGCTATAAAATCACATATTTTCAGAAAAAATCAAGGAGAAAGAATTATCGCGTTTCACAAGACGGAGCCGCCGTCACCTCCTATTCTTCAGCGGGAGGCCAGATCTGGAGTCTGTTTGGGGCTCCGGAGAGGGGATCTTTGATCTTTGTCATCACCAACCTTTCTCCATCGCCAATTCCATGATGCTCCCCACCGGGAGTGAGTAATTACTTCGTAGGCTCGCTGGTCGGTGAGGAGTTGGATGAGATTCATTATGTAATCTAGTTAGTTTTGTTAGGGCTTGATCCCTAGTATCCACTATGTTCTGAGATTGAGGTTGCTATGACTTTGCCATGCGTAATGCTTGTCACTTTGGGCCCGGGTGCCATGATTTCAGATATGAACCGTTTATGTTATCACCATTATATCCATGTTCTAGATCGGATCTTGCAAGTTATAGTCACCTACTACACGTTATGGTCCGGCAACCCCGGAGTGACAATAGTCGGGACCACTCCCGGTGATGACCATAGTTTGAGGAGTGTGTTAATGCTTTGTTTCAGTTCTCTATTAAAAGGAGGCCTTAATATCCCTCAGTTTCCAATTGGACACAACTGCCATGGAAGGGTAGGACAAAAGATATCATGCAAGTTCTTTCCATAAGCACATATGACTATTTACGGAATACATGCCTACATTATATTTATGAACTGGAGCTAGTGCCGTATCGCCCTAGGTTATGACTGTCACATGATGAATATCATCCAACAAATTACCGATCGAATGCCTAAGAATTTATCTCATATTGTTCTTGCTAAGTTACAACTGCTATCGTTATTGCTGCACTTGCTACATAACTACTGCTATCACTGTTACCGTTACCATTGCTACTCTCACTACTATCAAAACTATCATATTACTCTGCTATTGATCACTTTGTTGCAGATAATTAATCTCCAGGTGTGGTTGAACTGACAACTCAGCTGCTAATACTTCCAAATATTCTTTGGCTCCCCTTGTGTCAAATCTATAAATTTGGCTTGAATACTCTACCCTCGAAAACTGCTGCGATCCCCTATACTTGTGGGTTATCAGTATGCCCAAATCACTCATGTAGCGACTGGGGGCTATCAGTATCTTCCATGCTAGGTGGGTTATTTTCACTATGAGTGGACTCGGCTCATTGCTACGTCTTGAGCTTGCGTTGGTTTTCCTCGAAGAGGAGAGGGTGATGCAGCAATAGTAGCGTAAGTATTTCCCTCAGTTTTTGAGAACCAAGGTATCAATCCAGTAGGAGGCTCCTCAAAAGTCCCACGCACCTACACAAACAAACTGAGAACTCACAACCAACGCAATAAAGGGGTTGTCAATCCCTTCACGACCACTTGCGAAAGTGAGATCTAATAAAGATAGTATGATAAGATAAATGTATTTTTGGTATTTTATAATATAGATGCAAAAAGTAAAGATGCAAATAAAAGTAGATTGAAAGCAAATATGATAAGAGATAGACCCGGGGGCCATAGGTTTCACTAGTGGCTTCTCTCAAGATAGCATAAGTATTACGGTGGGTGAACAAATTACTAAGCAATTGATAGAAAAGCGCATAGTTATGAGATTATCTAGGCATGATCATGTATATAGGCATCACGTCCATAACAAGTAGACCGACTCCTGCCTGCATCTATTACTATTACTCCACACATCGACCGACTCCTGCCTCCATCTAGAGTATTAAGTTCATAAGAACAGAGTAACGCATTAAGCAAGATGACATGATGTAGAGGGATAAAATCAAGCAATATGGTATAAACCCCATCTTGTTATCCTCGATGGCAACAATACAATACGTGCCTTGCAACCCTTTCTGTCACTGGGTAAGGACACCGCAAGATTGAACCCAAAGCTAAGCACTTCTCCCATGACAAGAAAGATCAATCTAGTAGGCCAAACCAAACTGATAATTAGAAGAGACTTGCAAAGATAACTCAATTATACATAAAAGAATTCAGAGAAGATTCAAATAGTATTCATAGATAAACTTGATCATAAACCCACAATTCATGGGATCTCGATAAACACACCGCAAAAAGAGTTTACATCGAATAGATCTCCACAAGAGAGGGGGAGAACATTGTATTGATATCCAAAAAGAGAGAGAAGAAGCCATCTAGCTAATAACTATGGACCCGTAGGTCTATGGTAAACTACTCACAACTCATCGGAGGGGCAAGGATGTTGATGTAGAAGCCCTCCATGGTCGATTCCCCCTCCGGCAGAGTGCCGGCGAAGGCTCCAAGATGGGATCTCGCGGATACATAAGGTTACGGTGGTGGAAATTGTGTTTCGTGGTGCCCCCGGATGTTTTCGGGGTACGTAGGTATATATAGGAGGAAGAAGTACGTCGGTGGCCGCCCGAGGGGCCCACGAGACAGGGGGAGCGCCCTACAAGGGGGGCGCGGCCTCCTATCTCGTGGGGGCCTCGGCTGCTTCTTGACTTACACTCCAAGTCCTCTGGATCACGTTCGTTCCAAAAATCACGCTCCCGAAGGTTTCATTCCGTTTGGACTCCGTTTGATATCCCTTTTCTTCAAAATACTGAAATAGGCAAAAAAACAGCCCCGATGCTTCATTTTCATTACACAAAATAATCCCATCATGCACAACCCCGATGACGAGCCGAGCAATTGTCTCATACTTTTTAACGCGCTTCAGCTTTTTCAACTCTTACGCAATACATGAGCGCAAGCCATGGATATAGCACTATGGTGGTATATGGTGGTGGTTGTGAGGACAAAAAGAGGGAGAAGATAGTCTCACATCAACTAAGCGTATTAATGGGCTATATGGAGATGCCCATTAATAGATATCAATGTGAGTGAGTAGGGATTGCCATGCAACGGATGCACTAGAGCTATAAATATATGAAAGCTCAACAAAAGAAACTAAGTGGGTGTGCATCCAACTTGCTTGCTCACGAAGACCTAGGGCATTTTGAGGAAGCCCATCATTGGAATATACAAGCCAAGTTCTATAATGAAAAATTCCCACTAGTATATGAAAGTGACAACATAGGAGACTCTCTATCATGAAGATCATGGTGCTACTTTGAAGCACAAGTGTGGAAAAAGAGATAGTAGCATTGTCCCTTCTCTCTTTTTCTCTCATTTTATTTTTTTTCTCTTTTTTTTCTTTTTTCCTTCTTCTTTTTTTCTTTGGCCTTTCTCCTTTTTTTTTCTTTTTTGGCCTTTCTCCTTTTTTTCTTTTTTTTTTCTTTTTGTAAAGTTCGAAGTCTCATCCCGACTTGTGGGGGAATCATAGCCTTCATCATCCTTTCCTCACTAGGACAATGCTCTAATAATGAAGATCATCACACTTTTATGGATTTACAACTCAAAGCTAGAACAAGATATGACTCTATATGAATGCCTCCGGCGGTGTACCGGGATATGCAATGAACCAAGAGCGACATGTATGAAAATTATGAAAGTGACCTTGCCACAAATACGATGTCAACTACATGATCATGCAAAGAGCAATATGACAATGATGGAACGTGTCATAATAAACGGAATGGTGGAAAGTTGCATGGCAATATATCTCGGAATGGCTATGGGAATGCCATAATAGGTAGGTATGGTGGCTGTTTTGAGGAAGGTAAATAAAGGGTTCATGATACCGGCGAGAGTTGCGTAGTAATAATAAAGGCTAGCAAAGTGAAAGGATGAGTGTGCATATATTCATGGACTCACATTAGTCAAAAAGAACTCATATACTTGTTGCGAAAGCCTACTTAGCCCTCGAAGCAAAGTACTACTACGCATGCCCCAAGAGGGATAGATTGGTAGGGAAAGACCATCGCTTGTCCCCGACTGCCACTCATAAGGAAGACAATCAAAAGAGCACCTCATGCAACAAATTTGTCACACAACTTTTACCATATGTGCATGCTACGGGACTTGCCAACTTCAACAAAAGTATTTCTCAATTTCATAATTACCCATTAGCATGACCCTAACATTACTACCTTTATATCTCAAAACAATTATCAAGCATCAAATTGATCATGGCATCCAATTCTTTTTCTATGATAGTTTTTATTATACCCAACTTGGATGCTCATCATTCTAAGACCAACTTTGTAACCATAGCAAATACCATGCTGTTCTAAAAGACTCTCAAAAAGATATAAGTGAGGCATGAGAGACTAGAAATTTCTTCAAAATTAAGACACCACCGTGCTCTAAAAGATATAAGTGAAGCACTATAGCAAAAACTATTAAGCTCAAAAAATATAAGTGAAGCACATAGAGTATTCTAGCAAATTCTAATCAAATAGGCTTCTCCCAAAAGGTGTGTATAGCAAGGATGATTGTGGTAAACTAAAAAATCAAAGACTAATATAATACACGACGCTCCAAGCAAAACACATATCATGTAGCGAATAAAAATATAGCTCCAAGTAAAGTTACCAATGAACGAAGACGAAAGAGGGGATGCCTTCCCGGGGCATCCCCAAGCTTAGGATTTTGGCTATCCTTGAATATCTTGGGGTGCCATGTTCATCCCCAAGCTTAGGCTCTTGCCACTCCTTATCCCATAGTCCATAAAAGCTTTACCCAAAACTTGAAAACTTCACAACACAAAACTCAACAGGAAATCTTATAAGCTCCGTTAGTGAAAGAAAACAAAACCACCACATCAGGTACTGCAATGAACTCATTCTTTATTTATTTTGGTGTTAAACCTACTTTATTCCAACTTCTCTATGGTTTATAAACTAATTTACTAGCCATAGATGCATTGAAATAAGCAAACAACACACGAAAAACAGAATCTGTCAAAAACAGAACAGTCTATAGCAATCTATAACTAACACAAACTTCTGGAACTCTTAAAATCCTACAAAAATAGGAAGTCCTGTAAAATTTGTTTACTGAACAGAAGCAAAAAGAATCAACGCAAAATCACGTTCCTGTGATTTAACAAAATTATATTCGTGCGCGCAAAAGTTTCTGTTTTTCAGCAGAATCAAATCAACTTCATCGTAGGTTATCCTATAGATTCTACATGGCACAAACACTAATTAAAAGATAAAAACACATCTAAACAGAAGGTAGATGCAAGATTTATTACTAAACAGGAGCAAAAACAAAAAACATAAAGAAAATTGGGTTGCCTCCCAACTAGCGCTATCGTTTAACGCCCTTAGCTAGGCATAAAAGCAAAGATAGATCTAACGGGTGCCATCTTTGGCACTAAATTCATAAGTAGCCCGCATGATAGATTCATAAGGTAATTTGAATTTCTTTCTTGGAAAGTGCTCCATGCCTTTCTTTAATGGAAATTGGAATCTAATATTCCCTTCCTTCATATCAATAATCGCACCAATCGTTCTAAGGAAAGGTCTACCAAGAATAATAGGGCAAGAAAGATTGCAATCTATATCAAGAACGATAAAATCCACGGTCACCAAATTTCTATTTGCAACAATAAGAACATCATTGATCCTTCCCATTGGTTTTTTAATGGTGGAATCTGCAAGGTGCAAATTTAAAGAGCGATCATCAAGATCATGGAAACCTAGAATATCACATAAGTTTTCGGAATCGTTGAAACACTAGCACCCAAATCACAGAAAACAAAACACTCATAATCTTTAATTCTAATCTTTATAGTAGGTTCCCACTCATCATTAAGTTTTCTAGGTATAGAAACTTCCAAATTAAGTTTTTCATCATAAGATTGCATCAAGGCATCAATGATATGTTTGGTAAAAGCTTTATTTTGACTATAAGCATGAGGAGAATTAACAACGGATTGCAACAAGGAAATACAACCTTTTAAAGAGCAATTATCACAATCAAATTCCTTGAAATCCGAGATAGTAGGTTCAATATTATTAGAGGTTGAAAACTCTCCAATCTCACTTTTACCAATTTTAGCATCAAGATCTAAAGACTCTGAATTCTTGGGACGCCTTCTAGGCTAAGTTGATTCATCATCAGTCCCATAATCATCAAAATTCATATTGCAAAACATAGATCTAATAGAAGATGCATCAATAACTTTAAGATGCTCATCATTATTTTCATGGAAACTAGAAGAACATGCTTCTATAAAGCTATCTTTCTTAGCACGCAATCTAGCGGTTCTTTCCTTACACTCATCAATGGAAATTCTCATTACTTTGAGAGACTCATTGATATCATGCCTAGGAGGAGAAGATCTAAGTTTAAGAGAATCAACATCAAGCGAAAGTCTATCAACGTTCCTAGCCAAATCATCAACTTTAGCAATTTTTCTTCAAGCAAAGCATTAAAATTCTTTTGAGAAGTCATAAATTCTTTCACACTATTCTCAAAATCAGAGGGCATCTTATTAAAATTACCATAAGAATTATTGTAGGAATTTCCATAATTATTAGAGGAATTACTAGGGAACGGTCTAGCATTAAAGTTTCCTCTATAAGCATTGTTTCCAAAACTATTCCTACCAACAAAATTTACATCCATAGATGCATTATTATTCTCAATCAAAGAAGACAAAGGCATATCATTGGGATCAAGAGGAGTATTTTTAGTAGCAAACATCTTCATAAGTTCATCCATCTTTCCACTCAAAACATTGATTTCTTCTATAGCATGCACTTTTTACTAGAAGATCTTTCGGTGTGCGATTGAGAATAATTAGCCATAATATTATCAAGAAGTTTTGTAGCATCTCCTAACGTGATTTCCATAAACGTGCCTCCCGCGGCCGAATCTAAAAGATTTCTAGAAGCAAAGTTCAAACCGGCATAAAATTTTTGTATGATCATCCATAAATTCAAACCATGAGTAGGGCAATTGCGAAGCATCAATTTCATTCTTTCCCAAGATGGGCAACATGCTCATGATCAAGTTGTTTAAAATTCATAATATCATTCCTAAGAGTGATAATTTTAGCGGGAGGAAAATACTTAGAGATAAAAGCATCTTTGCACTTGTTCCAAGAATCAATACTATTTTTAGGCAAAGACGAAAACCAAACTTTAGCACGATCTCTAAGTGAAAATGGAAATAACTTCAGTTTGACAATATTGTTATCTGTATATTTCTTCTTTTGCATATCACACAAATCAACACAATTGTTTAGATGAGTAGCGGCATCTTCACTAGGAAGGTCGGCGAATTGATCTTTCATAACAAGATTCAACAAAGCAGTATTGATTTCACAAGACTCAACATCATTAAGAGGAGCAATCGGAGTACGAAGGAAATCATTGTTATTGGTATTCGAGAAATCACACAATTTGGTATTATCTTGCGCCATGGCAACAAGTAATCCAACACACAAGCAAACAGAAAAAGGCAAGCGAAAAAGAGAGGAGGAGATTGGGAAAGAGAGGGCGAATAAAACGGCAAGGGTGAAGTGGGGAGAGGAAAACGAGAGGCAAATGGCAAATAATGTAAATGCAAGGGAGATGGATTTCTGATGGGTACTTGTTATGTCTTGACTTGAGCGAAGACCTCCCCGGCAACGGCGCCAGAAATCCTTCTTGCTACATCTTGAGCTTGCGTTGGTTTTCCTCGAAGAGGAGAGGGTGATGCAACAATAGTAGCGTAAGTATTTCCCTCAGTTTTTGAGAACCAAGGTATCAATCCAGTAGGAGGCTCCTCAAAAGTCCCACGCACCTACACAAACAAACTGAGAACTCGCAACCAACGCAATAAAGGGGTTGTCAATCCCTTCACGACCACTTGCGAAAGTGAGATCTAATAAAGATAGTATGATAAGATAAATGTATTTTTGGTATTTTATAATATAGATGCAAAAAGTAAAGATGCATCACGTCCATAACAAGTAGACCGACTCCTGCCTGCATCTACTACTATTACTCCACACATCGACCGACTCCTGCCTGCATCTAGAGTATTAAGTTCATAAGAACAGAGTAACGCATTAAGCAAGATGACATGATGTAGAGGGATAAACTCAAGCAATATGATATAAACCCCATCCTGTTATCCTTGATGGCAACAATACAATACATGCCTTGCCACCCTTTCTGTAACTGGGTAAGGACACCGCAAGATTAAACCCAAAGCTAAGCACTTCTCCCATGGAAAGAAAGATCAATCTAGTAGGCCAAACCAAACTGATAATTCGAAGAGACTTGCAAAGATAACTCAATCATACATAAAAGAATTCAGAGAAGATTCAAATATTATTCATAGATAAACTTGATCATAAACCCACAATTCATTGGATCTCGACAAACACACCGCAAAAAGAGTTTACATCGAATAGATCTCCACAAGAGAGGGGGAGAACATTGTATTGAGATCCAAAAAGAGAGAAGAAGCCATCTAGCTAATAACTATGGACCCGTAGGTCTGTGGTAAACTACTCACAACTCATCGGAGGGGTAACAATGTTGATGTAGAGGCCCTCCATGGTCGATTCCCCCTCCGGCAGAGTGCCGGCAAAGGCTCCAAGATGGGATCTCGCGGATACAGAAGGTTACGGTGGTGAAAATTGTGTTTTGTGGTGCCCCGGATGTTTTCGGGGTACGTAGGTATATATAGGAGGAAGATGTACGTCGGTGGCCGCCCGAGGGGCCCACGAGACAGGGGGCGCACCCTACAGGGGGGGCGCGGTCTCCTATCTTGTGGGGGGCTCGGCTGCTTCTTGACTTGCACTCCAAGTCCTCTGGATCATGTTCGTTCCAAAAATCACGCTCCTGAAGGTTTCATTCCGTTTGGACTCCGTTTGATATTCTTTTTCTTCGAAATACTGAAATAGGCAAAAAAAACAGCAATATGGTCTGGGCCTCTGGTTAGTAGGTTAGTCCCAAAAATGATATAAATGTGTAAAATAAAGCCCATAAACATCCAAAAGGGGTAATATACTAGCATGGAACAATCAAAAATTATAGATACGTTGGAGACGTATCACTCATCATTCACGAGAGAATGGCTGGTAACCGGGGCCCAATTCCATGCTCAAATCAAATCAAAATATAATTGCAACAAAACTCCCCCAGGACTATTGTTAGTTGGACGGTACCTGCTATTTCGGACTACCAGTGGAATGTGTGCTTGTTGGTGAGGGGGAGTAAAAACTTGACCATTCCGTTTGGGAACCGCCTATAATGTATCTAGTATGGAAGATACCGAGATCTCTTGGTTGTTATGTTGACAATGAAAGCATACCGCTCAAAATTATATTTATCTCTGTTCCAAAAGCTCAAGCTCTGGTACCTCTGCAAATCCCTGCTTCCCTCTGTGAAGGGCCTATCTATTTACTTTTATGTTGAGTCATCATCCTCTTACAAAAAGCACCAGTTAGAGAGCACCACTGTCATTTGTATGCATTGTTATTAATTGATATTGAGTATGACTATGACTGTATCTCTTTTGCCATGAATTGCAATGTCTAGTCAGTCCTTGATCTTCAGGGGTGCTCTACATTTATGTTTTGCGGTCTTAGAAAGGGCTAGCGAGATACCATTTTGTTATATCATATCATGATTGTTTTGAGAAAGTGTTGTCATCTAAGATTTACTATTATTGCTCGCTAGTTGATTATGCCATTGATATGAGTAAATCTGAGACCTAAATGTTATTGTGAATGTGGTTACTTCATAATCTTTGCTGACAACTTGAATTCTGGTTTTACATATTTGCAACAACAAGATCAAACATAGTTTGTAAAAGTTTTTCTTTATCACTTTCAATTTGTCAACTAAATTGCTTGAGGACAAGCAATGGGTTAAGCTTGGGGGAGTTGATACTTCTCCATCATATATACTTTTCCAAACTCTTTTGCCCTTGTTTTGGACTCTAGTTTGCATGATTTGAATGGAACCAACCCGTACTAACGTTGTTTTCAGCAGAATTGCCTTGGTGTTATTTTTGTGCGGAAATAAAAGTTCTCGGAATGACCTGAGAACTTCACGGAGAATATTTTTGGAATAAATAAAAATTATTGGCGAAAGATTCAACCAGAGGGAACCCACACCCTGTCCACAAGAATAGGGGGCGCGCCCTACCCCCTGGGCGTGCCCCCTATCTTGTGGGTCCCACGAAGCTTCACTGACCTCAACTCCAACTCCATATATTCACGTTTAGGGAAGAAATCAGAGAGAAGAATTCATCGCGTTTTACAATAGGCCACCGCCGCCTCCTATTCTTCCTCGGGAGGGCAAACCTGGAGTCTGTTTTGGGCTCCTGAGAGGGGAAATCATCGCCATCGTCATCATCAACCATCCTCCATCACCAATTTCATGATGCTCACCGCTGTGCGTGAGTAATTCCATCGTAGGCTTGCTGGACAGTGATGGGTTGGATGAGATTTATCATGTAATCGAGTTAGTTTCGTTAGAGTTTGATCCCTGGTATCCACTATGTTCTAAGATTGATGTTGCTATGACTTTGCTATGCTTAATGCTTGTCACTAGGGCCCGAGTGCCATGAATTTAGATCTGAACCCTTCATGTTTCCATGAATATATTTGTGTTCTTGATCCGATCTTGCAAGTTATAGTCACCTACTACGTGTTATGATCCGGCAACCCCGGAGTGACAATAGTCGGGACACTTCCCGGTGATGACCGTTGAAGGAAATATGCCCTAGAGGCAATAATAAAGTTATTATTTATTTCCTTATATCATGATAAATGTTTATTATTCATGCTAGAATTGTATTAACCGGAAACATAATACATGTGTGAATATATAGACAAACAGAGTGTCACTAGTATGCCTCTACATGACTAGCTTGTTAATCAAAGATGGTTATGTTTCCTAACCATGGACAAAGAGTTGTTATTTGATTAACGGGATCACATCATTAGTTGAATGATCTGATTGACATGACCCATTCCGTTAGCTTAGCACCCGATTGTTTAGTATGTTGGTATTGCTTTCTTCATGACTTATACATGTTCCTATGACTATGAGATTATGCAACTCCCGTTTACCGGAGGAACACTTTGTGTGCTACCAAACATCACAACGTAACTGGGTGATTATAAAGGTGCTCTACGGGTGTCTCCAAAGGTACTTGTTGGGTTGGCGTATTTCGAGATTAGGATTTGTCACTCTGAATGTCGGAGAGGTATCTCTGGGCCCTCTCGGTAATGCACATCACTTAAGCCTTGCAAGCATTGCAACTAATGAGTTAGTTGCGAGATGATGTATTACGGAACGAGTAAAGAGACTTGCCGGTAACGAGATTGAATTAGGTATTGGATACCGACGATCGAATCTCGGGCAAGTAACATACCGATGACAAAGGGAACAACGTATGTTGTTATGCGGTCTGACCGATAAAGATCTTCGTAGAATATGTAGGAACCAATATGGGCATCCAGGTCCCGCTATTGGTTATTGACCGGAGACGTGTCTCGGTCATGTCTACATTGTTCTCGAACCGTAGGGTCCGCACGCTTAAAGTTACGATGACAGTTTCTTTATGAGTTTATGTATTTTGATGTACCGAAGGTTGTTTGGAGTTCCGGATGTCATCACGGACATGACGGGGAGTCTCGAAATGGTCGAGACATAAAGATCAATATATTGGAAGCCTATATTTGGACATCGGAATCGTTCCGGGTGAAATCGGCATTTTACCGGAGTACTGGGGGGTTACCGGAACCCCCCGGGGGGTTATTGGGCCTACATGGGCCTTGAGGGAGAAGAGAGAAGGAGGCAGGAGGTGGCCGCGCGCCCCTCCCCTTCCTAGTCCGAATAGGACAAGGGAAGGGGGCGGCGCCCCCCCCCCCTTTCCTTCCCCTCTTCCTCCTCTTTCCCCCCTTCTCCTTCTCCAACTTGGAAAGAAAGGGAGTCCTACTCCTGGTGGGAGTAGGACTCCCCCCTGGTGCGCCCCTCCTTGGCCATCCGCCCCCTCCCCTTGGCTCCTTTATATACGGGGGCAGGGGGCACCCTAGAACACACAAGTTGATCTTTGTGATCGTTCCTTAGCCGTGTGCGGTGCCCCCCTCCACGATATTACACCTCGGTCATATTGTAGCGGTGCTTAGGCGAAGCCCTGCGACGGTTGAACATCAAGATCGTCACCACGGCGTCGTGCTGACGGAACTCCTCCCCGAAGCTTTGCTAGATCGGAGCCCGGGGTGCGCCATCGAGATGTACGTGTGTCAAGAACTCGGAGGTGCCGGAGTAACGGTGCTTGGATAGGTTGGACTGGGAAGACGTACGACTACTTCCTCTACGTTGCATTAACGCTTCCGCTTCGGTCTACGAGGGTACGTAGACAACACTCTCCCCTCTCGTTGCTATGCATCACCATGATCTTCCGTGTGCGTAGGAAATTTTTTGAAATTACTACGTTCCCCAACAGTGGCATCCGAGCCTAGGTTTTATGGTTTGATGTTATATGCATGAGTAGAACACAAGTGAGTTGTGGGCGATACAAGTCATACTGCTTACCAGCATGTCATACTTTGGTTCGGCGGTATTGTTGGATGAAGCGGCCCGGACCGACATTACGCGTACGCTTACGCGAGACTGGTTCTACCGCCGTGCTTTGCACACAGGTGGCTGGCGGGTGTCAGTTTCTCCAACTTTAGTTCAACCGAGTGTGGCTACGCCCGGTCCTTGCGAAGGTTAAAATAGCACCAACTTGACAAACTATCGTTGTGGTTTTGATGCGTAGGTGAGATTGGTTCTTGCTTAAGCCCGTAGCAGCCACGTTAAACTTGCAACAACAAAGTAGAGGACGTCTAACTTGTTTTTGCAGGGCATGTTGTGATGTGATATGTTCAAGACATGATGCTAAATTTTATTGTATGAGATGATCATGTTTTGTAACTGAGTTATCGGCAACTGGCAGGAGCCATATGGTTGTCGCTTTATTGTATGCAATGCAATCGCCCTGTAATGCTTTACTTTATCACTAAGCGGTAGTGATAGTCGTAGAAGCATAAGATTGGCGAGACGACAACGATGCTATGATGGAGATCAAGGTGTTGCGCCGGTGACAATGGTGATCATGACGGTGCTTCGGAGATGGAGATCACAAGCACAAGATGATGATGGCCATATCATATCACTTATATTGATTGCATGTGATGTTTATCTTTTATGCATCTTATCTTGCTTTGATTGACGGTAGCATTTTAAGATGATCTCTCACTAATTATCAAGAAGTGTTCTCCCTGAGTATGCACCGTTGCCAAAGTTCGTCGTGCCCAGACACCACGTGATGATCGGGTGTGATAAGCTCTATGTCCATCTACAACGGGTGCAAGCCAGTTTTGCACACGCAGAATACTCGGGTTAAACTTGACGAGCCTAGCATATGCAGATATGGCCTCGGAACACGGAGACCGAAAGGTCGAGCGTAAATCATATAGTAGATATGATCAACATAAGATGTTCACCATTGAAACTAATCCATTTCACGTGATGATCGGTTATGGTTTAGTTGAATTTGGATTACGTGATCACTTAGAGGATTAGAGGGATGTCTATCTAAGTGGGAGTTCTTAAGTAATATGATTAATTGAACTTAAATTTATCATGAACTTAGTACCTGATAGTATCTTGCTTGTCTATGTTGATTGTAGATAGATGGCCCGTGCTGTTGTTCCGTTAAATTTTAATGCGTTCCTTGAGAAAGCAAAGTTGAAATATGATGGTAGCAACTACGCGGACTGGGTCCGTAACTTGAGGATTATCCTCATTGCTGCATAGAAAAGTTACGTCCTGGAAGCACCGCTGGGTTCCAGGCCTGCTGCTGATGCAACTGACGATGTTAAGAACGTCTGGCAGAGCAAAGCTGATGACTACTCGATAGTTCAATGTGCCATGCTTTACGGCTTAGAACCGGGACTTCAACGACGTTTTGAAACGTTATGGAGCATATGAGATGTTCCAAGAGTTGAAGTTAATATTCCAGAAGAATGCCTGGATTGAGAGATATGAAGTCTCCAATAAGTTCTATAGCTGCAAGATGGAGGAGAATAGTTCTGTCAGTGAGCATATACTCAAGATGTCTGGGTATTGTAATCACTTGATTCAACTGGGAGTTACTCTTTCGGATGATAGCGTCAGTGACAGAATTCTCCAATCACTTCCACCAAGCTACAAGAGCTTCGTGATGAACTATAATATGCAAGGGATGGATAAGACAATTCCCGAGCTCTTCGCAATGCTAAAGGCTGCGGAGGTAGAAATCAAGAAGGAGCATCAAGTGTTGATGGTCAACAAGACCACTAGTTTCAAGAAAAAGGGCAAAGGGAAGAAGAAGGGGAACTTCAAGAAGAACAGCAAGCAAGTTGCTGCTCAAGAGAAGAAACCCAAGTCTGGACCTAAGCCTGAAACTGAGTGCTTCTACTGCAAGCAGACTGGTCACTAGAAGCGGAACTGCCCCAAGTATTTGGCGGATAAGAAGGATGGCAAGGTGAACAAAGGTATATGTGATATACATGTTATTGATGTGTACCTTACTAGAGCTCGCAGTAGCACCTGGGTATTTGATACTGGTTCTATTGCTAATATTTGCAACTCGAAACAGGGACTACGGATTAAGCAAACACTAGCAAAGGACGAGGTGACGATGCGCGTGGGAAATGGTTCCAAAGTCGACGTGATCGCGGTCGGCACGCTACCTCTACATCTACCTTCGGGATTAGTATTAGACCTAAATAATTGTTATTTGGTGCCAGCGTTGAGCATGAACATTATATCTGGATCTTGTTTGATGCGAGACGGTTATTCATTTAAATCAGAGAATAATGGTTGTTCTATTTATATGAGTAATATCTTTTATGGTCATGCACCCTTGAAGAGTGGTCTATTTTTGATGAATCTCGATAGTAGTGATACACATATTCATAATGTTGAAGCCAAAAGATGCAGAGTTGATAATGATAGTGCAACTTATTCGTGGCACTGTCGTTTAGGTCATATCGGTGTAAAGCGCATGAAGAAACTCCATACTGATGGTCTTTTGGAACCACTTGATTACGAATCACTTGGTACTTGCGAACCGTGCCTCATGGGCAAGATGACTAAAACGCCATTCTCCGGTACTATGGAGAGAGCAACAGATTTGTTGGAAATCATACATACAGATGTATGTGGTCCGATGAATGTTGAGGCTCGTGGCGGATATCGTTATTTTCTCACCTTCACAGATGATTTAAGCAGATATGGGTATATCTACTTAATGAAGCATAAGTCTGAAACATTTGAAAAGTTCAAAGAATTTCAGAGTGAAGTTGAAAATCATCGTAATAAGAAAATAAAGTTTCTACGATCTGATCATGGAGGAGAATATTTGAGTTACGAGTTTGGTCTACACTTGAAACAATGCGGAATAGTTTCGCAACTCACGCCACCCGGAACACCACAGCGTAATGGTGTGTCCGAACGTCGTAATCGTACTTTACTTGATATGGTGCGATCTATGATGTCTCTTGCAGATTTACCGCTATCGTTTTGGGGTTATGCTTTAGAGACGGCCACATTCACATTAAATAGGGCACCATCAAAATCCGTTGAGACGACACCTTATGAACTATGGTTTGGCAAGAAACCAAAGTTGTCGTTTCTTAAAGTTTGGGGCTGCGATGCTTATGTGAAAAAGCTTCAACCTGGTAAGCTCGAACCCAAATCGGAAAAATGTGTCTTCATAGGATACCCAAAGGAGACAGTTGGGTACACCTTCTATCACAGATCCGAAGGCAAGACATTTGTTGCTAAGAATGGATCCTTTCTAGAGAAGGAGTTTCTCTCGAAAGAAGTGAGTGGGAGGAAAGTAGAACTTGATGAGGTAACTGTACCTGCTCCCTTGTTGGAAAATAGTACATCACAGGAACCGGTTTCTGTGACGTCAAAACCAACTAGTGAGGAACTTAATGATGATGATCATAGAACTTCAGATCAAGTTACTACAGAACCTCATAGGTCAAACAGAGTAAGATCCGCACCTGAGTGGTACGGTAATCCTATTCTGGAAGTCATGCTACTAGATCATGATGAACCTACGAACTATGAAGAAGCGATGGTGAGCCTAGATTCCGCAAAATGGCCTAAAGCCATGAAATCTGAGATGGGATCCATGTATGAGAACAAAGTATGGACTTTGGTTGACTTTCCCGATGGTCGCAAGCAATTGAGAATAAATGGATCTTCAAGAAGAAGACTGACGCTGGCGGTAATGTTACTGTCTACAAAGCTCGACTTGTTGCACAAGGTTTTCGACAAGTTCAAGGGATTGACTACGATGAGACCTTCTCACCCGTAGCGATGCTTAAGTCTGTCCGAATCATGTTAGCAATTGCCGCATTTTATGATTATGAAATTTGGCAAATGGATGTAAAAACTGCATTCCTGAATGGGTTTCTGGAGGAAGAGTTGTATATGATGCAACCAGAAGGTTTTATCGATCCAAAGGGAGCTAACAAAGTGTGCAAGCTCCAGCGATCCATTTATGGACTGGTGCAAGCCTCTCGGAGTTGGAATAAACGCTTTGATAGTGTGGTCAAAGCATTTGTGTTTATACAGACTTTTGGAGAAGCCTGTATTTACAAGAAAGTGAGTGGGAGCTCTGTAGCATTTCTAATATTGTATGTGGATGACATATTATTGATTGGAAATGATATAGAATTTCTGGATAGCATAAAGGGATACTTGAATAAAAGTTTTTCAATGAAAGACCTCGGTGAGGCTGCTTACATATTGGGCATTAAGATCTATAGAGATAGATCAAAACGCTTAATTGGACTTTCACAAAGCACATACCTTGACAAAGTTTTGAAGAAGTTCAAAATGGATCAAGCAAAGAAAGGGTTCTTACCTGTATTGCAAGGTGTGAAGTTGAGTAAGACTCAATGCCCGACCACTGCAGAAGATAGAGAGAAAATGAAAGATGTTCCCTATGCTTCAGCCATAGGCTCTATCATGTATGCAATGCTGTGTACCAGACCTGATGTGTGCCTTGCTATAAGTTTAGCAGGGACGTACCAAAGTAATCCAGGAGTGGATCACTGGACAGCGGTCAAGAACATCCTGAAGTACCTGAAAAGGACTAAGGATATGTTTCTCGTATATGGAGGTGACAAAGAGCTCATCGTAAATGGTTACGTTGATGCAAGCTTTGACACTGATCCGGACGATTCTAAATCGCAAACCGGATACGTGTTTACATTAAACGGTGGAGCTGTCAGTTGGTGCAGTTCAAAACAAAGCGTCGTGGCGGGATCTACGTGTGAAGCGAAATACATAGTTGCTTCGGAAGCAGCTAATGAAGGAGTCTGGATGAAGGAGTTCATATCCGATCTAGGTGTCATACCTAGTGCATCGGGTCCAATGAAAATCTTTTGTGACAATACTGGAGCGATTGCCTTAGCGAAGGAATCCAGATTTCACAAGAGAACCAAGCACATCAAGAGATGCTTCAATTCCATCCGGGATCTAGTCCAGGTGGGAGACATAGAGATTTGCAAGATACATACGGATCTGTATGTTGCAGACCCGTTGACTAAGCCTCTTCCACGAGCAAAACATGATCAGCACCAAGACTCCATGGGTGTTAGAATCATTACTGTGTAATCTAGATTATTGACTCTAGTGCAAGTAGAAGACTGAAGGAAATATGCCCTAGAGGCAATAATAAAGTTATTATTTATTTCCTTATATCATGATAAATGTTTATTATTCATGCTAGAATTGTATTAACTGGAAATATAATACATGTGTGAATATATAGACAAACAGAGTGTCACTAGTATGCCTCTACCTGACTAGCTTGTTAATCAAAGATGGTTATGTTTCCTAACCATGGACAAAGAGTTGTTATTTGATTAACGGGATCACATCATTAGTTGAATGATCTGATTGACATGACCCATTCCGTTAGCTTAGCACCCGATCGTTTAGTATGTTGCTATTGCTTTCTTCATGACTTATACATGTTCCTATGACTATGAGATTATGCAACTCCTGTTTACCGGAGGAACACTTTGTGCGCTACCAAACGTCACAACGTAACTGGGTGATTAGAAAGGTGCTCTACAGGTGTCTCCAAAGGTACTTGTTGGGTTGGCGTATTTCGAGATTAGGATTTGTCACTCCTAATGTCGGAGAGGTATCTCTGGGCCCTCTCGGTAATGCACATCACTTAAGCCTTGCAAGCATTGCAACTAATGAGTTAGTTGCGAGATGATGTATTACGGAACGAGTAAAGAGACTTGCCGGTAACGAGATTGAACTAGGTATTGGATACCGACGATCGAATCTCGGGCAAGTAACATACCGATGACAAAGGGAACAACGTATGTTGTTATGCGGTCTGACCGATAAAGATCTTCATAGAATATGTAGGAACCAATATGGGCATCCAGGTCCCGCTATTGGTTATTGACCGGAGACGTGTGTCGGTCATGTCTACATTGTTCTCGAACCGTAGGGACCGCACGCTTAAAGTTACGATGACAGTTTCTTTATGAGTTTATGTATTTTGATGTACCGAAGGTTGTTTGGAGTTCCGGATGTGATCACGGACATGACGAGGAGTCTCGAAATGGTCGAGACATAAAGATCGATATATTGGAAGCCTATATTTGGACATCGGAATCATTCCGGGTGAAATCGGCATTTTACCGGAGTACCGGGGGGGTTACCGGAACCCCCCGGGGGGTTATTGGGCCTACATGGGCCTTGAGGGAGAAGAGAGAAGGAGGCAGGAGGTGGCCGCGCGCCCCTCCCCTTCCTAGTCCGAA
>NC_041389.1:268499229-268504201 GCF_002162155.2 Triticum dicoccoides
CTCTTTCCCCCCTTCTCCTTCTCCAACTTGGAAAGAAAGGGAGTCCTACTCCCGGTGGGAGTAGGACTCCCCCCTGGCGCCCCCCTCCTTGGCCGGCCACCCCCTCCCCTTGGCTCCTTTATATACGGGGGCAGGGGGGCACCCTAGAACTGAAGGAAATATGCCCTAGAGGCAATAATAAAGTTATTATTTATTTCCTCATATCATGATAAATGTTTATTATTCATGCTAGAATTGTATTAACCGGAAACATGATACATGTGTGAATACATAGACAAAACTGTAGTCACTAGTATGCCTCTACTTGACTAGCTCATTAATTAAAGATGGTTATGTTTCCTAACCATAGACATGTGTTGTCATTTAATTAGTGGGATCACATCATTAGGAGAATGATGTGATTGACATGACCCATTCCGTTAGCCTAGCACTTGATCGTTTAGTATACTGCTATTGCTTTCTTCATGACTTATACAAAGTTCCTGCAACTATGAGATTGTGCAACTCCCGTATACCGGAAGAACACTCTGTGTGCTACCAAACGTCACAACGTAACTGGGTGATTATAAAGGTGCTCTACAGGTGTTTCCGAAGGTACATGTTGGGTTGGCATAATTCGAGATTAGGTTTTGTCACTCCGATTGTCGGAGAGGTATCTCTGGGCCCTCTCGGTAATACTCATCACTTAAGCCTTGCAAGCATGTAACTAATGAGTTAGTTATGAGATGATGTATTACAGAACGAGTAAAGAGACTTGCCGGTAACGAGATTGAACTAGGTATTGGATACCGACGATCAAATCTCGGGCAAGTAACATACCGATGACAAAGGGAACAACGTATGTTGTTATGCGGTTTGACCGATAAAGATCTTCGTAGAATATGTAGGAACCAATATGGGCATCTAGGTCCCGCTATTGGTTATTGACCGAGAATTGTTTTAGGTCATGTCTACACAGTTCTCGAACCCGTAGGGTCCGCACGCTTAACGTTTCGATGACAGTTTTATTATGGGTTTATAAGTTTTGATGTACCGAAGTTTGTTCGGAGTCCCGGATGTGATCACGGACATGACGAGGGGTCTCGGAATGGTCGAGACATAAAGATTGATATATTGGAAGCCTATATTAGGACATCGGAATGGTTCCGGGTGAAATCGGCATTTTACCGGAGTACCGGGAGGTTATCGGAACCCCCCGGGGGGTTAATGGGCCTACATGGGCCAAGAGGGAGAAGAGGGAAGGAGCCAGGAGGGGGCCGCGCGCCCCTCCCCCTCCTAGTCCGAATAGGACAAGGGAAGGGGGGCGACGCCCCCCCCTTTCCTTCCCCTCTTCCTCCTCTTTCCCCCTTTCTCCTACTCCTACTTGGAAAAGGGGAGTCCTACTCCCGGTGGGAGTAGGACTCCCCCCTTGGCGCACCCTCTAGGCCGGCCGCCTCCTCCCCCCTTGGCTCCTTTATATATGGGGGCGGGGGGCACCCCAAAGACACACAAGTTGATCTACGGATCGTTCCTTAGCCGTGTGCGGTGCCCCCTTCCACAATATTCCACCTCGGTCATATCGTCGCGGAGTTTAGGCGAAGCCCTGCGCCGGTAGAACATCATCATCGTCACCATGCCGTCGTGCTGAGGGAACTCATCTCCGGAGCTCGGCTGGATCGGAGGCCGGAGATCGTCATCGAGCTGAACGTGTGCTGAACTCGGAGGCTCCGTACGTTCGGTGCTTGGATCGGTCGGATCGTGATGACGTACGACTACATCAACCGCGTTGTGATAATGCTTCCGCTTATGGTCTACGAGGGTACGTGGACGAGCACTCTCCCCTCTCGTTGCTATGCCATCACCATGATCTTGCGTGCGCGTAGGAATTTTTTTGAAATTACTACGTTCCCCAACAGTGGCATCCGAGCCTAGGTTTTATGCGTTGATGTTATATGCACGAGTACAACACAAGTGAGTTGTGGGTGATACAAGTCATACTGCTTACCAGCATGTCATACTTTGGTTCGGTGGTATTGTGAGATGAAGCGGCCCGGACCGATATTACGCGTACGCTTACGCGAGACTGGTTTCACCGTTACGAGCACTCGTGCTTAAAGGTGGCTGGCGGGTGTCTGTCTCTCTCACTTTAGCTGAATCGAGTGTGGCTACGCCCGGTCCTTGCAAAGGTTAAAACAGCACTAACTTGACGAACTATCGTTGTGGTTTTTGATGCGTAGGTAAGAACGGTTCTTGCTAAGCCCGTAGCAGCCACGTAAAATTTGTAACAACAAAGTAGAGGACGTCTAACTTGTTTTTGCAGGGCATATTGTGATGTGATATGGTCAAGATGTGATGCTATATTTTATTGTATGAGATGATCATGTTTTGTAACCGAAGTTATCGGCAACTAGCAGGAGCCATATGGTTGTCGCTTTATTGTATGAAATGCAAACGCCCTGTAATTGCTTTACTTTATCACTAAGCGGTAGCGATAGTCGTAGAAGCAATAGATGGCGTAAACGACAATGATGCTATGATGGAGATCAAGGTGTCGCGCCGGTGACGATGGTGATCACGACGGTGCTTCGGAGATGGAGATCACAAGCACAAGATGATGATGGCCATATCATATCACTTATATTGATTGCATGTGATGTTTATCCTTTATGCATCTTATCTTGCTTTGATTGACGGTAGCATTTTAAGATGATCTCTCACTAAAATTATCAAGTAGTGTTCTCCCTGAGTATGCACCGTTGCCAAAGTTCGTCGTGCCGAGACACCACGTGATGATCGGGTGTGATAAGCTCTACGTCCATCTACAACGGGTGCAAGCCAGTTTTGCACACGCGGAATACTCAGGTTAAACTTGACGAGCCTAGCATATGCAGATATGGCCTCGGAACAAGGAGACCGAAAGGTCGAACGTGAATCATATAGTAGATATGATCAAAATAGTGATGTTCACCCTTGAAAACTACTCCATCTCACGTGATGAACGGTTATGGTTTAGTTGATTTGGATCACGTGATCACTTAGATGACTAGAGAGATGTCTGTCTAAGTGGGAGTTCTTAAGTAATATGATTAACTGAACTTAAATTTATCATGAACTTAGTACCTGATAGTATCTTGCTTGTCTATGTTTGTTTGTAGATAGATGGCTCGTGCTGTTGTTCCGTTGAATTTTAATGCGTTCCTTGAGAAAGCAAAGTTGAAAGATGATGGTAGCAATTACACGGACTGGGTCCGTAACCTGAGGATTATCCTCATTGCTGCACAGAAGAGTTACGTCCTGGAAGCACCGCTGGGTGCCAGGCCTGCTGCTGATGCAACTGACGACGTTAAGAACGTCTGGCAGAGCAAAGCTGATGACTACTCTATAGTTCAGTGTGCCATGCTTTACGGCTTAGAACCGGGTCTTCAACGACGTTTCGAACGTCATGGAGCATATGAGATGTTCCAAGAGTAGAAATTAATATTTCAAGCAAATGCCCGGATTGAGAGATATGAAGTCTCCAATAAGTTCTATAGCTGCAAGATGGAGGAGAATAGTTCTGTCAGTGAACACATACTCAGAATGTATGGGTATAATAATCACTTGATTCAACTGGGAGTTAATCTTCCTGATGATAGTGTCATTGATAGAATTCTCCAATCACTGCCACCAAGCTACAAGAGCTTTGTGATGAACTATAATATGCAAGGGATGAACAAGACTATTCCCGAGCTCTTTGCAATGCTAAAAGCCGCGGAGGTAGAAATCAAAAAGGAGCATCAAGTGTTGATGGTCAACAAGACCACTAGTTTCAAGAAAAAGGGAAAAGGGAAGAAGAAGGGGAACTTCAAAAAGAACGGCAAGCAAGTTGCTGCTCAAGAGAAGAAACCCAAGTCTGGACCTAAGCCTGAAACTGAGTGCTTCTACTGCAAGCAGACTGGTCACTGGAAGCGGAACTGCCCCAAGTATTTGGCGGATAAGAAGGATGGCAAAGTGAACAAAGGTATATGTGATATACATGTTATTGATGTGTACCTAACTAGAGCTCGTAGTAGCACCTGGGTATTTGATACTGGTTCTGTTGCTAATATTTGCAACTTGAAACAGGGACTACGGAATAAGTGAGCACTGGCCAAGGACGAGGTGACGATGCGCGTGGGAAACGGTTCCAAAGTCGATGTGATCGCGGTCGGCACGCTACCTCTACATCTACCTTCGGGATTAGTTTTAGACCTGAATAATTGTTATTTGGTGCCAGCGTTGAGCATGAACATTATATCTGGATCTTGTTTAATGCGAGACGGTTATTCATTTAAATCAGAGAATAATGGTTGTTCTATTTATATGAGTAATATCTTTTATGGTCATGCACCCTTGAAGAGTGGTCTATTTGTATTGAATCTCGATAGTAGTGATACACATATTCATAATGTTGAAGCCAAAAGATGCAGAGTTGATAATGATAGTGCAACTTATTTGTCGCACTGCCGTTTAGGTCATATCGGTGTAAAACGCATGAAGAAACTCCATACTGATGGACTTCTGGAATCACTTGATTATGAATCACTTGGTACTTGCGAACCGTGCTGTGACACCCGGATAATTAGCTACAGTAACCCTCTCCTAATGATGCCATGTCACCGTGGTCACCGTAGTTAATCTCGCGATGGTTAAAAAAATGATTCAAATTTAAATTCAAAATATGTCAAACAACAAAAGTTTTCAAAAGTTGAAACAAAAATGTTCGGTGGGTGCCGAATATTATAAGGGTAATTATAGTAAAGAAAACATAATTTTACAAAGTGCCTAAGTGCTTTAAATTAAATATAACAGAAAAGAAAAATAAATAAAAGAAACAAATTACAAAAAAAAGGAGGAACCCCCGAGCTTCGACCCAGCAGGCCATCAGCCCCACTGGGCCAACCCACCAGGCCCAGCCGGCCACCCCCACTCCCCTTATCTACTCCTCCCAGAAACCCGAACCGCCACCGACACC
>NC_041389.1:268504661-268512474 GCF_002162155.2 Triticum dicoccoides
TCCCCGTCGACCCGCCTCGCTGGACGCCCCCGCCGCCTCGACGCCGTGCCCCTGCCTCGGGTCGTCGTCCACCCGTCGCCTCGCCGGCGCTGCTCGAGCCGCGCCACCTTGTCCGCGTCGCGCTCGCCCCCGACAACCGCGTCAACCCCAACGCCCAATCCCGTGCCACCCGGCGCTGCTCGCCGGCATCGTCGGCCGTCGTCTTCGTCTCTCCTCGAGCGGCTTCCTCGCCCCTCGTCGGACTACCCCACCATCGCCGCCTCGCGACCTCGACCTCATCCCCGACCAGCCTCCTCGAGCCACGCCGCCCCCGCTTCCCTCCATCGCTGGTGAGGCCCACGGCCTCCCCTTTCCCTCTGCCAGCGCCTCGCACCTGTCGTGCTGCTACTGCTAGTGTCCATCGCTGGTATTTGGTCGAAGCGGGCCACAGCGCCCGTTCGGTGGGTCGTCTCCGCGCGGCGTATGGTCGCCGGAGCGACGAGATCGATGTACGCCGCCCCGTCGGGTGGTTGCCGGCGTGCACCACCGCGCGGGCGCGCGTTTTGGCCGCTCGGTTCCCCCCTGACATGTGGGCCTGCCCGGTTTAATTAGGAACTAACCTCCCCTGTTTTGTTAATGGGGCCATTGCCTAATCTGGATTAATGCAATAACCCCCCTAATAAGTGTATGACAAGTGGGCCCTCTCTATTAACTAAAATAGCTAATAAAAACATTGTTAAATATCAGCCAATGACACGTGGGTCCACCCTTGTGTGTTGACCAGTCAACAATGACTGTTGACTGCTGACTCAGTAGTCAACAGGACCCATTGTCAGCCACACATGCAAACGGCTGGGTACATTATGTGTGTACCCATAGCATTTTACCATTTGTTTTGGATTAATTCAAATTTCTAAAAATGTTTAAATTAATTAATTAAGATTAATTAACCTAATAACAACTTAACCTAATTAACTATTATTAATTAACTAAACAGCCAATGACATGCGGGACCCACACGTCAGTTTGACCCAGTCAACTCCCTGTTGACTGCTGATGTCAAGCTGATGTCATGACGACATCAGCAGACACTATTCTGGATAATGTTAGAATTAAATAGATAAATAAATTTAGAAAATGATTAAAACTTTAGAAAAACATAGAAAATAAACCTTAGCTCAGATGAAAATGTTTTCTACATGAAAGTTGCTCAGAGCGACGAGACGAATCCGGATACGCAGCCCGTTCGTCCGCCACACATCCCTAGCATAGCAAACTCGCAACTTTCCCCCTCCGGTTCATCTGTCCAAAAACGCGAAACACCGGGGATACTTTCCCGGATGTTTTCCCCCTTCACCGGTACCACCTACTACCGCGTTAGGGCACACCGAGCACCGCGTATTGCTATGTTACGCTTTGTGATGCTTTGATTGCCCTGTTATTTATTGTGTTCCTCCTCCGTTACTTCTTTCCGGTAGACCTCGAGACTGCCGGCGACCCCCAGTTCGACTACGGAGTTGACGACCCCTCCTTGCCAGAGCAACCAGGCAAGCCCCCCCCCCCCTTGATCACCAGATATCGCCTATTCTCCTCTATACTGCTTGCATTAGAGTAGTGTAGCATGTTACTGCTTTTCGGTAATCCTATTCTGATGCATAGCCTGACATTGTTGCTACATCTGTTGATACCTTACCTGCAATCCTAAATACTTAGTATAGGATGCTAGTTTATCATCATTGGCCCTACATTCTTGTCAGTCTGTCTTGCTATACTATTGGGTTGTGATCAGTCGGGAGGTGATCACGGGTATATACTATACATATATACATACTACAGATGGTGACTAAAGTCGGGTCCGCTCGAAGAGTACCCGCGAGTGATTCACGGATTGGGGGCTGAAAGGACCTTTGTCCCGACGGCCCTCTGTGTGGGTCTTTGTGGCGGAGCGACAGGGTAGGTTGAGACCACCTAGGTGAGAGGTGGGCCTGGCCCTGGTCGGCGTCCGCGGTTGCTTCATAATAACACGCTTAACGAGATCTTGGTATTTGATCTGAGTCTGGCCATTTGGTCTATACGCACTAACCATCTACGCGGGAGTAGTTATGGGTATCCCGGCGTCGTGGTATCAGCCGAAGCCTTCGTGACGTCAGCGACTGAGTGGCGTGCGCCGGATTGGACTGGAACGCCACTAGGCTAGGTCTGCTTCCGGCCACGTTCGCAGCGTGCAGGTGTGCAAAGGGCGATGGGCCCAGACACCTGCGACATAGGAGTTAGACCGGCGTGCTGACCTCTCTGTTGTGCCTAGGTGGGGTTGCGACGTGTTGATCTTCCGAGGCCGGGCATGACCCAGGAAAGTGTGTTCGGCCAAATGGGATCGAGCGTGTTGGGTTATGTGGTGCACCCCTGCAGGGAAGTTAATCTATTCGAATAGCCGTGTCCCTCGGTAAAAGGACGACCCGGAGTTGTACCTTGACCTGATGATAACTAGAACCGGATACTTAATAAAACACACCCTTCCAAGTGCCAGATACAACCCGGTGATCACTCTCTAACAGGGCGACGAGGAGAGGATCGCCGAGTAGGATTATGCTATGCGATGCTACTTGGAGGACTTCAATCTACTCTCTTCTACATGTTGCAAGACGGAGGCTGCCAGAAGCGTAGTCTTCGACAGGATTAGCTATCCCCCTCTTATTCTGGCATTCTGCAGTTCAGTCCACTGATATGGCCCTTTACACATATACCCATGCATATGTAGTGTAGCTCCTTGCTTGCGAGTACTTTGGATGAGTACTCACGGTTGCTTTCTCCCCCCTTTTCCCCCTTTCCTTTCTTTCTGGTTGTCGCAACCAGATGCTGGAGCCCAGGAGTCAGACGCCACCGTCGACGACGACTACTACACTGGAGGTGCCTACTACTACGTGTAGGCTGCAGAACGACGACCAGGAGTAGTTTAGGAGGATCCCAGGCAGGAGGCCTGCGCCTCTTTCGATCTGTATCCCCAGTTTGTGTTAGCCATCTTATGGCAACTTGTATAACTTATGTCTGTACTCAGATATTGTTGCTTCCGCTGACTCGTCTATGATCGAGCACTTGTATTCGAGCCCTCGAGGCCCCTGGCTTGTATTATGATGCTTGTATGACTTATTTATGTTTTTAGAGTTGTGTTGTGATATTTTCCCGTGAGTCCCTGATCTTGATCATACACGTTTGCGTGCATGATTAGTGTACGATTGAATCGGGGGCGTCACAAGTTGGTATCAGAGCCAACTGCCTGTAGGAATCCCCCTTTCCAACTCGTTGGCCGAAGTTGAGTCTAGTCATTGAAAAGGTTTTTACTAACATGGCTGTGCGGCTTACGGGCCCACGTCGCCATTGGCTGGTATAAGGATCTTTTACTCCTCGACCTTTACTCTGGGATTCTGAACTCTCTTCTATTCGGGTTAAATGATTTTTACTAAAATCTAACTTTAGGTTCTCGAAAATACTTTTTCCCGGAGAGCCCCTTCAGTCCAGATGATCGCCGGCTGCACCAGAAGATTTCGAAGATACTCTCCGATTTTCTCTTGAGACCTTGTGCTCGTTGCTTTTGCAATTCCCTACCACCGAAATATCCCTATGGATAAATACTTACACCTGTCGTGCTTACTTTTATTCCCAGTCGATCTTGTTATTACAAGATACCCCGAGAATATTTTGTGCCTACTGCCTTGCAGTTCTTCGCCACCTGAATACCCCTAAGAATAATTTCTCGCACCTTCCGAGTATCCGCTCATCCCAGTTGTTCAGGTGTTTCACAAAAGTCTTTGAAATACTATTCAATCCTCCGAAAATCCTTAGCAGCTTTATTGCTCTGCAAATACTTGTCTACTAGCATTATGGATGCTTCCCATATATCTGGCAATATTCACTAGTATCTTTTGACACCATCATTTTGATCCTATTGATTCAACATGTGTGCGAATGCACACAATCATCTATCAACCCTTCTAAATTATCTTTCTGACTCAGACATCATTTTTGAACATGAGTTGGTTCTCGACCAAACTATTTGTCGCCAATTGTGCCTCTGGTTTATCCAACTTATCCATCCTTGATCAGAGCGACTGCTCCTGATCCTTTGTTTTGGAAATCGTAATTCCTTTGTTATCTAAGCATCGAATTTATTCTGATGTTCTATAATATGATGCTCGTGCATTCTTTCTTCCTCTGATGGAGTACCGATACTCACATCAGCTCCGTTGTGGATCACCTGATCCATTGTTGGATTGTTATCCGACAGTGTCCTTCATATTCAATCACCTTGTGAGTTCTTCCCCTGATACATAGTGCCTTTGGTAAATTGTATCATCTGTTTGGCCAACCATGCTCTGCTTTCGAGCTGATGGTATTTACTATTGAAGCTTGTGGTATATGTTTCCACGATACCCTGATGGGTTGAACCTATGCCTTCCTTTATATGTGTGAACTCGGAAGTTTTCACAAGTCATACTCATCTGGTATTTCACCAGGTAAAACTTTCAACACTAATGCCTTTATCAAAGCAAGAAGTGAATGGAAGGTTATACATTGAAGAAGTGGGAGTCGACCCTGAACTTTGTGTTCATGCCCATGGACACGATGTAGTTCCTATCATGGAAGCTTCTTGTGATAATAACTATTTCCTTGATAAATATCATCTGGTATCTGAGAAATGATCCTTTGCAATCGTGGTTCCGACCATGATTGTTCTTCTTTGATCCATTTCTCGGACAAGTTAAAGCACTTGTCTTCTATAGATCAATGTGCCTGCCCAACCTCTATGAGGATCTACCTTCGAGTATTACCCCATGGTATCTCGAGGATATCAACCCATTGCACTTCATTCTATGAATTTCTGATGAAGTAGTACCCTTCCCCGTCATAGTGACTCCACGGGTTCTGGGTTGTCGTCAATCGAGAACATCGATAAGTGAATCGATTCCGCACTCTGATTCCATAACTCTAAGTAAATTTTGTTGCTTATGAGTTAATAATCATTTAAGTCAATCCTAGCCTGATCGGCTATATCATTAGCGTGCTAAATTTTAACTATGCTACCTGGTCCTTCCCGAAGCACAAATTTTGACAATGAGCTATGCTTACGTCCATTTTCCTCATCATATCATTTCACCTTAAACATCAAGCTTGATTTCAAGTTTGTGTCGTACCCATGGTTCCAATAACCTTTTGCTTCATCATTCCTTTGATTTGATGTCATCGCCGATCGATTACATCTTCAAGAAACTTCTTGACAAATATGTCGTGATCATCATGAACGTTCTGAGCTCTTCCAGGATATCAATCGAACTCATGATGACAAATACCTTCCTTGCCCCTCGATGATTTGTGTTATCATCGACAACATTATTGCCTTCCCTCCAACACAAACTTGCTCATGTTTTGTGTTGTACTTTGAGCTCCTTGCTATCCAACTTATGTTATGTTCTACCTTGGAGTATTGCTATCTTCTATGTCAAGAATGTCATGGGAAATTCACCACCCTTAAGAATTCTTCATACAATTGATACTTATTAACATCACCATTCTTTTCTTGGTCCTCGTGTGGTTTCTAACCGGAATACCGACAAGTGGTCTGTGATGTGTAAATTCTAAACTTCTAGCAACCCTATTGCTTTGAAGTTATTGGTCTATAGTTTCATTCTACGTCTATGGCTTATTGAATCATCAATCATCATTCGAACATTTATCATGCAACACATCCCATATTTCGGGTGCACCTGTGAACCAAGGTTTAATTGTGGATGTTTTTCTCGAACATACTTCATTATATCATTTGATGTGACAATTGATATCTCCTTGTTCACATAATTGTGGAAATCCATCTTTTGAAAATCTCGGTGAATTGTCGCAGAGTTCATCAGCTACCTCCTCTTCCTCTCCTTGATTTAATGAGGAACTCTTGTTTCGGAACTCACTTCCATTGTACATTTCCCGAGAATCTTGTCATGTCATCTCGTCAATTTGTTTTGCACCTTCTCTTCTCGGGCATCCTGAGTCTGAGGTATCCTAACACCAATCAGATCTGAACCTCGGTCGGATATGATGGTTGGAGCATATTTTCAAGAGTTATAACATTGGTCCTTGTATGACCCGGTAAGGTGATGTTATGCCTAGCACACTTGACCGGAGGACCTATTGTTATAGTATCCTCTTTAGCAATGTTACCCATTCTTTCATGAGGAAATTGTAAAACTTATTCTACAAGTTGTTCCTGATGGATCCTTTGTGTATCCAAAGTCCGACCTTTGCTTGAAGACCATGTCAATGCTATCTCGAAGCATGTCTGTGATACTCCGATCTTCAATAAGAACATTTAAAGCACCATGCTAAATTTTCTTTATCAATTATCCAAACACCGTTGTATGGCTAATATCATGAGATTCCCCCCTTACCTAATTGGTTTTCTACTTTGTATCCTGTCATGGATATCATGCTCTGCTTGTCCTTGGGAAGGATATACCCCCGAAATATGTGTGTATACACATTTTTCTTTCCATTGTTCTGTTTAAACCTGATAACCACTTTTCCTTTCCATTGGTTTGTTTAAACCTTCTTGTGATCTAAGCAGTAATATTCTCCTGCTTATGTAAACACCCCGGTGTACAATTCTGTCAGCAAGACCCTGTTACTATTGTTGATGACATTTCGGTAACCACCGATAGACGAGAACCTTGCCTATTGGTCCGCCTCATTTCAACCAGCAGAAAAATGGTTCTCTTTGTCCCTCGCCCTTGGTACCAACATTGTTGCCTTCATAACTGGCAGGCTACCATCTGACATGCCTTGCTATCATGATCGTGCAAGACGTCATCGCCCTTCCTACTTTTAACCTACATGGTGGGCCCATAACCCATAGTTCCACACGATCGAAACTTGACTCTCCTGTACACCCTGTTGTCAAAGTTATTCCTCACGCTTGACCTCTTACGTAATTCAGGGCTATCTGCCAAGTGATCTATTCTGGTATCAGACGCAATACCTATTCTCGTTGCTCTAAACCCCTTTCACCTTCTGATTAGGCATCGAACGCTTGCCTATCCGTTTGAAACTTCTCATGGTACCTCCTTACTTTGCTCTCGACATTTTCTTAAGATTCAATTCGAGAGTTACTTTTCGCCACCTTCCCTAATGATTATGTACCGGATAAGCAACCGTGTAGAGTTCCATTCTTCCGGTATACCCCCTTATTCTTCCGTAAGTACGAAGAAGACTCCAAAGAAAGGATGACGACTTCATCATGATGACTTGAAGGCGAGGTATGAAGACATCAACGTTATGGATCGACCACTTAAAGAAGAGCAACCAAGGCCGAGAAGGCTCGTTAGGGTTTCGTAACCAAATCCCTTCCCCGTCACTCCCCCTCTTAAATCTCGGGACGAGATTTCTTGTAGTGGAGGAGAATTGTGACGCCCGGATGATTAGCTACAGTAACCCTCTCCTAATGATGCCATGTCACCGCGGTCACTGTAGTTAATCTCGCGATGGTTAAAAAAATGATTCAAATTTAAATTCAAAATATGTCAAACAACAATAGTTTTCAAAAGTTGAAACAAAAATGTTCGGTGGGTGCCGAATATTACAAGGGTAATTATAGTAAAGAAAACATAATTTTACAAAGTGCCTAGGTGCTTTAAATTAAATATAACAGAAAAGAAAAATAAATAAAAGAAACAAATTACAAAAAAACAAAAGGAGGAACCCCCGGGCTTCGGCCCAGCAGGCCATCAGACCCACTGGGCCAACCCACCAGGCCCAGCCGGCCACCCCCACTCCCCTTATCCACTCCTCCCAG
>NC_041389.1:268512805-268531675 GCF_002162155.2 Triticum dicoccoides
CGATTGGATCGGGATCGAGAGGAGGAGGCCACCGGCGCCGTCGCCCACCGTCGCCTGAGGCCCCGACGACGGCGCTGCTCTCCCCGTCGACCCGCCTCGCTGGACGCCCCCGCCGCCTCGACGCCGTGCCCCTGCCTCGGGTCGTCGTCCACCCGTCGCCTCGCTGGCGCCGCTCGAGCCGCGCCACCTTGTCCGCGTCGCGCTCGCCCCCGACAACCGCGTCAACCCCAACGCCCAATCCCGTGCCGCCCGGCGCTGCTCGCCGGCATCGTCGGCCGTCGTCTTCGTCTCTCCTCGAGCGGCTTCCTCGCCCCTCGTCGGACTACCCCACCATCGCCGCCTCGCGACCTCGACCTCATCCCCGACCATCCTCCTCGAGCCACGCCGCCCCCGCTTCCCTCCATCGCTGGTGAGGCCCACGGCCTCCCCTTTCCCTCTGCCAGCGCCTCGCACCTGTCGTGCTGCTACTGCTAGTGTCCATCGATGGTATTTGGTCGAAGCGGGCCACAACGCCCATTCGGTGGGTCGTCTCCGCGCGGCGTTTGGTTGCCGGAGCGACGAGATCGATGTACGCCGCCCCGTCGGGTGATTGCCGGCGTGCACCACCGCGCGGGCGCGCGTTTTGGCCGCTCGGTTCCCCCCTGACATGTGGGCCTGCCCGGTTTAATTAGGAACTAACCTCCCCTGTTTTGTTAATGGGGCCATTGCCTAATCTGGATTAATGCAATAACCCCCCTAATAAGTGTATGACAAGTGGGCCCTCTCTATTAACTAAAATAGCTAATAAAAACATTGTTAAATATCAGCCAATGACACGTGGGTCCACCCTTGTGTGTTGACCAGTCAACAATGACTGTTGACTGCTGACTCAGTAGTCAACAGGACCCACTGTCAGCCACACATGCAAACGGCTGGGTACATTATGTGTGTACCCATAGCATTTTACCATTTGTTTTGGATTAATTCAAATTTCTGAAAATGTTTAAATTAATTAATTAAGATTACTTAACCTAATAACAACTTAACCTAATTAACTATTATTAATTAACTAAACAGCCAGTGACATGCGGGACCCACACGTCAGTTTGATCCAGTCAACTCCTTGTTGACTTCTGATGTCAAGCTGATGTCATGATGACATCAGCAGACACTATTCTGGATAATGTTAGAATTAAATAGATAAATAAATTTAGAAAATGATTAAAACTTTAGAAAAACATAGAAAATAAACAGTATCTCAGATGAAAATGTTTTCTACATGAAAGTTACTCAAAGCGACGAGACGAATCCGGATACGCAGCCCATTCGTCCGCCACACATCCCTAGCATAGCAAACTCGCAACTTTCCCCCTCCGGTTCATCTGTCCAAAAACGCGAAACACTGGGGATACTTTCCCGGATGTTTTCCTCCTTCACCGGTACCACCTACTACCGCGTTAGGGCACACCGAGCACCACGTATTGCCATGTTACGCTTTGTGATGCTTTGATTGCCCTGTTATTTATTGTGTTCCCCCTCCGTTACTTCTTTCCGGTAGACCTCGAGACTGCCGGCGACCCCCAGTTCGACTACGGAGTTGACGACCCCTCCTTGCCAGAGCAACCAGGCAAGCCCCCCCCCCCCTTGATCACCAGATATCGCCTATTCTCCTCTATACTGCTTGCATTAGAGTAGTGTAGCATGTTACTGCTTTTCGTTAATCCTATTCTGATGCATAGCCTGACATTGTTGCTACATCTGTTGATACCTTACCTGCAATCCTAAATACTTAGTATAGGATGCTAGTTTATCATCATTGGCCATACATTCTTGTCAGTCTGCCTTGCTATACTATTGGGCCGTGATCACTCGGGAGGTGATCACGGGTATATACTATACATATATACATACTACAGATGGTGACTAAAGTCGGGTCCGCTCGAAGAGTACCCGCGAGTGATTCACGGATTGGGGGCTGAAAGGACCTTTGTCCCGACGGCCCTCTGTGTGGATCTTTGTGGCGGAGCGGCAGGGCAGGTTGAGACCACCTAGGTGAGAGGTGGGCCTGGCCCTGGTCGGCGTCCGCGGTTGCTTCATAATAACACGCTTAACGAGATCTTGGTATTTGATCTGAGTCTGGCCATTTGGTCTATACGCACTAACCATCTACGCGGGAGTAGTTATGGGTATCCCGGCGTCGTGGTATCAGCCGAAGCCTTCGTGACGTCAGCGACTGAGTGGCGCGCGCCGGATTGGACTGGAACGCCACTAGGCTAGGTCTGCTTCCGGCCACGTTCGCAGCGTGCGGGTGTGCAAAGGGCGATGGTCCCAGACCCCTGCGCCATAGGAGTAAGACCGGCGTGCTGACCTCTCTGTTGTGCCTAGGTGGGGCTGCGACGTGTTGATCTTCCGAGGCCGGGCATGACCCAGGAAAGTGTGTCCGGCCAAATGGGATCGAGCGTGTTGGGTTATGTGGTGCACCCCTGCAGGGAAGTTAATCTATTCGAATAGCCGTGTCCCTCGGTAAAAGGACGACCCGGAGTTGTACCTTGACCTGATGATAACTAGAACCGGATACTTAATAAAACACACCCTTCCAAGTGCCAGATACAACCCGGTGATCGCTCTCTAACAGGGCGACGAGGAGAGGATCGCCGGGTAGGATTATGCTATGCGATGCTACTTGGAGGACTTCAATCTACTCTCTTCTACATGCTGCAAGACGGAGGCTGCCAGAAGCGTAGTCTTCGACAGGATTAGCTATCCCCCTCTTATTCTGGCATTCTGCAGTTCAGTCCACTGATATGGCCCTTTACACATATACCCATGCATATGTAGTGTAGCTCCTTGCTTGCGAGTACTTTGGATGAGTACTCATGGTTGCTTTCTCCCCCCTTTTCCCCCTTTCCTTTCTTTCTGGTTGTCGCAACCAGATGCTGGAGCCCAGGAGTCAGACGCCACCGTCGACGACGACTACTACACTGGAGGTGCCTACTACTACGTGTAGGCTGCAGAACGACGACCAGGAGTAGTTTAGGAGGATCCCAGGCAGGAGGCCTGCGCCTCTTTCGATCTGTATCCCCAGTTTGTGTTAGCCATCTTATGGCAACTTGTATAACTTATGTCTGTACTCAGATATTGTTGCTTCCGCTGACTCGTCTATGATCGAGCACTTGTATTCGAGCCCTCGAGGCCCCTGGCTTGTATTATGATGCTTGTATGACTTATTTATGTTTTTAGAGTTGTGTTGTGATATTTTCCCGTGAGTTCCTGATCTTGATCGTACACATTTGCGTGCATGATTAGTGTACGATTGAATCGGGGGCGTCACAAGTTGGTATCAGAGCCGACTGCCTGTTGGAATCCCCCTTTCCAACTCGTTGGCCGAAGTTGAGTCTAGTCATTGAAAAGGTTTTTACTAACATGGCTGTGCGGCTTACGGGCCCACGTCGCCATTGGGTGGTATAAGGATCTTTTACTCCTCGACCTTTACTCTGGGATTCTGAACTCTCTTCTATTCGGGTTAAATGATTTTTACTAAAATCTAACTTTAGGTTCTCGAAAATACTTTTTCCCGGAGAGCCCCTTCAGTCCAGATGATCGCCGGCTGCACCAGAAGATTTCGAAGATACTCTCCGATTTTCTCTTGAGACCTTGTGCTCGTTGCTTTTGCAATTCCCTACCACCGAAATATCCCTATGGATAAATACTTACACCTGTCGTGCTTACTTTTATTCCCAGTCGATCTTGTTATTACAAGATACCCCGAGAATATTTTGTGCCTACTGCCTTGTAGTTCTTCGCCACCTGAATACCCCTAAGAATAATTTCTCGCACCTTCCGAGTATCCGCTCATCCCAGTTGTTCAGGTGTTTCACAAAAGTCTTTGAAATACTATTCAATCCGCTGACTCGTCTATGATCGAGCACTTGTATTCGAGCCCTCGAGGCCCCTGGCTTGTATTATGATGCTTGTATGACTTATTTATGTTTTTAGAGTTGTGTTGTGATATTTTCCCGTGAGTCCCTCATCTTGATCGTACATGTTTGCGTGCATGATTAGTGTACGATTGAATCGGGGGCGTCACACGTGCCTCATGGGCAAGATGACTAAAACACCGTTCTCCGGAACTATGGAGAGAGCAACAGATTTGTTGGAAATCATACATACAGATGTATGTGGTCCGATGAATGTTGAGGCTCATGGCGTATATCGTTATTTTCTCACCTTCACAGATGATTTGAGCAGATATGGGTATATCTACTTGATGAAGCACAAGTCTGAAACATTTGAAAAGGTCAAAGAATTTCAGAGTGAAGTGGAAAATCATCGTAACAAGAAAATAAAGTTTCTACGATCTGATCGTGGAGGAGAATATTTGAGTTACGAGTTTGGTTTACATTTGAAACAATGCGGAATAGTTTCGCAACTCACGCCACCCGGAACACCACAACGAAATGGTGTGTCCGAACGTCGTAATCGTACTTTACTTGATATGGTGCGATCTATGATGTCTCTTACCGATTTACCGCTATCGTTTTGGGGTTATGCTTTAGAGACGGCCGCATTCACGTTAAATAGGGCACCATCAAAATCCGTTGAGACGACGCCTTATGAACTGTGGTTTGGCAAGAAACCAAAGTTGTCGTTTCTTAAAGTTTGGGGCTGCGATGCTTATGTGAAGAAACTTCAACCAGATAAGCTCGAACCCAAATCGGAGAAATGTGTCTTCATAGGATATCCAAAAGAGACAGTTGGGTACACCTTCTATCACAGATCCGAAGGCAAGACATTCGTTGCTAAGAATGGATCCTTTCTAGAGAAGGAGTTTCTCTCGAAAGAAGTGAGTGGGAGGAAAGTAGAACTTGATGAGATAACTGTATCTACTCCCTTATTGGAAAGTAGTTCATCACGAGAACCGGTTCCTGTGACGACTACACCAATTAGTGAGGAAGCTAATGATATTGATCATGAAACTTCAGATCAAGTTTCTGCTGAACCTCGTAGGTCTACCAGAGTAAGATCCGCACCAGAGTGGTACGGTAATCCTATTCTGGAAGTCATGTTACTTGACCATGATGAACCTACGAACTATGAGGAAGCGATGATGAGCCCAGATTCCGCAAAATGGCTAGAGGCCATGAAATCTGAGATGGGATCCATGTATGAAAACAAAGTATGGACTTTGGTTGACTTGCCCGATGATCGGCAAGCCATAGAGAATAAATGGATCTTTAAGAAGAAGACTGACGCTGATGGTAATGTAACTGTCTATAAAGCTCGACTTGTTGTGAAAGGTTTTCGACAAGTTCAAGGGGTTGACTACGATGAGACTTTCTCACCCGTAGCGATGCTTAAGTCTGTCCGAATCATGTTAGCTATTGTTGCATTTCATGATTATGAAATTTGGCAAATGGATGTCAAGACTGCATTCTTGAATGGATTTCTAGAAGAAGAGTTGTATATGATGCAGTCGGAAGGTTTTGTTGATCCAAAAAGTGCTAACAAAGTATGCAAGCTCCAGCGTTCCATTTATGGACTGGTGCAAGCATCTCGGAGTTGGAATAAACGCTTTGATAATGTGATCAAAGCATATGGTTTTATACAGACTTTTGGAGAAGCCTGTATTTACAAGAAAGTGAGTGGGAGCTCTGTAGCATTTCTAGTTTTATATGTAGATGACATATTATTAATTGGAAATGATATAGAATTTCTGGATAGCATAAAGGGATACTTGAATAAAAGTTTTTCAATGAAAGACCTCGGTGAAGCTGCCTACAAATTAGGCATCAAGGTCTATAGAGATAGATCAAGACGCTTAATAGGACTTTCACAAAGCACATACCTTGACAAAATTTTGAAAAAGTTCAAAATGGATCAGGCAAAGAAAGGATTCTTGCCTGTGCTACAAGGTGTGAAGTTGAGTCAAACTCAATGCCCGACCACAGCAGAAGATAGAGAGAAAATGAAAGATGTTCCCTATGCTTCAGCCATAGGCTCTATCATGTATGCAATGCTGTGTACCAGACCTGACGTATGCTTAGCAATAAGCTTGGCAGGAAGGTACCAAAGTAATCCAGGAGTGGATCACTGGACAGCGGTCAAGAACATCCTGAAATACCTGAAAAGGACTAAGGATATGTTTCTCGTATATGGAGGTGACAAAGAGCTAGTCGTAAATGGTTACGTCGATGCAAGCTTTGACACTGATCCGGACGATTCTAAATCGCAAACCGGATACGTGTTTTTATTAAACGATGGAGCTGTAAGTTGGTGCAGTTCTAAACAAAGCGTCGTGGCGGGATCTACATGTGAAGCGGAGCACATAGCTGCTTCTGAAGCAGCGAATGAAGGAGTCTGGATGAAGGAGTTCATTTCCGATCTAGGTGTCATACCTAGTGCATCGGGACCAATGAAGATCTTCTGTGACAATACTGGTGCAATTGCCTTGGCAAAGGAATCCAGATTTCACAAGAGGACCAAGCACATCAAGAGACGCTTCAATTCCATTCGGGACCAAGTCCAAGTGGGAAACATAGAGATTTGCAAGATACATACGGATTTGAATGTTGCAGACCCATTGACTAAGCCTCTCTCACGAGCAAAACATGATCAGCACCAAGACTCCATGGGTGTTAGAATCATTACTATGTAATCTAGATTATTGACTCTAGTGCAAGTGGGAGACTGAAGGAAATATGCCCTAGAGGCAATAATAAAGTTATTATTTATTTCCTCATATCATGATAAATGTTTATTATTCATGCTAGAATTGTATTAACCGGAAACATGATACATGTGTGAATACATAGACAAAACTATAGTCACTAGTATGCCTCTACTTGACTAGCTCATTAATCAAAGATGGTTATGTTTCCTAACCATAGACATGTGTTGTCATTTGATTAGTGGGATCACATCATTAGGAGAATGATGTGATTGACATGACCCATTCCGTTAGTCTAGCACTTGATCGTTTAGTATACTGCTATTGCTTTCTTCATGACTTATACAAAGTTCCTGCAACTATGAGATTGTGCAACTCCCGTATACCGGAAGAACACTTTGTGTGCTACCAAACGTCACAACGTAACTGGGTGATTATAAAGGTGCTCTACAGGTGTTTCCGAAGGTACATGTTGGGTTGGCATAATTCGAGATTAGGTTTTGTCACTCCGATTGTCGGAGAGGTATCTCTGGGCCCTCTCGGCAATACTCATCACCTAAGCCTTGCAAGCATGTAACTAATGAGTTAGTTATGAGATGATGTATTACAGAACGAGTAAAGAGACTTGCCGGTAACGAGATTGAACTAGGTATTGGATACCGACGATCAAATCTCGGGCAAGTAACATACCGATGACAAAGGGAACAACGTATGTTGTTATGCGGTTTGACCGATAAAGATCTTCGTAGAATATGTAGGAACCAATATGGGCATCCAGGTCCCGCTATTGGTTATTGACTGAGAATTGTTTTAGGTCATGTCTACATAGTTCTCGAACCCGTAGGGTCCGCACGCTTAACGTTTCGATGACAGTTTTATTATGAGTTTATAAGTTTTGATGTACCAAAGTTTGTTCGGAGTCCCGGATGTGATCACGGACATGACGAGGGGTCTCGGAATGGTCGAGACATAAAGATTGATATATTGGAAGCCTATATTAGGACATCGGAATGGTTCCGGGTGAAATCGGCATTTTACCGGAGTACCGGGAGGTTATCGGAACCCCCCGGGGGGTTAATGGGCCTACATGGGCCAAGAGGGAGAAGAGGGAAGGAGACAGGAGGGGGCCGCGCGCCCCTCCCCCTCCTAGTCTGAATAGGACAAGGGAAGGGGGGCGGCGCCCCCCCTTTGCTTCCCCTATTCCTCCTCTTTCCCCCTTCCTCCTACTCCTACTTGGAAAAGGGGAGTCCTACTCCCGGTGGGAGTAGGACTCCCCCCTTGGCGCGCCCTCTAGGCCGGCCGCCTCCTCCCCCCTTGGCTCCTTTATATACGGGGGCGGGGGGCACCCCAAAGACACACAAGTTGATCTACGGATCGTTCCTTAGCCGTGTGCGGTGCCCCCTTCCACCATATTCCACCTCGGTCATATCGTCGCGGAGTTTAGGAGAAGCCCTGCGCCGGTAGAACATCATCATCGTTACCACGCCATCGTGCTGACGGAACTCATCTCCGGAGCTCGGCTGGATCGGAGGCCGGAGATCGTCATCGAGCTGAACGTGTGCTGAACTCGGAGGCTCCGTACGTTCGGTGCTTGGATCGGTCGGATCGTGAAGACATACGACTACATCAACCGCGTTGTGATAACGCTTCCGCTTACGGTCTACGAGGGTACGTGGACGAGCACTCTCCCCTCTCGTTGCTATGCCATCACCATGATCTTGCGTGCGCGTAGGAAATTTTTTGAAATTACTATGTTCCCCAACAAGAACACACAAGTTGATCTTCGTGATCATTCCTTAGCCGTGTGCGGTGCCCCCCTCCACGATATTACACCTCGGTCATATTGTAGCGGTGCTTAGGCGAAGCCCTGCGATGGTTGAACATCAAGATCGTCACCACACCGTCGTGCTGACGGAACTCCTCCCCGAAGCTTTGCTGGATCGAAGCCCGGGGTGCGTCATCGAGCTGTACGTGTGTCAAGAACTCGGAGGTGCCGGAGTAACGGTGCTTGGATCGATTGGACCGGAAAGACGTACGACTACTTCCTCTATGTTGCGTCAACGCTTCCGCTTCGGTCTACGAGGGTACGTAGACAACACTCTCCCCTCTTGTTGCTATGCATCACCATGATCTTGCGTGTGCGTAGGAATTTTTTTGAAATTACTACGTTCCCCAACAACCGTAGTTTGAGGAGGTCATGTATTCACTAAGTGCTAATGCTTTGGTCCGGTTCTCTATTAAAAGGAGGCCTTAATAGGACAAAAGATTCCATGCAAGTTCTTTTCCATAAGAACGTATGACTATATTCGGAATACATGTCTACATTATATTGATGAATTGGAGCTAGTTCTATGTCACCCTATGTTATAACTGTTGCATGATGAATGCCATCCGACATAATTATCCATCACTGACCCATTGCCTACAAGTTAGTTTCATATTGATCTTTGCTACATTACTTTAACTTTGCCACTATTACCGTTACTTCCATACTACTTTGCTATTAAATACTTTGCTGCAGATAGTAAGTCTTTCAGGTGTGGTTGAATTGACAACTCAGCTACTAATACTTGAGAATATTCTTTGGCCCCCCTTGTGTTGAATCAATAATTTTGGGTTGAATACTCTACCCTCGAAAACTGTTTCGATCCCCTATACTTGTAGGTTATCAGGCCACCTGCTGCCCACAAGGTAACATGGCGCGCCTACCCCCCCCCCCCCAAGGGGAGCCAAAGAATATTCCCCTATACTCTACCTTGATGCCTTATGGAGCCCACAATTGGCCTTCGGCCCCCTCCTTCCGCTAGATGAAGCCTTTTGCCCTAGAAAAAAAATAAGAGGAGAACTTTCGGGACGAAGCGCCGCCGTCTTGAGGCGAAACCTGGGTAGGAGCACTTTTGCTCTCCGGCGGAGCGATTCCGCCGGGGATACTTCCCTCCGGAGGGGGAAATCGAAGCCATAAACATCACGAATGATCCTCTCATCATGGGAGGACCAATCTTCATCAACATCTTCACCAACATGATCTCAACTCAAACCCTAGTTCATCTCTTGTATTCAATCTTTGTCCCAAAACCTCAGATTGGTACCTGTGGGTTGCTAGTAGTGTTGATTACATCTTGTAGTTGATGCTAGTTAGTTTATTTGGTGGAGGATTATATGTTCAGATCCTTAAGAATATTCAATAGACCTCTAATCTTGAACATGAATATGATTTGTGAGTAGTTATTTTTGTTCTTGAGGACATGGGAGAAGTCCTATTATAAGCAATCATGTGAAGTTGGTATTCGTTCGATATTTTGATGATATGTATGTTGTTCTTCCTTTAGTGGTGTCATGTGAACGTCGAATACATGACATGTCACTATACTTGGGCCTAAAGGAAGGCATTGTGGAGTAATAAGTAGATGATGGGTTGTGAGAGTTTCAAAAGTTTAAACCCTAGTTTACGCATTATTCCGTAAGGGGCTGATTTGGATCCATGTGTTTCATGTTATGGTTAGATTTATCTTAATTTTTCTTTCATAGTTGCGGATTCTTGCGAGTGATGAGATGCAAGTGCATAGGGTTGTTGTAACACTTTCATTGTGATAGAGTGTCAAACCCACAGGGAACTGATAGGAAGGCACCACGAACCCCGCAACTAAATAGTTCATTCTATCTTTGCTAGGAAAACTACATAAAAAGGATTTAACTAAACTACTAACATGAAGAGTAAAAACAGTAAATAAAAGACACTAAGTTAGTAAGGAAGACGCTTGAGTAGTAAAGCGTTCTCGAGGTTTTCGGAATCACTAACACCTATGAAATATCGTATCCTCTAGTAACTGGTCAAATGCATAAGTGGGCGGAGCCGGGTACAGTACACGTTCTACTCGAAGTAGACTTCGTACCACGCACTCCACCATCATAGTCTCCCCCATAAGGTTACAACTAATGATAATTAAGGGTTATTCCATGGACATGGCCTCTCTAAGGGTTCTTTGTAATTACCCAATCCTTTGCAAAGGCGAGGAACCGAGGCTTTTACTGTCACCTCAAATTACCCCAATATCCCCAACCATCACAAGGACCCTAACATACTTCACGGGACAAGGCACAAATGTGAGTGAACACTGCTCTCAACATTCGCGAAGGCTACTAACTCGAATCATGAACATGTCATATTGGATCGCAACAAATATCATATAGGGTGCAATCATATCCTCAAGAACAAGTACAACTACTCAATCTTAAACATGAAGATTAGGCACAAGTTACAAGCCGACGTCAAGCCGGTGAAGGGAAAAGGCATGGTGGTGATGGTAGTGGTTCTTATCGAGAGGACTGCGATTGATCCCCCATACTTGTGGGTCATCATCTCCTCACTAGGAACAATTACGAATTGGATACTTACACAAATGTTGCTCGACGATCCTGTGTGTCTTGCTTGCCATCACCACCCCGGGTTGGGTGTAGTGGGATGCCAGATAGCCTAGACATTTGGGTCAGATATGAGTGGCCTGATTAGGTGTGATTATTTTTGTCCAGGCAACGTCCGAGCTGTTTACCCAGACAAATTGGGAGAGTAGGGGTCTTCTGTAGATGATCTAACAATGGCACTTTTGTCATATATATTATTCACAAACTTTTCTAAAACTAGTTCAATAAACTCTAAACCATAAGTTCTTTAGGAAAAAAATCAGAAGCACAAGTTGATAAAACTGTTATGAATGGACAATTCCCGAAAGTTTATTAGCGAATCATCTTTAGATATGTCCTTAGTCGGTTATTAGTGTCCAAGCGTCATACAGACGCATCTGTCCGTATAGGTGTCTCTTTGTAATGGACGCCTATTATAGGTGGCCCAAATTCTTGTATAAATAGATGATTCTCAGATCAATCAAAGCTCTTGATTTTTCATTCAATCATTTACATTTCTTACGCATTATGATGCACGCATAGACTCCGTCTGCCAAGAGCATTAGAGAGAAGAAGAACGGTAAGATGGCAGGGATGAACCTGCGTATCCTCACCTCTGCCCGGCGGCTCTCCTCCGTCGGCAACCTTTTGGTCGTCGGTGGTGAGGGGGGTCGCCGGATCCCGCACGTGTGGATCGTTTTAGCTTTTGGTTTTAGGGTCCAAGAAGCTTAGTGTTTTGGATCGTTCGACGTCTTGGCTTTGGTGGCGGCAACGACGATGCTGAATAAAGAAGCTCCAGATTCTTCTCCGGCGAGGCGATCGTCTCTATTGTCGGTAAAGGATCTGTTAACCAGTCTGTTCAAGCGAGGATGTCGTGGCCACGACGGCATTCTTGTGGTGAACGCGTGTCCTCGGGCTCTGCCGTTGCGACGACGTGTGCTCCAATGTCCGTGCGGAGCTTCGGAGGTAGTCAATGAGCGGATGCAGATTGTGGTCTGCATCGACGACGTCTGGCAGAAGGAGCGTCTGCTGGGCTCGTGGTTCGTGGATGACAGGTAAGGTTTCCTCCATCGACGTCTTAGCCATGGGGTGTCAGATATGAAGTTCGATGGCGTGTCCGGGGTGTTCCCCGGTCTGATTCGTTCAATGGTAATGGTTTCGTTTTTGGCGAGCCACCTTGGAGGCCCGCAACGGTGCATATCAACGATGGAGCCGTGTCAAGCTCGAGTGAGAAGGTGATCCGTTATTTTTTCTTTCGATGACTGCTATGGTGGTGCCCGAGGCAGGTGGCGGCGTTGGTGTCAAGCGCAGAGATGTTCTGCTGCCTTTTCAATTTTATCATGTTGGTCTTTATGTAACTTGTATTTTAATCTTTCTGATACGAATGAGACACATATTCATGAAAAAAAAGTTTTTGTTTTTTGTTTTTGAGCTGTGCTCATGGTTGATTTGGTTTGCGAACGAACCGCTACAACCGCACCAGGCTCGAGTCGTGACCGATCCGCATCTCTCTCAAGCCCGGTGCCATGTTCCTGCGGCGCCTGAGCACGTCCGCCTCCGGCGTCCTCCGGCGGCGCCGCCGCGGCGCCAAGGACGACGGCGTCCTAGCCGCCCTGCGTGCGGAGATCGCCCACGAGCTCTCCTCGCCCCCCTCCTCCTCCCCCTCTTCCCTCCATTCTCAGGTACCCCCCGCCCTATCCTCCCACCACTGACTTCCAGCCCCAATCCAACGCCCACTCACGCCCCCTTTCCCATTCCCAGGAGGCTCTCGGCTTTGCCACCGTGTCGGACGCGCCGCGTGCGCAGGACGTGCTTCTGCGCCGCCGCGGAGACGCCGAGGAGGTCCACGTGTCGGCGCTGCTCGCCCCACTGCGCTTCGAAGGCGAGGAACCGCTGCCCAGGGACGCGCTCATGAAGGTGTTCGTCAGCAAGCCAGGAGTGGAACCGCTGCTGCGCTTCGATTGCCGCGCGGTTGCCGCCGCCGGCGGGGCTGCTGCTGGCTATGATATAACTGCCCTTTCGTATCACGCGTTCCCTGGCGATGGTGGAGACAGCAAGTATGAAGGGTCAGACTTCGGGTTATGTTCCTTGCGTTGCTTGGTTTCTAATTCTGTTAATCATGCTATGTATACCATGTGTCAACTGAACTTCTGACTGAACTGATACATTGGGGTTTACTGCATGGAACTAGGGAGTTAAGAAAGCAGGAACGTGAAAACACCACTATGGCTAGCATTGCGCGGCCTGAAATCCTAGATTAGTCTTTACTTTCTGTTGCACAAGGATGCTGATAGAGTGATAATGGAACCCGGCTGATCTGGTCATTTGGAAAATAAAAACATGAATTTGACAGGAATGAAATACAAATCACAGGACTTCTTTAACAAACCCCAAGAAAGGTGAATGAATTATAATTTGGTTTGAACATAGGAAAATTGCCTCGATTGTATGCGGATGTGTTTACAAATAAGGTTTTGGTGAATTTTGAAATCCGGTGGAGCTGGAGCATAGGAAATCAATCCATAGGAATTTGGCAGCACCGTTTCTTTGAACCAAAGAGCATTTATACAGAAAATTTCCTAAGAATCGGAGTCCTCCAGAAAATCTTACAATACAAAGGGTGACCGACCGCAGAATTTCTCATAAATGATCTGGGGAGAGTCTGTCTCTACGTTCTTTGGAATTTCTTAATAGCTGGATGCAGGATGTAAAGAGCATAGGATTTTCTTGTCACAACACCTCTGCCATTGATAACTGCAAGTCTGAAACTCCTGTTGCAGTTTGTGGAGACCACTAACTGCTGGTGGTCTTACTCTTAAACCTGAAATTATTTAAGAGGAAATGCTAGTACCACTTGCAGTCGATTAGATTCCTTCTGTATATAAGGCGACTTGCCAGGGCTCGGTTGTTGCCCTAACTCTTTAGATGACTGCCGCTATTTTATTTTGAGTAGTTATTTCCCTATATAATAGTCGATAGTGGTTGAAATTTTGGTGAGATCCTTCTTTTCCAATAAATGTTACGGCCGTATACTTTATGTGATCACCCCTTTGTGGCGCATTTTGTGCAATTGCTTTGCTTTGGGCACTAAATTAGTTAAATGATATACTCCCCCAGAGTAGATCTATCTGAAAGGTGTTCAATGTTAAAATTCTAAGTTATGCTTTATTTCATTCCCTAATTTCTCAAGATTGCTGCTCGTGGGTGTAATACCGAATTAAAGCATCCGATGTTGCCTTTAGTTAATAGAGAATTGGAACCAAGGTTTTAACATCAGAAGTTAACGTGAATGTGGTGTAGCACCTGACTTGCCCCAAGTCATGTCTACTACTCCCTCCGTCCCAAAATAAGTGACTCAACTTTGTACTAACTTTAGTACAAAGTTAGTACAAAGTTGAGTCACTTATTTTGGGACAGAGGGAGTACTTGGCATGCAACTTGTGCTAGCAATTGGAACCTGTACCTCTTTTCCATTGTGAAGTTGGGCATGAGATATAGCAAGAGGTTTTGTCGATTATTAATATGGGAAGGGACAAAGGGTAATGGTTTTGAAAGTATGAACAATTATTACCTAAGCGTTGACTGCAAGGTGTGCAGTTAAACATCACTTTTTCGGGATGAAAATAGACGTAGAATTACTCGAAGGGATCCCTTACTCGAAATAGCTGTGCTGTCTTACTGTAAATGATTAGGCTAAACAAAATGGTACAGCAAGAGTTTGTTTTAGTATAGATTAGGAGGAGCTAATCCATGACATGTAATTTGATAATTTGTAAACTTGTACCCATTTGCTTGATGACTTGTCTCAGATTGGTCATTTAGGCCAAACCGTATTTGACCGGATAAGGCATACTGTGCATCTTCTGCCAGAACCCCATACCTGATGCATGTTAAGCTGGGACTAGACTAGGCTTAAGATGGATAATGCCTCATACCCACTTTCTTTTTTGCTCTACTGTATTAAATGTTTGAAACACAATGTGCAAGTGCATACCGAATAGAGAACATACATATGCTATTCAGTTACATCTGTTGTTGTTAATTGTGCCTATGGTTTGTTCTGAGTGAGGCCAAATGGTGCCTATGGTTTATTCTGAGGCCAGGTGCAAAAATAAAAAATAAAAAATGGATGTGTTTCTCATCCATGAAATTCTTGTCGATGTTAACTATATCAGTTGTTTCAATGTATAATGATCATGTTGCCCCACCATATAGACAAAAGGATCACATTTATAATTTACAAAAACACCAAGGAGGCAATTGATTCATTTAAAAAGCAGCAAGCTCAAGAAGCATGTGGTGTTCCTCTCCAATTGCACTGAGTGAGAGTATTTTTCCTTCCGCTATGCAGGGATTTGGATCCTAAGCTACAGACTGCACTGAAAGAATATCTCCTGGCAAGAGGCGTTACCCCTGAACTAGCGACCTCACTTCGTGAACACTTGCTTCAGAAGGAGCAGGTCCAGTACGTGAGCTGGCTGAAAACATTGGAAGGGATGTTCACCAAAGATCATTGACCTGATCGTTGTCGGAAAAGATGAAGAATAGAACGATTGTTGACCTATTAGTCCTCGTCTGTTCAACTTTGCTCGTCAGTTGTTAGTCTGTTCCGGATGAGTCGAATGCTTAATGTTCTTTTGGCTGTGACAATGCGGGATACAAGGTGAGTGCTGTATCTCGGTTAAGTTTGTGTCCTGTCCAGTTACAGTAATGGCGTTCTTGTTGAGTTCGATGAACTGACAAGTGTTATCACCAGCGGCCTGTCTTGTTGCTGATTGGTGATGCTGGATTTGGGGTTTTGGACCATGAGATGAAGGCCTCAAGGTGATGGTGGATTTGTGCTTTTCGGTCGGACAAGATCAACATTCCAGTAAAATACCCCATTTAGCTTCTTTTTTTAACAAAATAAATAGGAGGAGATTTTTCAATCTTGTAATTGAGCTGGCTCTCAACTCGTCAAGATGTGTTAAAAAAAACTTGTCAAGAAATATTTTTCTCTGCCGGCCAATATGTGATATCGCGATGGAAGATACTGGTTAAGAGTTGCATGCTTCACCCACCTCGCCTTCAATGCTTTTTCTTCATCTTTAAACTTGAATCTAGTACTATATTTTCTGAACCGAAAATTCAAATTAAGTTTCGTTTGCATATTTGTGTTTGTTGCAACAAGTACCTTTGAACAAGACCAATTTTGAATACATTTTGATAATTTATACTAAAATTTTACCAAGTTTCAAACATTATAACTTGATAGCAGCAATATTAAGTTTTTACTAAGTTTTACCGAGTTTCATTTGCTTTTAGGGTTTAGGGCTTGGGGGTTAGGGCTTAGGGTTGATAGTTTAACTTTTAGTTTTCTTAAACTTGATGAATTTATCATTCATTCTATCAAATTTCAGCAGTTGAAACCTGGTGAAGTTTTTAAAACTTGTCAAAACATATTCAGAAGTGGTCTTGTTTCAAAGCCCTCGTCATATACGTCATATAGAATACGAATATGCGAACGCAATGTAAGTTAGATTTTTGGTTAAAACAAATAGTTTCAAATTTACAGATCAAAAGAAAAATCTGTTTTAGGTGGGGTGGGTGAGGCATGCACTCTCACTCCCTGCCAAAAGATGTACTAAAAGCTGTATGCATAAAGTAATTAAGCTCTAATCACAAAATCAATTTTGCAATCTTGCTCAATCATGTGGCTGCATGCATGCGTACCCAAGCCGCTCTGTGCAGTAAATCGCCTCCCATGTCGCGTTGGTTATCTTTCTGTATCTTCTTGCGTTGTCAAAAGGAAAATTGTTGTTTTGAACCGAGGCAACGTTTGTTTGCAAGATGAAGACAAGATCGAGCATATCCTGATGCAATGCATGGTGGCTAGAGAAACTTGGCAGCGATACTTCGCTGTGCTGCATTGGAGGACTGGTGGAATAAGGCCAAAATGCCACTCCCTTCGTCTGAAAAGTTTGTCCTTCATATGGATGTGTCTAGCACAACAACAAGAGTATTTCAAAAGTTTGTCCCTCAAAAATTAGTGTTAGATGCATCCATTTGAGGGACAAGCTTGGGACAAACTTTTCCGGACGAAGGGAGTATTTCAAAAGCACGGCAGGCATGGTTTCGATTCGTTTGTTACCTTACCGCGTGACATCTTTGAAAACAAAGAAACACCCATATATTTTAGTAATGTTTGTCACTAGTTGTTGGTGTCAAAACTGGTGGACCTCATCCGCAAAGACTTGAAGTATTGGATGAAGGCCGGAGTCGGTGGTTTGGATAGATTTGTGAGAAGTTAGCTTCATGACATTGCACAGTTGTTGTTGGCCCATCTTCGCGGGGATTTTATTTACCAGTTTTGCTTCTCTTTTTTTTAGCACGCCAAAGACGTATCATATATTTTATAGAATGCAAAAACAATTTACATGATTCTTTTTATGAAAATAATATATAAGAACTTTATCGAATTGGTCGCTGGCAAACAATCACAAAGTTTTAAGCACACTCGCCGACACGTAGGGGTAGCGACCGGCCACAGATTTATGAAAAGCATCCCCAACAAGTCCCATATACCACCCTAAAAGTGATCACACGGGATGTCCAAATAATTTATCTGAGGTTTTTAGATGTGGTGTTTCTGCAAGTTCCTCATACATGTTCCCCTAAAACATGTTTTCTTTCTATTTCTTTTTAAACTAACATACAAATGGCATATGCGTGGAGAGGAGGTTAGGGAGAGACTGACGAGCGACACTGAGAGGCAGGACAGACAACGCAGCTGGGCAGCAAGGGGTTGGCGCCCACCATGGGGCCAGCACATCTATGTGGTAGCTTGAGAGGGGTTGATCGGGACAAGAGACGTGAGGCGGATCAACACACAAGACAAGGATTTAGACAGCTTCGGGCCCCGGGAAACATCATTCGGTAATAACCCTACATGTTGTTTGCGGCTAGGTCCCATTATGCTCATGAGGGAGACGCCGTAAATTCGGCTCTCCTCTAGTTGTGTCTAGCCTTAACGATTATTTTCTTACTCTCCTCTCTTGGGGTGCCCCGCCCCTCCTTATATAAGTTGAAGGGGCGGGTTACATGTAGAGTCAAACTTAGATTAAGACTTAACCTATTTTGACGTCTTACCATGGGCTCTTAACGTCTTGGTCTTCTTAATGTAAGCCCGGCTTACAATCCGGCTTACAATCTGACTTACAATCTGGCTTACCATCTTAACTGCCTGGCTTAACTATCTGTCGGCTTAACTGTCTGGATTAACTGTCTGGCTTAACTGTCTGCCGGCTTACAATGCTTAACTGTGTCCGCCGGCTTACAATGCTTAACTGTGTCCACCGGCTTATAATCTGCCGGGTCACCAATGAAACCAAGTCCCAGCCGGGTCATATCTCCGGCCGGGTCACACCGCGGGGTATATCCCCGACAGAAGGGGTAACCAGGAGACGTGGCGGGGGGAGCTGGTACATTCGACGCGGCTGAGTCTGTCGAGAGGCGATGGAGTGGCGGTGCCCTAAAATTTCAACGGTTGTCTCCTACCACGTTTACTGCAAGATTGATGGGAAGAGTCATATTCCCTTGATGGAGGGGATGTTGGGCTGATTATATGGCCCCCCTTAAAAAATCAGAAATGCCATTGATCTTACATTCACTAGGAGTAGCTTTCCTAGGACGTACATCCAATCCCCGTGTGCAAATCTCACGATACACGTGATAATCCTTATTCGCTCTTATGCACCTTTGAGAGCGAACGACTGCGTGTAGGACACTAAATTTTTGCTCTCATGGCGAGACCCCCACCGTATCCCTTAACAACCCCCCCCCCC